>NC_133531.1:43651283-43958470 GCF_048544455.1 Silene latifolia
TACACAATGACTCTATCTCTCTTGACATTATTTGATGCTAGTCGTCATATTCTAATCATCCTATGTATCGCATACAATGATGAAAACCACCACCGGTTTCTAATATTGACGAAGTAGTACTAGCAAAATTTATGTTAATCAAATAAATATTTAAAGAAGAAGGTCCCATTAGATGTCCCACAACTAACTTGTTGATTCTTCAATAATTTGGGGTAGTTTCCTTTCTAGCGTCCAACAATTAAGACAATGGAAACTTTATCGGTCGGGATTGATAGGTTTAGTATCGTTATTCTCAATAACTTTACTTTTAACATTACCTTGTATCTATTCCATTCTAATTTTACTTCTTTGAACTTCGTCCTTTTCTTAACGGTTTAAGAGAATGCTCCCACTCATTTCAATGAGTCTTTGCTTAGAGAAGCAAAATTGAATTTCATGAAGACTACTCTTCAATTCATTTGTTTAGTCTTAAAACTTTCATAGAAGTGGTTGCGGTATTTTGGTCAATTTTGATTTCAAACAAATCTAGTTACCAAAATGATGTAACGTTTCAAAGTACTTAACTCAATTAAGCATATGAGAAATAATTCATTGTAAGTAGATATGTTAGTCAAGAATCAAAAACCCTTTTGATCACGAATAACTTTTATCTATGCTCTTCACATGAGATCCTTACAATGGATAATACGAGGTTTTAGAAGAAAAATAAACTTTGTCTTTAGTTACGATGTTTTAATGGAGATTTGAACTAAAAATCGAAATGATATCGTATATGAATTGTGGTAAAGAAATAGAACAATATGATAACAGAATAGTGGAAAACTTAACATTTATCGTTTTATTAATACTTGTAAATAACAAGTAAAGCATTTACATAGTGACCTCTACCCAACTATGATAAATGATTCCAAGATCCACATTCATATTAACTTGGGCATCGGTAAAGCCGAATACAACCCTCATCAATATAACTCGGTGGATTAACTCTTTAATCGATTCTACTTTTAGAACTCTTGGTCGATAAAATTTACATTAAAAATTTATCTTTAGCCCGAAACACATCCGGCAACCGTCGAGAATACTTTCGTTGAGTTCAACCCAAATTTCGAATAAATGTGTCCATGATCCAAATTTACATCAACTTGGGCATCTGTAAAGCCGAAAACAACCCTCATCTTTATAAATTCGGTGGGTAGACATTTATCACCCACTTCCCCTACGTAACAAGGTTTGTACCCCGGTAAAGCCGAGTGCACTCCCTCACGAAATAGGTTTTCATGGTTTCTACTTTTTGGTAAGGCTAAGTCTCAATTGTTTATTTTTAGCGAGAGGTCATGTCAATTTATTATCTATCACGTTTTAAGTGAACTAAAGCGGTGAACTACGATAATTGTAATTGACACGGTCGATAAACTCGATAAAATGATGATGCATGTTTTAGTTATGGCGATTTAGCGATGCATGCAACATATAAATAAATTCAAAGCATAAATTAAATCCTAGTATGGCCTTCCTAGAATAGTAAATCTAGTAAACTATTACAAATTCGGAAACCAACTCCATTGGTCCCTTGAACTTCGGTCTTGGTACGCATTTCAAGGCAACAATTTCGTTAATGGATCGCCTTCTCGAGTGGCACCGTCTTCAAGGATCTCCGGAATAAATAAATTACATAACAAATTACATAATTTCCTATTATACAGTTGTATTTAAAATAAAATAAATCTATTAAATTATAAAACGGTGATACGAGATCACAATAAATTACAACCGAATCGATATTCCCATACATTTCGGGCAATATCAATTAAAAACTAAGGCCATACTAAGTAAAATTACATAATTCAAAAATTACATAAAATAAAATTATGACAATCATAAGTAAAATGCAGCATTATAATATGTATAAACATGCCCAATTTTATGCTAAATCGCCTTTAAGGAGCCAATATCGTATATTAATCGGTTTTTACGGATTTGCGTGATTCAACCTTTTAAAATCACAATAATTACATAAAATCATATTTATGTACTAGTTAATTAACCTAACCATCTTAGGACTCAAAATTAGTCTCCACTAACATTTGACAATAATTAACTTTATATTTCTTAATATTGTTCATAAAAGGACTTAAAATTACAATATAATGCCATAAACTTCAAATAAATCATAAAAATTTCAAATAAATTCAAAATTTGAAATTTTAAACTCATGAACATTATGGAAAAATACCATGACACTCATAATGCTCAAAAAACATAGGTTAAAAATTTCGAAAATTATCGAGAAAAACAATGTTGCGGTTTATCGGATTTATCAAATATTATCATAAAAATATGAGAAAAATTATTTTTATCAACTTTTCAATTTTAGATCTGAAATATGAGATAAAATGAAACATGTGACGTTTTTCCTTAGTCATGAAGTATGTTTTAGCAATTTTTACTAATTAAAGTCACTATTTATGTGATTTTTCATCAAAAATTCATAAATCATGCATAAAGACTTCATTATAGCCAAATATTTTACACACATCTTGTAAAATTGTATGTGACAGCATACTAAATTTCCATGACCAGATTCGAAATATAACTCATATTAACCTATTTAACCATTTAAATACGATTTTAACTTGAAAAATCCATATTTCGAGCATAACAACTCATTTTATTATGAAAATTTACAGGCCATCAGTAGATAATATATGTGAAAAAATATCCAAAAACCACAGGAAAAATCGAAGTTTAGCTAATTTTCGTCCAAAAATGACATTTTTATCATAAAAATCACATTTTAATGCCAATATTATATAAAATGAACAATAAAATCCATAAATTAACCAAAATATCCTAAATACATTTTAGGACCAGAAACTTTAACATGCATAATAAATTTCGTGATATTTCATAATAAACACAAATTTATGAGTTTTGTTTGTTAATCATATAACTCGGAAAAACAATAACCGATTTGCATGCAAACAACCTAAGGCTCTTGATACCGCTTGTTGGAAATCTATATATCTCATTATTTAACATATTCATATATGTGACATTTAATTTAGTCATAAAATTAAATACAAATCTTATGCATGCAAACATAAATAGAAGTAAAGAAGAAATCATGTTCCTTACTATGTGATTTCGGTTTTATGGGCACCAACAAGATCTCATTCTTGTTAGTTCTTGAGTATTCCAAATAATGGATGAACAAAGATTCAAGTATAGAATCTCTCCCAAAAGTGAATACCCAAGGAATACTCTTAAAGACTAAAATAATATGATCTAGTATTAGGATTAGTCTTACTTAAAATTTTGACACAAAATATTTACTTGTTCTCTCTTGTTTTCGGTTGAGAGAGAAAATATGAGTGAGTTTTTATTTCTCTAGGATTTTCACAAAGATAGAGAGAGTATCATTTCTTACACTAGAAATTTTTTATGAAATGATGAATGAATAATAATTGAAAAGAAAAACTCTTTTCTTATTATCTATGGTGGCCGAAATAATTGGCCTTGGGTAGCATGCCCAATGCCTTTTATTTTTGCTCTTCTCAAAAGCTAGGTGTGCATGGCTACTAGTTAGATATAATCATTGTGTTTTCCACTTAAGATAAAAACCCAATATAAATCTTACACTCCCTCCATTATTTCGACACACTTAAAATAAAATGGGTAGTCCATTTTATTTTGTCATTTGTCAATTTTGTCACATGTAACATGTTACATGACATGTCACAATGTAATGTATTTTTAACATATTAAAAATCTACATACTCATAAAATATGTCATTTACAAAATCGACTAGTAATTCGTAATTACTTGTACCAAAACGGTTTATCAAATTATAAATTACAACGTCTTGTATTTATAATAAATTATTCATTCAATTTCTATTTCAATTGTTTCGTAAACAATAATTTTATCCAAGTAATAAAACAATTTAATTACTTAGACCGTATCTAATATAATCGAATTACAGTAAGACACGTTAATTTTACTCACAAGATCATCTGTCAATTTTAAGCAATTTAATTAACTCGTATCGGCATACGATTAATTAAATAATCAATTAAGAGTATTTCCCTATAGGTATGACCTAAGGGGATCAATCGATCACCACCGTCAAGCACGACAAGAATGTCAAACTCTAGTCACCCAATCATTACCGATATGTGTGGACCAGTTGACTGTAAAAATATTACATCCCACATGTATTCTTAAAATGAGATTTAAACATGTGATCATCATGATCGACAGTTGTGATCGCATTATTGTCGGAGGACACTTATCCCAACAATAGGTGTAGGGGGTAGGGATAGGCGTGGACGTGGACGTAGACGTCTGCCTAGCCTGTGTCTATCTAGACCCCTCACCGACTTCCCTAACAGCAGGGGAAGTCCTCTTCCACTTTCTAGAAGCAGTATGGGTGAAGTCAAGGAGGTAAAAAGGTGGAAGTGGTGGTAACCTACCCGATACAGTAGTCAAAGGTAAAAGACAGGGTAGGTTAGGCGAAGGTAAAGTCACGGACAGGGAAGTGCCTATCTTCCATGTCCGATGGTCAGCTGCCAGCCAGTTCATAGAAGACATGACTGCAATATCGATGACGTTATCCTTATGTAAGTAGTTAAGTCCACGAGTAAAGTCGGAGAAAAGGCGGCGGGCAATGCGACTCACTAACCCACCACAAGCTATCGTGCCCGATAATTTCAGCCCGACAATGTTAAAATGTTGAGCTGTAAGATAGGCAATGTTAAAAACAAACGGGCCACTGCTATCGATGTTCAGGTACCCGGCTAAAATGGACAGCTCGACATTGTTAACATTGTTAGGCTCGTGACGACCCAAAATGGTGTCTCCTAGCAGACGGAGAAAGTATCGAGCTGGGGGTAAGTGGACGTGGGCACCACGTCGCTGAGTGAAGGAGGTGTGTGCAAGTGTAGGCCAAAGCAGAGCCAGGAGTTTCCTAAGAGGCTCGAGAAGACCAGCACTAACCAAACCCAACCGCTCCCCAAACTCAACTAAAGTCCAGGTGAAGGTCATGTTGAAAAGTCGAAAGGTAATGCACCTACTCCCGTGGTCAGTCGCATAGGCCGCGGGGTGAAACGAAAAAGAGCAGAAAAATTCTAAACAATTGTCGATAAGTGAGCTCTTTCAAGGTGGCCAAATCCGACATTCCCGTCCCGTTGAGCAGCTCAATAACGGGCTCAAAAATTCCCAATTTTTCTAAGGATGGTCGACAGAGAAAACGCGTCGAAGTCACGTCACAGTCCATTAAATATAAAAAGCGAGTTAGGTGGGACGGGGAAATGAAACGTACCTGCGGAAACTCAGGTAAAGTCTCCGTGGAAGTGTCATCATCGCGTCGGGCAACAGCCCGTAAAGCAGCGGCGCGAAACCCCATAGTCGTCCCAGACCGAGAACCCGAAGCAGCTGCAACATTAATAGTAGTGACGACATCAGCAGTAGTGGTGGTAACGGGTGCGGGTGTCGACACACCAGAGGTCAACACCACTGTAGAAACAGCAGCGGCAACAGTAGTAGCCACGGTGGTGATAGTGGCGGTGGTAACAACAGGGACCACCGTCTGCGAAACAGACGGAGTAGTAGCAGAAGTAGAAGCGAAGCTTGTCGACATACTACTGTCCATCCTACAATCAAAAACAAGTTCCCAATCAACATACAAGCAACACAATCATATTTTTCCCCAAATCGATTTTTCACAACCCTAATTCGCACAAAATCGAGGTAAAATCGCAATTAAACATTAAATAAAAGGGGGAGGAACTTACTTGATTAATTACCCAGAAAAAGGATCAATTAAAACCGATAAAACACAATTTAATCGAAATAAATTTGATTTTTCGAAACCCTAGCTGCAAAAATCTTCAATTTGAATCGAAATTTTGTGAAGCAAATAAAGGGGAAACGGTTTAACTGATTATTAAAGAGTAGTTGGGTAGTTTAATTGGTAATTTTGGAGAAGAAATTGAAGGTTTGGTTAGGGTGAATGGGGATGTCAAAATAATTGGGGAAGAACACAAATTACATAAATGAAATAGAAAGAGGGGAAAGAGATACTCCCTCGTGTATTATCAGCTGAAATTGCTCGATCGAGTGGTTTTAAACTACTCCTTCGAGAGCTTTTCCATTCATTTGCTCGATATAGGGCTCTTGTTACTCGATCGAGAGCCCCCAAATATTGCCTTCTTGATCGAGAGCTTTACATTACTCGATCGAGAGCTTTTTCTTGAACAGTTGCTCGATCGAACATAAAAGGTGTTCGATAGAGTGCTTTCCTCTGGCACGCTTCCCAATGATCATCACCTTCCCAAAACCTGCAATTTACGCAAAAATACTTCCCGCAAAAATACCAAAATAACAGCACGCAGTCTATATTCGGTCTTAAGCTAATAAAACTAAGTATTTCTAATGTCTAAACGCTATAAAAATGTCTAACAAATTCAAAATTACAAATTATTTTTACAAGCCGAATAGCACTACGGCTTATCTTCCGAAACACTTGAACAACCCGAAAGAGGGCTTCTGACTAGAGGAGGTCCCTTCAGCATCGGGGACCGTCCCCTTAGGCCTCCATGAACTTGAATTGATCGAAGGAGAGTAGTCTGCATCTACATACGCCTTTACTCTCATCTTTACTTTGTCGGGCCTGTCCTTCTCTTCTTTTTTCTGGCCTTTGTCCTTGACACCGTCTTTAGCAGTGAGCTCAAACTCCAATGTACTTTCATCACCGGGATCTCCAATGTCCAATCCGCTAGGACCTGTAACAATAGAAATGATAGAATGGTCCTCCATATTGCTCCCAATCTGGGGCGGAGGTGTTAATATCGCAGCACATGACTCAATATTGTCATTTGGAGGTTCTGTATCAGGGTCTGTAGAGGGAATAGCATTCCAGGGCTGGACTTGTATAGGAGCCCTGCGAACACTAGACTGATAGAAGGTCAGCTCTTCATCACCTACCTGAAAAGTCAAAGTCTGCCTCCCCGACATCTATTACTGCGCGAGCGGTAAATAGAAATGGTCATCCTAAAATAATAGAAGTATATGAGTCTTCAGGGATATCTAAGACTACGAAATCGACGGGAATAAAGAACTTCCCTATCTTAACAAGTATGTCCTCCAAGACATCTAAGGGCAGTGATAAAGTACGATCGGCCATCTGTACGGTCATATTGGTATAATGAAATTTGGTCAAACCAAGCCTCTTAGCGAGAGACAACGGTAAGACACTCACGCTAGCTCCCAAATCACACAAAGCATTATCAATTAAATGGGTCCCAATATGACATGGTATAGAGAAACTACCCGGGTCAGACAACTTAGGTGGGGTCTTATTTTGAATAAAGGCAGAGCCCACTTCAGTCAAAGCCACCGTCTCATGGTCATTAATATACCTCCTACGCGCTAAAATATCTTTCATAAATTTCATATAGGAGGGTACCTGGGTTAGTAACTCAGCAAATGGTACAAAAACATAAAGACTTTTCAAAATTTCAGCAAACTTACCGAATTGTTGCTCAATCTTCTTGCTCTGCAATCTTCTTGGAAATGGGACCGTAATTGGAATAGCTAGGCCTTCATTTTTGTTCGACAAAGAATTATCACATTCAGCATCCAGGTTGCTCGATCGAGGAACAGTACCTCTCGATCGAGAACTTTTCTCAGCAATAGTGTTCGATCGAGCACTTTGATCCACTCGATCGAGACCTCTCTTTTCCTCAGTGCTCGATCGAGCACTTTCATTCCCTCGATCGACCACTTTTTCCACAAATGTACTCGATCGAACACCAGAAATCCCTCGATCGAGTACTCCACGTGATACAGTAGCACTTTCGTCATAAGACGTCTTTTCTTGAGCAGTAGCTTCAGTACCCGAGTCAGCAAGTTCAACATCTTCCCTTGGCATTTTGGGTCCTTCATAGGAAAGACCACTCCTCAAATTTATCAGACTTACCGTCTCGTGCGGTTTCTATTCAGGTTGGGATGGTAAATGACCGGGTTGCCTTGAAGCTTAATTAGTAGCTAGTTGAGCCATCTGTGATTCAAGTGACTTAATGGAAGCATCCTTTGCTTGGTCACTTTTCTGCAATTGAATAGTCAATGATTGCACCATCGACTTCAACTCGGCTATATCACTTATTCCACTAGAAGAGGCACCTTGATGCGGCGGTGGGAAGGAAGGAGGCTTTTGAAAGCCTTGTTGTTAAGCTTTATGAGGCGGTACATAAGCCTGTTGTTGCTGCGGTGGAGGTGTAGGATTCAAAACATTTTGACTAGTCCATCTTAAATTGGGATGAACTCCAGCTTGATTGTTGTAATAGGAGCCTCCTTGCCTATATTGTTAAAAGGCAAAGACTTGCTCCTTTTCAGCTAAGCAATCCACGACAGTATGACCATCATTACCACCACATCTCTCACAAGAGACGGTCTCTTGTCTAGTCAGCAAGTGAATCGTTTGTTGATCCCCTGCTGCCTGCAACTCGAACTTATCAAATCTCGCATTCATGGCTTCCAGTTGAGCCACAAGTGCACTATTATCTGTAGAGACCGTCCTTGTACCACTTATCAGATTCCCATACTTAGCACAATGGGTAGCCATCTCTTCTATAATACCCCAGCCCTTATCGTCATCAATGTTTTTCTGAAATCTCCCGTTGGCTGCAGCTAGGGCTGAGCAAAAATTTCCGAAACGGATTTTTAATACGGATACGATACGGTATACGGTTCTCATTATACGGTTTTCCGTATATACGCTTTATTTTTTCGGATGCCCGATACAGTTTTTTAGAAACCGTTTCGTATCCGGGTCAGCAAAATTCGAAAAGCGTATACCCGGTTTGACCCGGTTTTAAGTTTTATTTAAAAAAAAAAAAAAAAGAAAAAAGAAAAAACAACGCATAACATAACTAAACTAAGTAACCCTAATTCATATCGCCTCCTTCAGATTACTTCACTCCTTCAGTCCTTCATTCATTCAACAATCAACACAACAACAAAACCCCAAATCAGACGATCAAACATCCCATTTTCCCCCAATTTTAAACCCTAATTTAAAACCCAGATCCCCAATTAAATCATATTATTTCCCCAAATTCAGATCTGCCTCTCAAATCGTCACTTTATTAAGGTTTGTTGTCTTTTATTGCTTAATTTTATTGTAGTTGTTTGATTTTGTGTCTTATAGTAGATTAATAATAAGTTGATACTTGTTAGTTGTTACATTGATAAATTCTTATCGAGGGCATGTTACGGATACGAATAACAACACATCATATGCATATATTCATTTGACAAAGTAGTTGTTTGATTGTATTGAATATTTGGTAGACGATGTTTTGTAAGACTTGTAATATTTGAACTTTGAACTTTGAACTTTGAACTTCTAATTTGGGTGCATTCTGGAAGCGAGTTTTGTGATGTTTGAACTTTGAACTTCTAATTTGGAACTTGGCAGGTCTTTATTTGGCCTTGAAGCAGAATATTTGCATTTTGCAGTAGTGTACTCAGTCACTTTATCGTCTCAGCTTGTGTTCCCTTTTTTTGGCGTTTAATGAAAATTCAGAAAACCGTATTCGGGTACCCGGATTTCGTATCATGGTTTAATCGGGTACCCGAAAATCGTATACCCGATAAAACCGTATCCTATCCGGAAGCAAAAAAATGGTTTTCAAAAAAACGTATACCCGATACGGTTTTGAAAACCGTATCGGGTACCCGGTTTTGCTCACCCCTAGCTGCAGCATTTAAAATAGCATGGTGGTCATCATAAAACCCAGGCCATTGTAGAACTGGTTCCACAAAAACCACTGGTCAAACCCGTGATGTGGAATGGACCGAACCAACTTCTTAAATTGACACCATGCTTCGTACAAGTTCTCAGTGGGACTCTGTTTGAAACTTGTAATTTGCCCTCTCAATACATTAGTTCTTTGCGGAGGGTAATATCTCTTGTAAAAAGCAAGTGCCAAGCTTTCCCAGTCGATAATCCCAGCTGCAGTCCTATCCAGATCAGTTAACCACTCTCGGGCTCCAGCAGTAAGAGAGAAAAGAAACAGAACTTCCTTTATATTTTCTTGAGTCACTCCCTTAGGGGCAGGAATGGTAGAACAATAATTCGTGAATACCTCCATATGCTTCCTCGAATCCTCACCGGCTACTCCCTGAATAGGTTCCTCTCAACCAGATTAATATAAGAGGGCCGAATGTCAAAGGTATTCCCATCTTCCGTTTCAAGATTGAAACCCTTAGGAATGGAAGTAGCTGCCGGCTCAGAATAACTCACAATATTAGGCATCTTTGCAGATTTAGTAACTGTTGCAGAAATAGAAGTGTCTTCCTATAAAGACTGATCTTCCGCAAATGTAAAGTTTTCTAGAACAGGTTCAAGAGTACTCAAGACTTCCTCTCGACGATTCTTTCTCAACAAGTTGTGTCTACGGTGAAATGTCCGCTCCGGTTCAGGATCAGCTGGTACTAATTCTGACCTGTTAGACCTGGGCATAATCAAAACTAAGAGAAAAGAAATAAGAACCGTCGCAAGGAATTAGAAATCCCTTGACACTAAGACAAACTGAAATAAAACAAGCAAATAAGCTAATTGCCTCCCCGGCAACGACGCCAAAATTTGTCACGGCTGTCGCAACCCTATAAAAAATAAACCAACCGGCTCTAGCTAATATAGCAGAGGTAAGTCGGGTATTGTATCCACAGGGAGGCTATTATATCTACTTGTTATTCTAGTCCGTCACGGTAACAAATTGGAGTGTTTGAATTATTTTCTAAACTACTAAACTGAAAATAAAGTAGAGAGAGAGAACAATAAAAAGGAAAATGAAATAAAGATGTGATCAAATAGAGAGAGAAATATGCTAGGATGTCGGTTCACCATGATATTTCACAATTCCGCTAAAGGTAAGGTCATTCGGTCTGATGTGAGAAGGGTAAAGGAAAGGTCCTTCCGGTCCGCTATCCGCCCTCAAATACTACTAACTTAACTTCCGCCCTCATTAGAGTAGTCTATTGTTCATAACAGGTCTGTTCATTCCAATCTTCCGATCTAGGTCTGAATTTAACCGGATTAATTAGTTTAAAAGCGTGCACTCAACTAAATGATTACAGTTATATTGCTATGAATCAATTCTCACATGTAAACCAACTAATCTAATTATAACGTCATTACTTTACTATCATGGCTCCCCTAATCCTAGCAACAAAGGATTTAGCTACGCATATTTATGATGAAACAAACAATAATTAATTAAATAATGGAAGACATGATATAAAGATGATTAAGAAGAAATAACATAAACCAATAACAATACTGATTAAAACAGAAATTAAAGGCAATAATAAAGGTAAGCAAAAAGAGAATTAAGGCTTGAATAAAAGAGAGAAAGAAAGATTACAAAGATTCGGATCCGGAAAATGAAGAGCAAAGTAACGTTTAACAAGAGAAGAAAAGTGTCTGCTTAATACTCTAGGATTAGTGAATGAAAAATAAGATCATTAAACCTAATTGGGTCTCTCTTATTTATAAGAGAGACACTTTATTAACCTAATACGATAATTAAAATATCAAAAAAAATAAGTTCTCGCACGAAAATCTTACGTAAAAAAGATAAGTGCTCGATCGAGCACTATGAAACCATTCGATCGAGCATTCTCCAACCAAAATCCTCTCGATTGATTACATCACCACTCGATCGAGGACCTCCAAAATAGCACCTCTCGATCGAGAACAGCAGGGTATCGATCGAGGTCTTCTCTGCATCCATAAGTACTCGATCGAACAGATAGGCCACCTAAAGCCTTTGATCGAGCCAAACACCACTGAAC
Organism: Silene latifolia; assembly: GCF_048544455.1. Lineage (NCBI taxonomy): Eukaryota > Viridiplantae > Streptophyta > Magnoliopsida > Caryophyllales > Caryophyllaceae > Silene > Silene latifolia. Next base: position 43,663,144 of record NC_133531.1, read on the forward strand.
CAGCTCCTTGCTTGTTGATTTGACTTCTGAGACCACTTCACGCTTTCCGAGGCAGTAGTAATTCCACTCCAATTCTTCCATCCCCATAAATGCAAGCTAAGGGACAATAAAGAGGCTCAATTCCGCCTTCTTTGGTACATCCCTGCAATAAAAGCCAAACAAACCAAAGTAGACTATTCGAGGGACATTTGTAGCATAATACTACGTAAATTACATAGAAATATGTGCAACAAAGGCTTAAAAAGACTATATAAAAGGCACACATCATTCATAACACATGCCAAGGACTTACATATGAATGTGATGTGAGGTAAATTGGTAAAAAGGGGCAAAATCATTTGGATATGTGGAGGTAAAAGTCAAGCTAGCACCGAACACAACCAAAAGTAAACATATTCCACTTCTAATCCAACATCAAAAATTAAGCATAATGCCAAATGTGGCATAAACTCGCTCACAATAACAACAATACTCCTCAAATAATATGGAAATGATAAAAATAGGAGTACTAAGAGAATTCTATTCTTTTTTTTCATCTTTTTTTTCAATCTCAATTTTTTTTTCTCTTTTTTTTTCCATAACTTTTTCACTTCTTTTTTTTCTTCACCTTCCTTCCAACACAAAAGCATTCTTTTCATAAAGTGACCACAACAAGACTTCCAAACTTACCAACAAGACTAGCTTGACAAAGGTAGGCCATATAGGAATATAGTTGAATAAAAGGGCCAAAACAAGCCAAATTTGGCTAATGTGAAGCTAATAGATAAAACATAAAGGAAGGGCCGCCTCTCCACATGTAACACCCCCATTTACTTAGGAGCCTTTAGCTAGACATCCTAAGTAAATGAGAGCGTTACCATATCGGTTTCCCGAGATAGTGAATAACAAAGTACAACAAATGAAAGTACTTTAATTAAAACTTTAGCGATTACATGCTTATTACAAATTAACCAACTAAAAACTCAATATAAATTTAGAGTACATCTTGCAGCGGAAATAAATAAAGTGATTAGATAATCTATGTGATCTAGACTTCTAGGTAGACTGGCCAAGTCTTCACGCATTCTCATAAGCTCCCAAGTCAGCTATTCTTTAGTACTTGTCAAATCTGCTCCCCATTATGGTTCATCACAGATGTTCACGAATACACGGTCAACCACGAGGTTGAGTAGGAATAGCTAAACAACAACAATAACTGAATATAAGACAATATTAAATGCAAATGCAATGCATGCTCATGATCAATCCTCCGACGCTCCCGTTCATCCCGCCAATCTCTGGCCGGTGTAGTCTTAATAACATCCCAGAGACAAGTCCTGCAGAATCAGCCTGGGGGGAACCAATGCAAGTGCTCATGATATGAAATGCAAACAATTGAGCTATACAACATTCTTACCATCTCAGACACGAGGCTGAGGAAACCAATAGTATAATTCATCTCAAACATGAGCTGAGGTAGTCAATAATCAAATCACCTCAGTCACGAGCTCAGGTAGTCATAAATCAAATCATCTCAATACAACCAACCAACAATCATATATCATTCATCACAATTCCAAACAATTCGACCAATACAATCAGATAATATCATTCATGTAAACATTAAAGTGATTGAGTAGCTATCCTACCTTGATAGCAAATTTCCAACTGAGTAGCTCAACAAGAATCCGAATAATTAAAGCAACCGAACCCGATTATAATTTCTTCACAAATCGTCACCTAACATAAATATTATAACTTTCCATCAATTATTAATTATTACGTTCCATTATTATTTAATAATTATAAATTATATTCATTATTCAAATTAATTAATTATTATTATTATTAAAGGTCTACGATATTAAAACCCGATTCAAATTCAATCCCGAGTCATCCAAGCAAAACCCGTCTTAAAACAAATAAGTCAACCCAAACCCATTAACCAACCCACGTACCCCATGAAACAACCCCAAACACTCCTTTATACACACGGTTTATAGCCGTGTACATCACCCCCTCTTGTAGCCACCATACACGCCCTATCAGTCACCTAGAGACACCACACCATCAACCACCACTAGGCTGCACTACCACGACTCCTGATGACCTCCAACCATTACCCCAACCGTCCCTACAACTCACAACCTTACGCCCTAGCAACAACAATCACGAACATTACTAATTACCGAAAACCTGACACCATCCTCTCACTCAACCTCACCACCTCTGGCCACCACCGTTGTCACCACTGACCCACGGTGGTTCCAGGGATGGTCACTCATCTCCTCGACCCAACAACATCACCACAGAAACAACCCCAACACCGACAACAACTCCAACCCGTAACACCTCCCCTGTTTTACGCTAAACCGACCACCACCATCACCAACCACCACCTGTAACCGCCAAAACACGCCCACCATGGTCGACTCAACCACCCGGTTCCATCCCCACCATACCCAGGTCAAGCCACATCCAGTTTAGGGTTCGAATTGGGGTCGAAGTCCCCTGTTCCCATGTTTCGTAACTCCGGTCAAAACACCATAAAGGTGGCGCCTTTAGCCACCACGCGCCATCACCCTTCGTCCCTGGGTTCGACTCACCGAACTAGCCTCGGACCCCGACCGAGCCCTCTCAACACCAACAACCTCAACAACGGGCCCCTCCCGGTCCTCCGCGGCTCCCCCAGCTTGAACAAGTCCAGCAACGGGCCCCGCTCGATCCCATACGGCTCCCTCAGCCCTAACAACCTCCTTAGTGGGCTCCTCTTTGGAAGCGTCCTCCACAACCACCTCGGGCACACTCCCCGGAGTAGTAACCGGTCTGGTCCCAGACAAGAGATCTAAGACCTCGGCCACGGACCCAGTGGGCCCAGAAGCCCCAGAACACTGACCTGAAATCAGGACAAAACAAAAACGTCAGCCAAAATTTCGGCATTACGACGGCACAAAATGGACAAAATCCAAAAATAATAAAATCACCTGCAAGTACGAAATAAAAACAAGGGCAAACCCACCCAAACTCATCCATCAAAACACGTCACAAAAATCGCACAATAAAATCGACTCGCCCTTCTTTTCAAGCAAAAGACGAGTCAAAACAACGACAAAATTACAAAAACCACCCAACACTTCAAAGACCACACAAGGTCTGCGAAACAAGCAAAAAATTCCCGACACAACTGGGTATTTTACACAGCTAAAAAAAAAAAGCAATTTTGCGCCAATTCGGGCACAAACAGGTCAAAATTCAAAATTACGACCATAACAAAACAACGTGATTTAATCACATCTCAAAGTGACCTAAACTACCGTTAAGGTCCATTTCAAGACAAACCGGCTCAGTTTGAGCCCAAACAAACGTTTATTTCGTCAGCATAAGTCCGTCTCACAAAAGCTAAAGTTTAAATTTTGTCCACAACGCCCAATGAAGTTCCAATTTGGCAAAACGGTCTCCCCCGACTACAATACAACCTAGTAGGGCACACAACTCAAGCAAAACAACACAACATTGTGAAATAAGACGAACTTTCGTCTCATTCACATTTTTTGCTCCTAGAGAGCGGGAATGGGGACCAAAATGCAAACTAAAAGCACCTCTATACTCCTAAACAAGTTTTTAACCTAATGCAACCATCAATTTCACTCGAAAATGGGCCAAACAAAAACGCCCAAATCGATTTTCGAGGGGTTAGGGTTTCGCCCTAATTCAATTAACAAAAAGACAAACAAATTCAAATGGATTCAAGAGGATTTACATACCTTGAGATGACAATAAGAACAATGGCACGAAAACAGGCAAATGACAAAGTCGAAAATGGCGACTTTGGATGTTTTTTGCGATATGTGTCGAATAAAACGAAGGAAATGGGGAGCTCAGCCTTCTCGCGTCTTTTTAAAGAAAAAAGGGGAAGCCCCTTGCATCACAGGATGGCTCGTGCCTCTTTGGTGTGTTCCCTGCTTATTCAGCAAAATTTTGGGCTTTGGCCCAATTTCCACACAAATTTCAAAACAACGGAATTAAAAACGGTCATTTTCAAATACAAAAACAAAATAGTGGGATTCGAATTCACTATTTTCACAAATTTGAAGCGCCAGAATTAAAAACTGTCACTTTCAAATCACAAAAACAAAATAGTGAAATTCAAATTCGCTATTTTTACAAATTTCAAACGACGGAATTAAAAACCGTCATTTTCATCTCAAAAATGAAATAGTGAAATTCAAACTCGCAATTTTCACACATTTCAAGCGATGGAATTAAAAACCGTCCCTTTCAAATCACATAAAACAAAATAGTGAAATTCAAACTCGATATTTTCACATCAAGTGACGGAATTAAAAACCGTCACTTTCAAATCACAAAAACAAAATAGGGAAATTCAAATTCGCTATTTTCACAAATTTCAAACGACGGAATTAAAAACCGTCATTTTCATCACAAAAACGAAATAGTGAAATTCAAACTCATTATTTTCACAAAATTTCAAACGACGGAATTAAAAACCCTCATTTTCATCACAAAAACGAAATAATGAAATTAAAACTCACTATTTTCACACATTTCAAGCGACGGAATTAAAAACCGTCTCTTTCAAATCACAAAAAACAAAATAGTGAAATTCAAACTCGCTATTTTCACACATTTCAGGCGATGGAATTAATAACCGTTCCTTCCAAATCGCAAAAAAAAAATAGTGAAATTCAAATTCGCTATTTTCACCAATTTGAAAACGACGGAGTTAAAAACCGTCACTTTCATATCACAAAAAAAAAATAGTGAAATTCAAATTCGCTATTTTCACAAATTTCAAACGACGGAATTAAAAACCGTCATTTTCAACAAAAAAACAAAATAGCGAAATTCAACTTCACTATTTTCACAAATTTTTAAATTTCAACGACGAAATTGTTACTCTTAGAACCTTAATTAGACTCCTCTAATTAAGTACTAAATTACTCTAATTTATGTTTAAGGTGGTCTAAGTTACATGCATGCAAAATAAGATATAGGAGATAAAGATATACAACCTATTTCTTCATCTTAGGCAAATTGATCATCTTCTCAAAGCTTGATGATGATGATGAGATGGCACTCCTACCATCAAAGTTCCAAAATAGGAACTCTCCCTCCAATTGCACCAAAGACTTGCCTAAAATACCTTATAAATATTAACTAGATATGTATAAGGTTAACCCTTGATTAATATGTAAATATTACTATAAATAGTAATATAAAATGTATATTATTTGTGGTGAATTAATTTGATCAAGCTATGATCAACTCTTTGATCATATTAGATGATGAATGATGACAAGATGATGAAAAATGAAAGAAGAAAAAAAAACCCTTTTTTTTCTTTGCTTTTCACGGCTCCAAGAGCCAAATATTAGAGAAAATTGTATTAAAAATCTCATCATCCACTTCAAATGACCAAAACTTGGTATGTATATTAATTCCAAATGTAAACAAATGAGAATTTGTGAGCAAACATTAGCACATGGTTTGGTAGGATATAAAGGAAATTTATTCCTTGTGTGTCGTACACACCAATCGTCCAAGTCTATTTCCGGTCTTATTTGACTTTCGACATTTGTCCCACAAATGCTTATAAGTCATATATTTTATTATCCCATATAATTAAATATTAATTTGATTATTTAACATTTAAATAATAAAAATTTATGACTAATATACACTTAACTTTTAAGTAATATTAGACTATTTAATCAATATAAAATGTGTCTCATAAAACCCAAGTAGCTAATTTTACAACTCTTTGCAACTTAAATTAGCTAATTTCCTTTGCCTCACAATATATACGCCTACCTCAAATATTTAGTGAATTAAACTTTTAATTACTAAATACCGTTCTATTTATTTATATTAAAACAAGACAAATAATTTATTAGTCAATTATCATATAATTGAATAATAAATACTTTTGGTCCGAGTTCTTAACTCTATATCAAATATAAATTCACTATACTAACTCTTAGTCATTATTAATCAAGGGATTAATTATTGTATCATATACAAATAATTATTTTTTCCATTCGAGCTCCGTCCTATAGGTGTGACCGAAAGGGATCAGCTGAACACCGCCATCATACGTCTAACCCTAGTCGGCTGATCGTTACTGATATACGTTGATCAGCTGATGAGTATATTAAGATATATCCCGGTTATATTCCTTAAATGAGATTTAATAAAATTCAACGCACTTATTGTGGAGGACACTACTCCAATAATCTCCCACTTGTCCGAGACAAGTTGTGCGATGATTGTAACACACCATTGGGGAGGACTCCTACTCCAACAATTTCCTACTTGTACCATACAAGTGTGTACTACCAATTATCTTGTCCGTTTTATCTCTCACTCAATGCAAGGTGTCTTTCGGGTCGTACTTGCACTTGATCATATCATGAGTGGTTTCCTCGATCGGGAGAGTAACTGTCTGACCGGAAAATCTACCAAAGATCACTTCCGAGCGTGGCCACGCATTTCCATTCACTACTCCTCGAGTGGCCCTGAGATATTTAAACCCTGACGAGGGTAGACAATTCCTGTTGACATACTTTCTTTGTTTAATCAAAGAGCACCATGACCTAGAAGATGCCCATCGGCCTCCTTTTACGGCACAACCTAGGATAAAAACCAAAGTCAATCGGAAACTGTACTGACTTAAACAAATAGTCGCCAGTCAAAAGAATCGACACATAGGAATATTATAGATGTCCTCGCCACGACCAGGCTATAAATAATAAAAGGACTCTATAAATGGTCACTGCCCGACAGAGTGTCTCCACAGTCTGCCTATGTATTCAACTAGTCATTTCCATGACCCTATGACTGTCGAACCCGCCATCAATCGACGTACAATCTAGTCACTCCGGACGTCACCTCATTAAGTAACTAGGGACAAAAATACAATGTTAATCCTGTTCACTTAAATAGGGTTCAACGTTGTCTCAGCAACCTATTCGGATAAACAAGGTATTTAAATTAAATTAAGTTGAAACTAAATTACTGAGTTTTGAAACTCAGACGATAAATGCGATTATCATATACTCCCTCCTATTCTATATTTTCTTCCCCTTTCATTTTTACACAAGAAATAACAAAGTGAATTTGGACCACACAAAACACACTACCCCACATATCATTGAATTTGGACCACACAAATCATCCCAAAAAGGAAATAGGGAAGAAAACCCGAATAACCGAATAAGGAAATAGGGAAGAAAATATAGAATATGAGGGAGTATGTAATAATTCATACTACTATCTAATTATTACACATCTTATAATCTACATCAATTTTGATATACACTTCAATCCTATTGAATTGACATTTATATAATGGTTAAGCTTGTGAAAAGCCTTGGTTAAGGATCAACAACACTTGCATCTTTCCCAACAACATAATTTGCTATTTTCCTTCGTTCTATGTAATCTTATATTACATAAAACTCCCCGAGTTAATGACCAAAAATAGACTCCCACTGTCATCACAGTATCTTGGGACAATATATACGGCTGCAGGAACTACTCCTAGTTCTTCCATTACAGCATAATCCATGATATTTCCTTTTGTATCATCTAATGTTGTAAAGTACTCAATTCCGTTGTAAAATCCGCAATTGCTAATTGCCTGGAACACTTCCACCAGGTAAACTCCACAAAATACATAGCCATACCAGGATTAGAATCATCCCAATATGTTTTGAAAATGGCATTCGGGTAACAAATTACACGAAACACCGAATTACTTCAAAACACTTAAATCATATCCTTAGCCCTTCTTAAGTACTAAAAGATATTGTTTCTGGCTACATAGTAACATTCACTTAAATTCGATTGATAACGACTCGTCATACTCTAAGTACATGAAATGTCGGAACAATAAACACATCATAGCGTATATAATTGATCCAGCAGCGGAAGCAATCGGAATCAATTATAACATGTTCAACTCGTTTGAACAAGTCAAAAATCTTATCAAAATAAGACTTCTTTCTTAACGCTAATATCCTTTTAGATTTATCTCTATAAATTTGGATATTCTAGATGTATTTCACATCTCCTAATTCATTAATCATTCCTAATGATTAATATATTATCCACGAATAAGACTCATAAAACCACTTTACTCCCACTAAAATCAACGTACAACACAATTCATCGACACCTCGATGATTCCAACTCTTTTATGCCTACTTAAGACTACCTCTTAAGTTTGCACATATTTACTTAGAATTGTTAGAACATTCAAAACCCTTAGGTTGTGTCATGTACACTTCCTTCTACAGAATCTCATTCTGGAATGCGGTTTTGATATCCATATGCCAAAACAATCACTAAGATATTCTGAATGGATCAAAGCATTTCAACTGGTGCACAACCCTTTGCCACCAATCTAGCTTTGAAAACATCTTTATGTCTCTCCAAGTCGATTTTGATCTTTAAAGATGTGACATCCCCATATACCAAGGAGCCTTAACAAGAGCTTCCCTAGCTTATAAGGGCATCACCATCTCGGTTGCCCGAGGACAGTAATAATCAAATGTCGATGAAAGAACAATTAAGTTACATTACAGTGATTAACAAACTAAGATATACAAAGATACAACTCGGACTACTATCAACTATGTGATCTACACTTCTGTCATAACTCGTGAGAGACTCATCCCGCCAAGTATCCAGCTATCATCCAAGACATCACTTGCTAAGACCGACTGATCACCATAAGGGATCACAGCAGACACAACAGAAACAAACAAGAAGACAAAACCACACAAGGTCAGTAACTGAAGAGACACACCAACCACTGACATAACAATGCAGACACAACAGCACACACACCAGCCACATCTCCACCAATAAATCATCGTCATTGACTGTCCACAGGACCAACCCTGCCAGTGGGGGACCGCAGCCGTTCCCACCTAAGCCCCGCTCATCATACTGAGCGATAACCCTATCCCATTAATGTGCACATCCCCTCCCGTGGCGGGTTCCACGGAGGGCGAAACTAGGGCGTGAAGCCACTCCCGTAAGTGACTCCACTCAGCCGAGGACGCACCTCGAGAACCAGAGACAAACAACACAATCAGCTGTACCAAAACAACGACAACGAAACAACACAATACCAACCAACTATCACAATCAGACCACCACACCGACACTACAGCAATCAAATCACATCAAAAGACACTCTAGACATTCAACAGTACTGAGTAGGCGAACCAACCTTTAGCGCACCGCAACGACTCCACTTCCGATCACAAGATTTCAAACAACCACGCAACACAGCTATACAAACAGTACAATCATCTATCACAACCACTACAACCCTAACTGAAACAACAACGATAATAATGATGATGGTGACATACGTACGCATAGCATTCCGGCGTCAAGACCGCTACCCGACACAAGCAACCCATCCCTACGGCACAAGCATCCTTAAAGGCTCCCATGGAAGAGGCTATGGTGAAGGGAAGAAGGAGAGACGACATCTAGGTTTAGGGAAGAGAGGCGGAAATGATTTGCGGTTTCTCAAAACACGATATATAAATCCTCGCTGTAAAGACGTTACTCGATCGAGTAACTAACTTACTCGATCGAGTGGCACCTACTCGATCGAGCCTCCAAGCTACTCGATCGAGTTGCCTCGACTAGATCGAGTACCACACCCAAAACTCACCAAGTCACAAGACAAAGCTCATAAGATTTCCCCAAAGGTCAAGACACATCACTAAGGTCGGTCAACGAGTCCTTGAAAGGACGGGTATTACAGTCTTCCCCCCCTAAAAAGAACTTCGTCCCCGAAGTTCGACTCATCCTCTCCCGAACCACACGACAAAGAAACTAAGGTCAGCACCACCGATTACCCGACACAGGTCAACACAGTTGTTTAGAATTACCATCCCACTACGTATGTTCATCAAACATCATTATCATTCACCTTAGCACCCAATACACAACACAACTCTCAACTAATCACAAACTTCCCTTTGAATCACTGAACACATACCAACCACATGAACGGCTAACTCGACTACCACTTGCATTTACCTACATATTATTATTCAAACGTACATCGACACAACTGTCAGACTATACTTTCATCCATTACTTGTCAACGACTACTAACTACGAAACATACAAAGCAACGGTCCTACCATCGATTCATCACCACATGCTACTGATTCATACAACACATATGTTTTATTATACTCTATTACTTTAACCACGCAACACAATACTGCTCAAGGCAACTCCACTGCTGCTAATAACATCAAATTCTCAAGCCAACATAACGAATAACTACTGAAAATAAAGTATACAACATGCTATTTTATTCAACAATTATAAATTCTTACTCAATTGTACCATAACCACTTATGAAGCTATCCAAACAATCATATAAAACTATTCAAACAATCATTCACGTACATTAAAATACCACCAAAGTTACTGTACAATTGTTATAATTACATCATTTTTCTTTGCGACATTACTCTTCCCCTCTTAAAAGGAACTTCGTCCCCGAAGTTCACCGTCAAGCAACTTCCCTGTCCCTCAAACCGATACATTTGATATCACTTTGACCTTACTCATAAACCACAAAACCACATTGATGCACACTAACACCTCCTGCTCTTTGACATTACATGACTACAACTCCTACAAACATGAAACCACTGACACTATGTAGCGCACCGCAAGATCTATTATTACAAACTGGCAGCAAATCCATCAATTATTTGTTATACGACCATACCGAACAAGCAACAACATGATAAACATAGTGTTCGATTTATCCAACTCGACTGCATATAGACTACAAAGTAATACAAATACCACCGAAAACTGTGTGGGTTGACCAAGGTGCATATTCGACTCATGACAAATTGGAGCTAAAATAAGGAGATAAAGTCTATATAAAATGGACTTATCAGCGTCTTGATGGAGACCGGTGAGGTGAGACTCGCAATGTGGTGGTGGGTAAATAAGGTGGTTGAAGGGTAACAATGATAATGAAATCTCATACCTTGGAGGTGAGGGGTAAGGAATTAGATGGATTGAGGGGTAAAGAATGAAATTTCTTTTTTTTTTTGTCAAACAAACACCAACAAAGGAAATCAATAACTTTGTTTCCCTTTCTTATAGACCTCCAACCAAACGCGCCATTATAGTTACTTTTCGGAAATTGGGTCGTATATATATATATATATATATATATATATATATATATATATATATATATATATATATATAGAGGAAGGATCAAGTGAGTCCACCAAAAAGAATCGAGTCCCTAAGTCCTCTTAGGAGCCATTGAAAAGATAGGATGGAGGGTTGAGATTGAAGGGGAAAAGGGGGGGGATTAAGGCTAAAATTAGTGATTAATGCTAATTTAAGACTCACTCTCTCTCTACCTCACTAATCAACCTAATTAAAAATTAATTCACTATATATCAATTATTTTCACATCAACTTCTCTCTCATCTCACAAATTTCATTACTCTCATCTCTCTAAAAACCCAAATAACTCAAAATCCAAAAAAATAAAAAATCTCACCCAAATATTTTCAAAACCCAAATAATTCAAAACTCAATTATTTTCCCACCATTTCCCCTACTCGACCACCACGGCCACCACGGCCACCACTCAACCACCACAACACCACCAGCCACACCCCACGTCTTCTCCAACACCACCGTCAACAAGAACCACCACCATACCCCCCAGCCCCGCCGCCACACCCACCACCAACAACAAAAAAATACCGCATCCCCCACTCCACGACAACCACCAGTCCACCACCATCACTATCACCAACAACCCACAGCCCCGCCACCACCACGCGCACCAAAAAACACCCCACCAAAACCGCCACCAACAACACCCCACGACAACGGCCACTGCCTCACATCACCCCCACGACTGCCGCGACCAACAACACCCACCAAAAACTCCCACAACCGCCACTTCCTCCTTTCTTCTTTTAGATCTAACCACCATTACCAACGACAACCACCACAAACACCCACCACCACTCCCTCTCGTCCATCCCGGCCTCCACCGACCTCCACTATCTCCCTCCCCTTCTTATATTTCCAGATCTGAACCACACCCCCTCCAACCTCCAACAATCCCACCATCGACACAACCAACAACAAGAACACCAACCCGCCGTCACAATCAACCAACCAAAAAAACGAGAGGAAGAGAGAATGGCGACGGGCTGTTGGTGTTGGCGAAGGTGGTTTGGAGGATAGTAGTTGTGGTGGTGGTGTGTTGGGTGGGGGAGGTCGTGTTTTAGTCGGGTTTTAGTCGTTTTTTTTTTTTTCCTTCTGTGTTGTTTTGTTTTTAATGTGTTAGGTGGAGGAGGCGTGTGATGAGTTTGGTTTATATTTTTTTTAATTTTTTTTTCAATTAGGTGATTATTGTTCTTATGGTTGTTGTGTTAAATTTTTTATTTTATATTTAGATATTTTTTCTTTTCCTTACACATTCCAACCACTACAACCTTTCACTTTTTTTAGAAAATTAACAAAAAAAGGCTGATCTACAATATTAACAAAAAAAGTCAGATCTACAATTTAAAACATAGATCTACAAAAAAAAAAAGAAAAAGACTTGTATTTTCTCACATTTACACTCGTATTTCCTTAAATTCACACTTGTATTTCCTAACAATTACACTCGTATTTCTTTACATTTACACTCTTATGAAGTGTAATAAATTGTTGATGTTATTCGTAGATCTAATAAATATATAGTAGATTTTTGAAAAAAAAATCGTATTAACATGATTTTTATTCTTAGATCTACTAAATATATTAATTTTACTCATATTTTTTTACATTTACAATCGTATTTTGTTACATTTACACTCATATTTATTTACATTTACACTTATATTTCTTTACATTTACACTTATATTTTTTACATTTACACTCATATTTCCTTACATTTACACTTGTATATCTGTACATTTACACTCCTTAAAATTATATAGATTTGCACTCACATTTACACTGGTTTTTCAGATTTACACTCATATTTTTTAACATTTACACTCATATCTCTTTACATTTACACTCATAAATCTTAACATTTACACTTGTATTTGTGTACATTTACACTCATATTTCTTAACATTTACACTCTTATTTCTTAACATTTACACTCTTATTTCTTTACATTTACACTCGTATATCTGAACATTTACACTCGTTAAATTTATATATATTTGGACTCATATTTTCGTGGATATGAGTTGGTGGTGGAGGACGGTGTTGGTGGTGTTTGTTGGGAGTCGGACTAAAGTTTTAATCGTAAAAGGACCAAAGTTACACTTATAAAGGACCAAAGTCACACTCAAAGGACCAAATTTACACTCTTAAACTTTCAAATTTACACTTAGAATACTACATTTACACTCGGAAAACATCACATTTACACTTGTAAAATGTTAAAATTATATAAATTCAAAATTTCCGTCACAAAAAATCAAATTTACACTCTTAAAATGTTACATTTACACTCGTAAAACATCACATTTACACTTGTAAAATGTTAAAATTATATAAATTCAAAATTTTCGTCACAAAAAATCAAATTTACACTTTTAAAATGTTATTTACACTCGTAAAACCTCACATTTACACTTGCAAAATGTTAAAATTATATAAATTCAAAATTTCCGTCACAAAAAAAACAAATTTACACTATAAAAATGTTACATTTACACTCGTAAAACTTCACATTTACACTTGTAAAGTGTTAAAATTATATAAATTCAAAATTTCCGTCTCAAAAAATAAATTTTACACTCTTAAAATGTTACATTTACACTCGTAAAACCTCACATTTACACTTGTAAAATGTTAAAATTATATAAATTCAAAATTTCCGTCACAAAAAATCAAATTTACACTCTAAAAATGTTACATTTACACTCGTAAAACTTCACATTTACACTTATAAAGTGTTAAAATTATTTAAATTCAAAATTTCCGTCACAAAAAATAAATTTTACACTCTTAAAATGTTACATTTACACTCGTAAAACATCACATTTACACTTGTAAAATGTTAAAATTATATAAATTCAAAATTTCCGTCACATTTACACTTGTAAAACTCATACAACATTACATTTACACTTCTGAAATCTAAAACTCAAAACTGATTAATTAGGGGCTAGAGAGAGAAAGAAAAATTAATTAGTGTATAGAAATTTGATTAGTGGTAATTTTTTTTGGTAATTTTCAATCTCAACCACCCATCTCAATCCAACCATCCACATTTTTTCCTTTTTCTTTTAATGGCCTTTAATCAAATTCATCTCAACCATCCATTGAGGCCATCCAATGGCCCTTAGAGGGACTTATGGACTCAATTTGAGAGGAGGACTCATTAGATCTTACCTCTCTCTCTCTCTCTCTCTCTCTCTATATATATATATATATATATATATATATATATATATATATAGAGGCAAGATCCGGTGAGTCCACCTATATATTTGAGTCCATGAATCCGTAAAACAATATCACGCACTATACAAAACAATATCACGGATTTGTTTTTTCAAATTTTTTTTCGAATTTGTTTTTTCAAATTTTTTTTTTCGGAATTTTTTTTTTCGAAAAATTTTTTTTTTTTTTTTTTTTTTTTTTTTTTTTAAGCTGTGATATTGTTTAGTATAACGTGTGATATTTTATTACAAAACAATATCACGATTTTTTTTTTCGAATTTTTTTTTTCATTTTTTTTTTCGAAAAAGGTTTTTTTTTTTTTTTTCAATTTTTTTTTTTTTTATGTAAGATGTAATATTGTTTTGTATACCGTGTGATATTGTATTACAAAACAATATCACGACTTTTTTTTCAAATTTTTTTTTTCAAATTTTTTTTTTTCCAATTTTTTTTTTTTTTTTTTTTTGAATATAAGTTGTGATATTGTTTAATATAACGTGTGATATTGTATTATGGACTCACGGACTCAAAAAGATAGGGTGGACTCATGTGATCCTAATTCTATATATATATATATATATATATATATATATATATATATATATATATATATATATATATATATATATATATATATATATACGTTTATCAACTTTGAACAATACCACCGCACATTATGTTCCTGCAATAATTTGTTTTATCGTTCTGACCCATATACATAATATCGAAAACTATACTCGTAGGGCGACCACACGCAATTATATAATCAACGGTGAACCTAAACAATGTTACTAAACACCCACAACAAAGATTAACATAATAACATTCAAAGATATGATGATTCAAACAAATCTCAACTCGAAAAGTTCCTGTAACAGTGACACTCGATCGAGTTGGTCAGGCACTCGATCGAGTTGGCCTTACTCGATCGAGCTCGTCAGCTACTCGATCGAGTAGGCTGAGATCAGACCGCTCCTCTAATGCCATACCTGTAGTTACTCGATCGAGTTAGGGGCACTCGATCGAGTAGCCTACAGGTCAGAAATCCCCACAAGCCACATGTAAGCTAAGCAATCACATAATCGCGAGTCGGGATGCTCTCCCGACCCTATAATCCAGCATAACAAGTCTAGAAACTACTCAAGTACGGCCTTATGGCCAACCATACAAACCAAAGATCCACAAAGTACCTACCGAAAACCAAAGTAATATCCACTACAACCATGAAACAAAAGAAGAAAGAAAATGGAGTATATCACTCCTCCTGCTGCTCCTCCATGACCTCATCATCACCGCCACCACCAGAAGTGCATGCGCCTGCAGCATCGTGACCCGTACCACCACCAACACCTGTATCTGCTCCCATGCGCCAAGGGGCCAAACAACCATACAGATACGACTGAGGCTTTCCCCAAGTAGACCTCTCCACGCCGAAAGAGTGGAATACCCCACTGTCGTCCCCAACACCCCTCCACCACACAGGCTGCGCTGCCTCAGTCCCAATGCCCTGCACATACGCCATCTCATGGAGGTTCCGAAGCGTCAAGGTCGCTGACACCCTCTCCATGAGGTCGCTCACTCGTGTCTCCGGGCTATAAAAGGATGGTAACTGGGATACTGGTATTGTGGCGGCACTGGCTGCTCCGGCTGCGCTGGCTGAGTCTCAGCCACCCTCTCCCTCACTCGGCGTGGTCCCCTCCTGACTCTAGGCTGGCCATCCTCCAGTCTCACATTCTTCCCCTTCCTCGGCTCAGGCATCACCTGTAGGATCTCAGGGTCAATGAGGTACGTCTGCCTTGCTGGACGCTCCTCCTCCTCCTCATCAGAATTGGCAGCTATAACTGCCGGTGGTAAGGGCTCAGTCGCAGGTAGGTGCTCAGGAGCTGGTAGACGCATCCAACTCATACCCCACACTCTCCATGCCAAACTGCCATCTTCTAAGGTTCTCAACCATTTCTGGTCGAGGAAGTACTCACGGTCCAAGGTAGGTACCGTGGTGGTCAAAGGAGTATAGGCCGAGGAGGCCTCAAAGGAAGTCAGCCTCTCCGCCAACCGAGTGGCAAAGGCACCACAACTCAGGAATCGGGTGTCAGACGAGGCCATAAGGGCTAAACTAACACACACAAAGGCAGGGGCACTAAAGGTGACAGGCTATGACCCAGCGTGGTTAAGATAAGACACTAGGAGCATCAACTCATGTGAGTTTAGCTTACTCACATCCTTCCTCTCGTAGAGCAGGCATGTCATTGCACGGAGAAAGATCTTCAAAGTGACATGTTGAATATCATTGATCAACATGTTACTCGAAGTGGGAGCTGGTTTACCGGTGAAGCATGGCATGAGACTACTAACCCCACACTCAGACGGAATATCACGAAGTGCTCCCTTGGCGGGTTTAGCCAAGCCACGGTGAGTTGCAAACATATCCATTGTCAACAGAAAACTTGTGTTCATAAGGCGGAACTCAACAGTTTGTTCCACCGCATCATACTTAAAGGAGCTCATAAACTCAAGAGTCAAGAAAGCATAAGAATGTTTATGGAGGTGATATAACCCAATCATCCCCAAAGTCTCGAAAATGTGCCTGACATCGGTCTCAATCCCCAAGTCAGTCAAAAGGGTCGTGTCTATACAACGGGTAGGTCTCATCTTTCGTTTCTGCAAGGCCACAAAATTACCCCTTTGGGTAAAGTCCAAAAAGACCACGGACGGGTACTCCGGTACCGCTGGGACCCTAGGTCCACTCCCCTCTCCTACCTCGGGCTCAGGAGCCCTCCCCCTCTTGCTCTGACGGGTTCCCACGGTTGGTCTCGGTATCTGTTTCAACATATGACTTAAATATACAACCACATATACTTGAAAAACATGCAAGACATTCATGTATAATCATAGAAAGGAGCAACTAAGTACACACTTTCACCAACAATCCCAAAATTATAAGCATAGACTCTCAAATTTATTAGCAGACAGTCTCACAGCTGTAAAGATTTTGACATCTAAGGTACCGATTATCATCATCACTATCACTTCTGGAAATCATACTTTCAAAATAACTTCATAAACAACCAAATTTCACAACAATACAAAACGAATTTCGGTTTGGGGCACTTTTAAGATGGAGTTTTAAGGCAAATTTTTGAGGGAAAATCATCAAAATCAACTCTAAACATGATATGTATATAATATATTACCCAATTTTCAGCCTTTTACATACAAAAGATAACCAAAATTCAATTCACAATCGCAAACCCTAGAAATATTGAGTCATATAAACTCCTAATTTGATTCGATTTTTGCATAACCAATGTCAATATTCAACAAACTGAAGCAACTAGATCATATTACAACAATTACGAACATGATTTGGCACATATAAATCGATTTTTCAGCAATTATCGACATCCTACATGCTTCTAATTAATCAAAAACATCAAAATAGGATAAATATTCATACCTTGATTGATTAATAGGCAAAGGAACGAATTAAGCAAGGGAAAAGCGCAAGATTCAAGCACAACAATCACCAAGTTGAAAGCACAAAAGAGAGATTTAGAAGGTTAGGGTTTTGATTAAATGAAGAATGAAGAAGAAAAGAATTAGGGAAAGAGGTATAAGTTCCCGTGTTCAGCGGTACTGTAGCGACTTACTCGATCGAGTAAGTATGTTACTCGATCGAGTGGCCTCCACTCGATCGAGTTGGAGCTACTCGGTCGAGTTTTCGCAGGAAATTTCAACTTTTTCGACATAATAGCTTCCTAACTAGATCGAATGAGGTCTACTCGGTCTAGTAGGCACTCTTACTCGGTCAAGTAAGGCTAGGTATATGATCAGAAATATAGGATTAACTAAAGATTCCTGCAAAACAGGAACGCGTGTCGATTCCAAAATGAATTTGGAAATCGTCACAGATTATTATACTCATTCACGATGAATTACTATCACACAAATACAACGTATCGATCTAACAAACCTATCACTTGGTGCAACCCGTTTTACTTCATTCTATGACAACATTACGCAACCAGCTGGCTGCACAATTAGCTTTCTCATGTATACATTCAACACGCTTCTTTTCACCTATGATCGTACAATCGTGACTACAACAAAATAACTTCTAATCATGTCGCTCTAAACATACGTCTAACATGTATCATTCCTTATCATTCAAGCGTACTAACAGTTTAACCATGACACACAATAATTATCAAGTAGCTTACTCCACTTAATTACACCACATTGCAGAAGCATTCGACTACTCATCTATCACATTCTCCAAGTACTACTTGGACAGCTGCTACAACTTATTCAAAACTTGCTATTTACCATCATTACCACATACCATACTCACACTTCCTTTCATATCAAACACTAATACCAACTATTTAGAACAACCATTACTATCACCACATCATACACCCTGTCACGTATTATAAACATATCACCACTTCCATTACTACCCAACTATAGATTCTCACAGTCCTAATCACAATTATACACACTAGCATTCATAAAGACTCCATCACAAACATCCCTAACATAACCATTTTACACACTTGGCACATAATTCCCGACTCGATATCCCATAACCGGTGACTGGCTTAAGCATAATAGGGCCATGATTTTGAAATGAGGGCGCCTACTCACCCAAAATCTAGCATCAGCTGGGGCTCCAAATACACATACACCAGGTTCATTTTATTAGACTCACTACGTTCATTAGGCTCATTTGTTACAGGTTCCAAAATCGTCGCTCTGATACCACTTTGTGACACTCCCATATACCAAGGAGCCTTAACAAGACCTTCCCTAGCATATAAGGGCATAACCATCTCGGTTGCCCGAGGACAGTAATAATCAAATGTCGATAAAAGAACAATTAAGTTACATTACAGTGATTACCAAACTAAGATATACAAAGATACAACTCAGACTACTATCAACTGTGATCTACACTTCTGTCATGACTCGTAAGAGACTCATCCCGCCAAGTATGCAGCTATCATCCAAGACATCACCTGCTAAGACTGACTGCTCACCATAAGGGATCACAATAGACACAACAGAAACAAACAAGAAGACAAAATCACACAAGGCCAGTAACTGAAGAGACACACCAACCACTGACATAACAATGCAAACACAACAGTACACACCAGCCACATCTCCACCAATCAATCATCGTCACTGACTGTCCACTGGACCAGCCCTGCCAGTGGGGGACCGCAGTCGTTCCCACCTAAGCCCCGCTCATCATCTCGAGCGATAAGCCTGTCCCATTAATGTGCACATCCCCTCCCGTGGCGGGTTCCACGGAGGGCGAAACTAGGGCGTGAAGCCACTCCTGCAAGTGACTCCACTCAGACGAGGACGCACCTCGAGAACCAGAGACGAACAACACAATCAGTTGTACCAAAACAACGACAATGAAACAACACAATACCAACCAACTATCACAATCAGACCACCACACCGACACTACAGCAATCAAGTCACATCAAAAGACACTCTAGACATTCAACAGTACTGAGTAGGCGAACCTACCTTTAGCGCACCGCAGTGACTCCACTTCCGATCACAAGATGTCAAACAACCACGCAACACACCTATACAAACAGTAAAATCATCTATCACAACCACTACAACCCTAACTGAAACCAACAACGATAATAATGATGATGATGACATACCTACGCATAGCATTCCGGCGTCAAGACCGCTACCCGACACAAGCAACCCATCCCTACGGCACAAGCATCCTTAAAGGCTCCCATGGAAGAGGCTATGGTGAAGGGAAGAAGGAGAGACGACATCTAGGTTTAGGGAAGAGAGGCGGAAATGATTTGCGGTTTCTCAAAACACGATATATAAATCCTCACTGTAAAGACGTTACTCGATTGAGTAACTAACTTACTTGATCGAGCCTCCAAGCTACTCGATCGAGTAGCCTCGACTAGATCGAGTACCACACCCAAAACTCACCAAGTCACAAGACAAAGCTCATAAGGTTTCCCCAAAGGTCAAGACACGTCACTAAGGTCGGTCAACGTCGGTCAACGGGTCCTTGAAAGGACGGGTATTACAAAAGATCTATTTATACTGAAGAGGTCCAACTTCTTTGAGTTAACTTATCAGGTCCTCTACCTGATTATTGTGGATGGATTCCATCGTGAATTGCATTTGGGAATAGAAACAGTCTCTATAAGTTACAAGTTTATAACTTTCTAAAAGTAACTAGAATTCATCACCACAGACTGGTGACAAGCTCAACCTGACCTCATAGGTTGGGATTAGAAACAGTCTCTATAAGTTACAAGTTTATCACTTTCTAAAAGTAACTAGAATTCATCACCACGGACTGGTGACAAGCTCAACCTGACCTCATAGGTTCCAAAGAAACAATTACTAAATTAGAAATAAAGGAAACGTTTTTCTACATCAAATACTCAGTTTGTGGCTCTTGAACTTCTTTAAGTTCAAATTTTCTCCCACTCAATCTTCTAGAAAACTCCTTTTATAGAAAGATAGCATCACGAGCCACAAACACTTTGTTCTCGTGACTATTATAAGATTAATAACCACGTATTTTCTTCGGATAACTTATAAATTTGGTATCCTATCTACTCCTATCTCATAAGAAGTCTATCGACTGCTTTAATTGTACTTTAATTTAGTGGAAAATTAAATAGCACACAAAAAGTAAAACTCCAAATTGAGACAAATAGCTCATTACGACCCAACATGAACCGAATCATATCTTATAAAGTTCAGTTCCCGTGATATTATATCACATTCCTACAGGTGAATATCAAAGTCATTACTTAGACATATCCTACTACGATCGAATCGTAATATTTCGATCTTTTAATCTGTATGGTTTTCTACTTCACTATGATACTCTTTGAACATTTCAAAGATTTCACTATTATACCTCTTTAAGCAGATATACCTATATCTACTTAGATCATTGGTGAAATAATGAAGTAAACATAACCATATCTAGCTTAGATTGTTATTTCGCCATACACATCAACATGTATTAGGCATAATAACCTACTAGCTCGATCTCCTTTTATACAAAAGTCACGAGTTATCTTGCCTTGAATACAAGATACGCATATACCATAAGATTCAAAAACAAATGGTTTAAGAACACTAGTTGATACTAGTCTCTTTATGCTTTTTATGATAACTATTCATAAATAATAATGTCGGATCTTTGATTTGATAAGTAAGAGTCACCTGTTTTGAGCCTTTTATTATCTATTTAACATTTTAAGTAGGTTAAAAACATATTTCTTTACCAATCTATGTATCTAATACAGAGATGATTACCATAAAAAGTATCAAATACCAATAAAATGGTACTAGAATAAGTAATGTGAATCATATAGATATTATAGAAGAAAGTATTTGTAGTTGTCATAAACTGAAATTCTTCATCCTCCATATATTTGGGGTAAATTTCTATTCCAGTGTCTGACACCTTCATAATAGAAACACGGTTGGTTCGAGTTGGCATTTTGCTTGGTTTTGGCTTTGTTATTCACAATAACTTTACATAACCATTGCCTTGTACCAACACTATAACCAAAACCAATTTTCTTCTTGAGCCTCTATCAATCCTTTACAATTAAGGGTAACATATCCTTCTTATAACTCTCACTCACTTTCATGTTCTTCTTACTTAAACAAGCAGAAAAATGAATTCCATGAATACTCTTCTTCATGTTATTCGCCATGTGATTTACCCTAAAACGGGTAAATCTTACAAAGAAGTTAATACATAATTCGGTCAATCACGATTTCTAAAAAATTGAATTACCTAACCGTACAAGTGTTACCACATACTCAATTAATTTAAGCATGTGAGAACAATTGATTGTCCCTATACTAGGCGACATTCGACAAAGTGGATTACGGTATTATGCTAGATAATATATCTTGTGAGCAATATGATATAGATGCATTTTTGTTGTAAAGAAGGTGTTATCGCAATAATCTAAACGATTTGATTAAGCATGACTCCCGTTAATTCTCTTCATAAGAGACCCTAACAACGCATATAATGAGGATCAAAATGAAAAATCAATTTGTCTTTTGCTATGGCGGTTAAATGGAGATTCGTTTATCAATTGAAAATTTTATTTTAACCGTATTCTATCAAAGAAACTCTTTCTATTATAGAATTAAGTTACGAATTTTAAAGAGGAGTATTATATACGTCATTACGCGATATATCAATAAAACGGAGTAAATGGGAAGATAAACATTCATCGTAAAATTAAGTTGCAAAATAATTTTAAACAAGTTTTAAATTATGCATTTATATAATGACCTCTCACCTAAATTATATATATGATCCCGAGATCCGTCTTTATATAAATTCGGGCACGGTAAGCCGATACATCCCTTACTTATATAAATTCGGTGAGTCAACCCATTGACTGATTCTACTCCTAGAATCTCGGTCGATAAATTTCTTAAATTTATCTCTAGCCCCGGAACCAAATACGGGCACGGAGAGCCGATTCATCCCTTATTTCTCCCGTTGAGTCCAACCAATATTTCGCGTGTAATAACATTTATCACTCTACTTACCCGACGTAAAAAGGGAATGCCCCGGTGAGCCGAACCCGTCTCTAATGAAAAAGGGATTCATAGGTGCTACTAATTGGTAAGGATAATCTCAATTTTAAATATGTGAGAGATCTTATCAATTAGTTATCAATTCCCTATAAGTGAACTAAGTCGGAAAATTATAGATAAACGTAAATTGACAATAGAGAGAAAACAAAGTATAAAATGCATGTGACGATTTTGCATGAATGGCATAATACGATATGTATGCAAAATAATAGAATACGAATCCTAGTATGGCCTCCTAATACTAGCTAATCTAATTAACTAATCTATTACAAATTGGAAACCAACTCCTTGGTCCCTAAAAGATCTTCATCGGACCGCCTTCCGATATGGCACCAACTTTTGGAACCACCTGTCTTAATTACATAGCAATTTCTATTATAAATTTGTAATAAATAAAAATTAATCTATTAACTATTACAAATTGGCGATGCGAGATCGCAATTAATTACAAACAAATCGGTATTCCCATACATTTCGGGTAATACCGCTTAACTAACTAGGCCAAACTAGGTACAAAATTACATAAATAAATTACAAACATAAATTAAAATGACATTTATTCATAAATGCTGTAATTTAATAAAATGCAATAAAAAAATTCATGCCAAATCGCCATTTTACCAACATTTGATATTCGAGCTCGGTTTTAGGAATTTCACGATTTTTAACAATTAAAAAATCACAAATCAACACTTAAAATATTTTTAAGCTCAAAATAATTTTCTAAACTGATTTAGAACTTAAAAATTAGTCTCCACTAATTTATTGAAAATTAATTAGTTTGAATTGATTTTATTTGCTACTTATATCGCATAATCATAACTATTATGAAATAAACCCAAATTTATCATAAAAATTATGAAAGATTTAGGACAAATTTTTTATAAATTCTATAACATTTCCAGGAACCCAAATAGGTCAGAAAAATTTGTCAAAAACTAAATTTGTATCGTACACACAATTTAATCGTCTTTTTCATAACTTTTATCAAATAATATCAAATTAATTATAAATATTATGAAACATTATGAATTAAAATTTTTATAATTCGGGAACATTATTCAGAACCTAAATTTGACAAAAAAAAAATGACCAAAACATTTCGACTAAATTTTGAGAAAAATACTATCACAATTTATCGGTTTTATCGTATAAAACCAATAAATCATTCAAAATTAATCAAATTAATTTATAAATTTCACTTCTCATAATAAAAACATACATGTGACCATAAATAAGTTTCTCAAACCCAGAAACTTTTGTTTCATATTTTTCACTAAAATAATCATCTTTTATTGATTTTCATCATATAAAATTAATAAACATGCAAAATTAACAAATTAATTCTGAAATTTTACTTACATTAAGTAAAACATGCATTCATGATGATTTAAAATTTTTATGGGCAGAATCAACATGCAAATAATTTTAGTTGACACTTAACTCAAATTTAGTATTTTTGACTCGGTTTTAGTCGAAATATGATAATAATTAGCAATAAAATTCCATAAATCACCAAAATTTACCCTAAACATTTTAAGGTCATAATATTAACATGCAAATGAAATTTTCATGCAAAAACCCATTTTTACATCTAAATTTCAATTTTATCAATTTTCGTATAAATGTGATAATACCGTCTTAAACTAACATGCATGTATTAATAATGCTCTGATACCACTTGTTAGTCTTAGAACCTTAATTAGACTCCTCTAATTAACTACTAAATTACTCTAATTTATGCTTAAGGTGGTCTAAGTTACATGCATGCAAAAATAAGATATATGAGATAAAGATATACAACCTATTTCTTCATCTTAGGCAAATTGATCATCTTCTCCAAGCTTGATGATGATGATAATGGCACTCCTACCATCAAAGTTCCAAAATAGGAACTCTCCTTCCAATTGCACCCAAGACTTGCCCCAAAAACCTTATAAATATTAACTAGATATGTATAAGGTTAACCCTTGATTAATATGTAAATATTACTATAAATAGTAATATAAAATGTATATTATTTGTGGTGAATTAATTTGATCAAGCTATGATCAAATCTTTGATCATATTAGATGATGAATGATGACAAGATGATGAAAAATGAAAGACGAAAAAAAAACCCTTTTTTTTCTTTGCTTTTCACGGCTCCAAGAGCCAAATATTAGAGAAAATTGTATTAAAAATCTCATCATCCACTTCAAATGACCAAAACTTGGTATATATATTAATTCCAAATGTAAACAAATGAGAATTTGTGAACAAACATTAGCACATGGTTTGGTAGGATATAAAGGAAATTTATTCCTTGTGTGTCGTACACACCAATCGTCCAAGTCTATTTCCGGTCTTATTTGACTTTCGACATTTGTCCCACAAATGCTTATAAGTTATATATTTAATTATCCTATATACTTAAATATTAATTTGATTATTTAACATTTAAATAATACAAATTTATGACTAATATACACTTAACTTTTAAGTAACATTAGACTATTTTATCAATATAAAATGTGTCCCATAAAACCCAAGTAGCTAATTTTACAACTCTTTGTAACTTAAATTAGCTAATTTCCTTCGCCTCACAATATATACTCCTACCTCAAATATTTAGTGAATTAACTTTTTAATTACTAAATACCGTCCTATTCAATTATATTAAAACAAGACAAATAATTTATTAGTCAATTATCATATAATTGAATAATAAATACTTTTGGTATGAGTTCTTAACTCTATATCAAATATAAATTCACTATACTAACTCATAGTCATTATTAATCAAGGGATTAATTATCTGTATCATATACAAATAATTAGGTTTTACATTCGGGCTCCATCCTATAGGTGTGACTGAAAGGGATCAGCTGAACACCGCCGTCATACAACAGTAACGTCTAACCCTAGTCGGCTGATCGTTACCGATATACGTTGATCAACTGACGAGTATATAAAGATATATCCCGGTTATATTCCATAAATGAGATTTAATAAAAGTCAACGCACTTATTGTGGAGGACACTACTCCAACATGAATTAAAAACCGTAGTTTTCTCAAAGAAAACAAAATTGCAAAATTCTAATTCGTTATTCCCACGATTTGAAACGACGGCATTAAAAGTCGCCACCTTTTCAAGCAAAACCCAGGTAGTGAATTTCAAATTCATTACCCCTCACAAATTTCAAATCACAAGGTGACGGAGTTAAAAACCGTCATCTCCCAAACAAACATGAAATGGCGGAATTCACACTCGTCATTTCTACAAACTCCGAACAACGACAGTAAAAACCGTTACCTCTCTTTGAATTTCGAAATTACGAATGACGATAAAAGAGACCGCCGTCCACAGAAGCCGGGCTCAAGCCTATTTCCTTCCGGCTCCACAAACATCCATTGTAAACACCAAAATTCCCCAACAGGATATCGGAGACCTCCCCACTGAGCCCACTAACTCAACGGCTTCTCGAAATAAGCCTGCCCAACACGGCTAATTCCCATAGTCGATCATTCGAACTTCAACGTGGCTGGCGAGCCTCAAAACGCACCCTCAACATGGCTGGCGAGCCTCAAAACGCACCCTCAACATGGCTGACGAGCCTCAAAACGCACCCCCAACATGGCTGGCGAGCCTCAAAACGCGCCTTCCACATGGCTAGTGAGCCTCAAATCGGACCTTCAACGCGGCTGGCGAGTCCCATCATATCCGCAACATGGCTGGCATGCCTTCGCGCGCAAACAAGAAACAATTCAAGGACATATCCCGAAGATGTCGCAGATATGACTCCTTCCTGTGGCTGGCGAGCCTTTATACGTGGTCTAACGGACTTTAAAGGACCCACATGGACAGTCGACAGACTCTAAACTGTTCCCGATGATACGTCCATGACTCGTGTCCCTGAGTCGCCTTGGCGTCCCCCTTCCCGACGGCAGGTCCTTGGCCCGAATTCTTTCGAGTCGCTTCGCTCTCCAGGTTGTAATCTTCGATTGACCTAGGGGCTATACTTTGACTTTTGCCCTGTCCAAGCCTCAGTCAAAGTGGGGGCTCTGTAGATACCCAATATCTATTGATTCCCCAACAAAAACCCGATGATTATCGGACTACAACATGCTTAGGAATCGATACGTTTAATCGACAGTTTTGTATAACTATACGTCGGAAAACTTAAAACGATTTCGAAAACAAAACATTTCAAAACTTTTCAAAAGTACCTGGAGTATTTTATGCACGACGATGGGGTCGCAATGACACTAACTTGAGTGAAAAGCGACACCGGACCAAAAACCGACTCAAAATTGAAATCCCGACTCCAACAACGAGTTAAACCGAGTCAAATACAAAACAAAAACATCACAAAGCTTCCATGTTAAGTATACCCGGTATACTTGAATGGTCAAGTACTACAATCATGCCATCCAAAACCTAGGATAGAACGAATCATGATTTCAGATGCGTGATAGTGACAAGACAGCTCGAAGACCCGCGAAATAGCTCGCGCCTCTTCGAGTAGCCCATGCGGCCACGTCGCTCAAAACGTACATAACCACTCAATCTTCTATAAATACCCCTCAAATTCCACCATTTGAAGGTACACGAGTGTCCGCCCCCTCATTGCTTCCTTAAAATTCTAGACTCGACTTCTCAAGTCACAAACCGACACGTATTTTCGATCTACCGATTGGAAATACAAGCCATACACATTGTTTTGTACCGTCATCGTGCATTAAATCACTTGACCAACCATCTTGACCAACTACATACTTAATAAACTTAACAAAACACTCTTTACATTGCTAAAACGGTTTTGAAACCGAGTTTTCCGACATAATACACTTCCGTCGATTTCTCGTCTTTAACCTAGCATGTAAGTATGAGGGTGTAATAATCCTCTTCTTGGGTGTCTTTTTATCTGTTTTTATGACATTAACATGCTAAAAATGCATAACATGGTCCAAAATACAGATCAAATGAGCCAAAATCGAGTTTTGACCAGAAACAGAAGGCCCTAGTCACCACTAGGTACCTCGCTTCTCAATGGGGTATCCAGGTCAGAAAACAAACGTGTTTGAATTCATTCTTTCCATTTTTCATTTCATTTTACAAACCGGTTTTTATCATTTGAAATCATTTTTATGATAAAATTTTTAACCATAAATCATTCTCACCCTTGGTTCTTCATACCACGACGGTTTAATCCGTGTTTCGGTGATAATATTTGGTTAATTACATTTGAAAGGTATTTTAAAACCTTTTATTCATTTGTTTACATTTCAAAAACAAACACATTAGTCATACATGCATAATTATCCTTGGTTCCACATACCATGTCGGTTTAAACCCGAGTACGACGATAAACATTGACTAATTACAAAACAATGAACTTAATACAATTAGTTCATAATCATTTTTCAAAACTATTCATGTCAAGCTTGCAAAACCGAACCCGATATCGAATATCGTCAATACAATGATGATTATTCAAGTCGCGTTCTTCACACTAACACAAAAGCGGTCTAAACAACCTTTTCAACAAAGGCGGGTTCAGATACCCCCTTACAAACCATTTCACAAGCGTTTTCAACAGTCAGAAGACGTCCCTTTGGATCGTCTACTGCCTCGCTCCTAAACAGGAAAAATGTTTTCCAGTTTTCAAACTAGGATAGATCCCCTTGCATCGCCTGATGGCTTGCGCCTCAATAGGTTGTCTGATGCAGGTCATCCTTCTTTTCTAGCACTTGCTTAGGACGATCCCAACTTCGATTAACTCGAATACATGACAGATTAGATGGCAAGCCTGCCCTTTTACTTTGTATTTGCAAAACGCATTTCTAAGACAAATGGATCACGTTATGCACCATAAACCTAACTCGGCAAATGGATGTTTAATTCCGTCTTGCATGAAAATCAACACTAAATCCAACTTGACATCAATTACTTGATATTTGGATAAAACAACCGATATAGAAAGCTCACATGTTAGGTCTAAACTTGTGGATGCGAATTCATGCATTTACCCATTTTATGAACTTCTGCATTCAACCAACCAAGATCGATCAGTAGAGGCCGCTAGCGTGGGCGAGATTGGGTGTCCGATTAAAGGGCTTCCCAATACGTACCTTCACCTCTTATCCAGAAACTTTGGATAGTGGATGACCTTATTCAGGACGAAAGAGAGTCATTCTAGAGATAAGATGCTAAAGAGGAACGACTCCTTATCTTTAGTACATATGTCAAACACCTTTTTTGCATTGGTTGACCTAGGTATAAAGTGGATTCGAACGGGTTCCAAGCATCCCACAACTGCTTGGTGGCGACTTCAAACATCTTTTACATCATTTCGAGACCCTTGTCGAGACGAAACCGACTGATCTAAAGCGATCCAGTCGAAAGCATTTTTACGCCACCGAGCGTGGGTTTCAGACTGCTGCACGTCCATATATTGGCTTTTACGCGAGAAAATTGTTTTTGCTTTCGAAATTGATTTTGTTAAATTGTTTCGATATTTGTTTTACAATCGTCGTCGATGCGCCTTCTAAGCAACACTTGCATACAGGATCCCGAGTTGTGTCCAAGTCTACATGTAAGTTGAGGGTGCACAAAAGCCCGACTCAATCTCTCCTTTTTGCTCGTGTTAGTACACGGCCTTAGGGCCTTTTTGTTTGTTTTTTATCGTCTTTAATTATCGTCTCATGTTAGTTAATATGTTTCGTAATTATGATGCTAATGATGTTAAATCGTTGTTTAGAATAAATAACATGTTAATCATATGTTTGTCTTTCAATTTGTGACGATAACATGTTTAATTAGAATATTTGCATGTTTAAATTATAAATGAATCAACTTGCTTCTTTAAATTGATTAAAATGAAATTTTAATTAGTTTATTCGTATTCACATGTTTTAATGACTCGTGTTTGTTTTAGCTATGAAATAGTTAGAATTAAATCGCATGTTTAGTTCATTTTGTTTCAATTTATGATGCAAGTATGTTTATTTGTATCGTTATCGTTGTTAAATCGCAAGTTGGCCTAATTAATATGTAGAAAGCAAGCTAATTGAATTAGATATTCAATAGGTCGTACAAAACCCAACATGGGATTTTAAATGAATTTCCTTAAAGAATTTAATGAATTCATCTCTTTTTATGACAATTTCTCGCTAGTTGAATTGCGCATGCTTAACATCCTATTCATGACACTCGATGACAAGAATAGTCAATTTTGACTTCCCCATGGCCGTGTGTTTGGCCGTGTAACACCCCAACTATCCGGCCAAGATAATTGGAGCGTTACCATCTCGGTTTCCCGACGTAGGGTTTCAAAACTTCGATCAAAGAACATTTTATTAATGTAAAGTTTAGTGATTTACATAAACATAAACAAATAAATAAAAGTACAACTCATGACAACTATACTCTTCTAATCAACTAAACTCGTCTCGTGACTCATCAAGCTCGTCCCGTCTCCCGCGTGCTATCCAAATAACTTGTACTTAACCTGCTCCCCATATGACCAAAGCATATCATATGGATCGACACAGGCCACCCCAAAAGAGATAAGTGACAATGACACAGACACACAAACGTCATCTTCAATAAATAAAAAAAGTGTGAATCGACTCGAGTGTGTGAACATACCACATGACTATGATATGAATGAACCACCATCAACAACCACCACCACGATACCGGGACACGCCCAGACATACCGACAACCACACTGGTACCGGGACACGCCCATATATAATGATAAACACAAACAGGTACCGGGACATGCCCAGACATATCTGGTCCGGAAGCCAACCATATCCCCTACCAGACGTCGTGTCTCAACCAACGAGTCCCTCCGTGACTCAAGCCATTAATGTGCACATCCCTCTTGGAGTGGAAAGCTCCAAAAGGCGACTTAAGCGTAAGATGGTCTCCGAACCGTCTTACGTCTCCAAAACAAGTAATCAATCAAACCACCATGTACCCCAACATACAAGACAACACAATAAATACGATATACCATATAACATGCCAATTACTGTCTCACTCAATGCAAATGATAATAAATGACTCATTTAACAAATAAACACAATATTGAAACTGAGTAGGATAAACCTACCTTTTAGCATTCTTCACAAGCAAATCCGAAACCACCAAGCATCCATATCATAAAACCGTCTCATCCTACATAATCCCATAACAGCTATCACAGAGCATCCTACAACAACTAATACTACTAATTAACCCTTTCTTATTACCCATTAATTACTCCTAATACTAATTAAAACACTAATTAACAACACCCATGAAAAACCCCCAAATTATAGGGTTTAGTCTTTAAACGATTTATCCAAATTAAAGGGAAAAAGGTAGTATAATACTCACCAAGTGACAAGGAACAAGAATATGTGAATGAATCTTCTAAAATCTTCACCGATAGTTGTAGATCTAGGATTTGGAGAAGAAGTGATTGTAGAGAGAGGTAGGAGGGTTTTAGAGAGAAGGAAATAGGGTTTGGAAATGGGAGAAATCTGAAAAATAGGGTATATATATGTCAAGGCCCATCAATAGAAAAGCCCACGCGTGAAAACTCAGCGGTTTCCGCAGCACTCGGTCGAGTGCTCGGTTCACTCAGTCGAGTGACGGATCCACTCGGTCGAGTGAACCTATGCTCGATCAAGTGACCTACGAATCAGGGGCTTTAACAACTTTGAAGGCTCACTCGGTCCCTCACTCGGTCAAGTGGGTTCCACTCTTTCAAGAACTCGGTCCACTTGACCGAGTACATGTCTTATAAACTATGGGGTATTACAAGCCGTGTGATGCCTCGGCCTTCGTGCCACCTTTTGGTTTATTTAATTAATACGGTTCTATTTCAATTGTTATTGTAATTTAATCGTTGTAATCATTGTAATTTATTTCAAGCAATTTAATTTGTACTTTAAATATGGGTCAAGTTAGTCCTTTATTTTGAGTTAAAATGATTTTACAAAAACCTTTGCTTTAGTTAGTTAAGTTGAAGTATTTAACTAATTAAATCGAAGCGAGTACACAAAACGATGATGAGGCTAAGAACGAAGTCCATGTGAGCCGTGGCCTCAACATTGGCATGAATTTCGAGGCCTAAGTAGGCTAGTTTCTGTCGTGTGTCAAGTGTCATGTTTAGCAATTGTATTTAGATCGAGTTGAATCTTTAATTCAAATGTTTGCAAATTGAGTCGACGAGAATCGTCTGGGTGCCCCAATTGCTTCCCTTCCCCCAAGCCATGTTTGTAAATGCTTGTTAGTATAGTTCAAATCAATATCACATGCTAAATCACTTGGACAAAGTAGATTAGATGCACTAAACGATTAGAAACCAAGCTCGCATGTTAGGATCAAAAGGGTGTTTGCACTTTTATATAACAATTATAGTCTTATCCGATTAGCCATCATAGCCCCAAGTAGAGGCCGTTATTACAACGGGCGGAGGTGGGTGTTTTATTAACGAAGTTCCTATCATGTACTTTCAACAACAAACTCAAATCTCTTTTAAAAAATGGTTCCCAAATTTCCTTAAATTTGGTGGCGATCCAAGACGATTTTCAACCCCGTGGATAACACCTCCATTTTCCCACATCTACATTTTGGCGACTTCGCTGGGGAGTTGTAATTTGAAGAAGAAAATGATGGCTAATAGGACTAACACTATGATTTGTTTTGCATACATGCATTACCCATTAGAGACTTTAGGAGGGCCACCTCACCTATTGGGCCGATTTCAATGGTTAGGAGGTGACGTCCACTATGTCGATTTAAATATCAAGATGGTACCGTCGAGATCTTTAAGTACTTGCTCTTACCATATTGCACACTTCTGCTTATGGGAGGCTTGACTTTCTTTGATAAGGTGGATCATTGGCATAGACCCAATTAGAGGACCGACCAAGATTTCGAAGAGATTAGTTTCATTTACGACTAATATGTGAATGCTTATGTGCTATGTGATCATCCTCCATGCTTGTTTTCGAAAATCACAACTGTCTTGTCAAACCGTTTTTTCGAAAACCGTCTTCAAATCAAGCATGTTTTCAAACTCGGAATGTTGCCGAAATAGATGTAGGGTTTTCGACCAAAATCAGCTTTTTATAGCCGGCATGTTGCCCATTTAAAATCTCATTTTTAAATCATCCATTTTCAATCGATTCCAAGATGTTTTTCTTACCGAACCTTTCTCGATCATAGAATTGTTGGATTAAGTGTCCTCAACAATAGTGCGATTACATGTTTAAATATCATGATAAAAATACGTAAGGGATGATTCATTTATATAGTCAACTGATCAACATTAATCGGTAATGATTGGCTAACTAGAGTTTGACATTACTGTCGTTTGACGGTGGTGATCAGTTGATCCCTTAAGGTCACACCTATAGGACAATTCCCTTAATAGATAAGTTAATTATTTGTATATCGATACAAGTTAATTAACTCCTTAAAGTTGAACAATTTGTTTTGTGAGTAAGAATAAGTATCTTATTGTAATTTGATTAAATAAGATTCATTTTAGTAATTAAAAGATTTTATTACTAAAATTGATTATTGTTTATGAAACAATTAAAATAAGAATGCTTGGTTAATTATAATTACAAAATGTTGTGAATTATATTAACATGACCCGTTTTATACCATGTAATTATGAATTACTAGACAATTTGTTATTTGTGATTTAATTAATTTATATAATGATATTTAATTGTTAAATATGCATTAAATTGATTAATAACATGTTACATGTTACATGTTATATATTGTATGACCTTATTACAAATGACAAATTGACAAGCATAAAATGGATGTCCATTTTATGGGTGGACCGAAAAATTGGAGGGTTTTGGGGTTAGTAGGTGTTTTATTTTAATTGTTAAAATAAGACATAATTATTACCTAAAACTAGTCTAGCATACCTATATTTTTTAGAAGAGAAAAAGCAAAAGGTGAAGGCCATGCATTGGCCTTCTTCACCTCCCCAAACCGGCACCCCCTCCATATAATGAGAAAAGTGTTCTCATTTTTTCCCTTATGGAATTTTAGCATTCTTATATGATCATTCTCACACATCTCTAAAATGAGTTTTAGATCTTAAACTTGTTCATACAAAATTCTAATAATTCGTCCGTATTACTAGTGTAGTAACTACTATATTATTAGAACTTTATTTTAAGGAAACTAATATCAATATCTAGTTAATATTCTTATTAGTTTTTAAGGGTTTATTTTGGGTGCAACAAGAAGAGAATCTCTACACTTGAGATTTGGTTTGGAGGATCATCCATAATCTCTAGCTCAAGAACAAGTGAAGGTAGGAGACCTTACTTGTGCCCATTTCATGCCTTTCTCAATGTAAGGAAACCGTTTTTCTTATTCTTTTGTTATGCATACACTAGATCTTCAATGACTAAGTTAAAATGTTGATTAGATCACTATTAGAAATGTCTAATAATAGGTATATGAACCAAACAATTGGTATCAGAGCATAGGATGTTGCATGCATAATCGATTTATAGTTTTTTCGAGTTATAAGTAACTTAAATAAAACTAAAAATTTGTGATTTATTAGATAATGTCACGAAATCATATTGTATGTTGTATATTCTGGTCCTAAAATATATTTAGGTCATTTTGATGATTTATTGTATTTTATTGCTTATTTTAATGATTTTTAGTGATTTTATTTCATTTTAATGTGTAAAATGGTATTTAAAATACTAAAAATAGTTAGACTCAGTTTCTGACCTTGAAATTTTTATATGACCTCACATGCATATTTTACTTATTGTATGTAAAATTTCGTATAAAGTTGATTTATTGTGCATGATTCATTATTTTTATGAGATAAAAATGGAATAAATGGAGGTAAAATGGTTAAAAATAGTTAAACTTCGAAACAAGCCATGAAATTTTAATATGTTGTCATATGCACATTTTACTCATTGTGTGTAAAGTTTAAGATAAACTTGATTCATTTTGCATGATTTATGAATTTTTAGTGTAAAAATGACATAAATAGTGACTATTTTAGCAAAAATTGCTAAAATGATTTACATGGTATGAGAAAATTATTTTAGGTTGCATTTATATCCCACTTATCAGATCTAAAGTTGAAACATTTATTAGATTAATTTTCACATGCTTTAGATGTTTTATTTGATAAAACCGATAAATCGTAACTAATTTTTTCTCGAAATAAATTCAAAAATTTTAACCTTGATTTTTGAAATTATGAGTGTCATGGATAAATTACAGAATGTTCAAAAATTTAAAATTTAAATTTTGAAATTTTTGTAATTTAATTTGTATTTATTTCATAAAAGTTATGATTTTAAGGTAAAAAATGAGTATAAATATTATATCAAGTTGAATTATTGTCAAAAATTGAGTAATGACTAATTTTTGAGTCCTAAGAGAGTTAGGATAATTAAATTGGGCTAAAATTAGATTTTAGTATTATTTTGCGATTTTAATTAGTCAAAAATCGTGAATTTCCATAAAATCGGGTAATATGTACGATATAAGTTTAAATAGGGCGATTTGGCACATAACTTGGCATGTTAGATACATATTATAATGCTGCATATTTCATTGTTGAATGTCATATTTTATTTATGTAATTTTGAATTATGTAATTTTATCTTAGTATGGCATTAGTTTTAATCAATATTTCCCCGAAATTAAAGGGGATATTGATTCGGTTGTAATTTAATGTGATCTCGTGTCACTTTTATTTTTACTAATTTTTCATATTACAAATGTATAATAGGAATAGCTATGTATTTTATTATTATTTGTAATTCTGGAGTTCCTTCAAGACGGTGCCATTCGGAAAGGCGTTCCGACGAAGACGGTGTTCTTGGGAAATATGCCACTTGAAGATTCAAGGGACCAAAGGAGTTGGTTTCCGAATTTGTAATAGATTATTTGATTTTCTATTTTAGGAAGGCCATACTAGGAATTTATTATTTGCTTTGCATTTCTTTTAATATGTTGCATGCATTGTCAAATCGCCATAACAACACATGCATATCATATCGAGTCTTCGACCATGTCAATTATAATTATCGATAATTCATTTTTTAGCCCACTTAAAATTGATAGATAATAAATTGACAAGACCTCTACTTTTAAAAGATTGAGACTTAGCCTTACCAAATAGTAGGAA
Source organism: Silene latifolia (assembly GCF_048544455.1). Taxonomy (NCBI): domain Eukaryota; kingdom Viridiplantae; phylum Streptophyta; class Magnoliopsida; order Caryophyllales; family Caryophyllaceae; genus Silene; species Silene latifolia. The sequence goes on from NC_133531.1 coordinate 43,699,460, forward strand.
CCCATGAATCTCAATTTCATAAGGGGTACAATACGATTTTTTGGGGTACTTCAATTGACGTTGGGTAAGTGAGGTAATAAATAGTTATTACACTTCGAAAATTTGGTTGATCTCAACGAAAGTATTAGCGACCGTAGCCGCAATAGGTTCAGGCTAAATATGAACTTAACGTAAATCATCGACCGAGAGTTCTAATTGTAGAATCGGTTAAGAGGGTTAACCCACCAAGTTATATTAGTGAAGGTGTAGAGGGCCCGTTGGCTCACATCCAAGTTAATATGAATTTTGGGTCTCGGAATCATTAATTATAGTTGGGTAGAGGTCACTATATAAATGCTATACTTGTCTTAATGTTTACAAGTATTATGACGATAATGTTAATTAAATTCCTTCATATCCGTTTTGTAGTTATCTTTTACCGCAATGGATTCATCCAACTCATTAACACCGATCACTATTGAATCATGTCACAAATCGTTCGACGAAATTTGCTGACTAAACAACCTTGATACGACTAGAGAAATTCATTTTGGCATTGGTTCCGATGGTATTCTTAACTTTATTACTACTTGCTCACCTCCTATTTTATCTAGCAACTTAGTGGATAAGTCTTGTGAAGACAACCTCACTAAAACCATGGGATCCTTGTCTTTGCAAGCAAGGAGAAATGATGAAGCTAGTGGGAGTTTTAGCAAAAGGCTTGCTATCAAGAAGAGAAAGTTCAAAAAGAGGAAGAAAAGTAAGAGGTCTAATTTAAACCATAGGGATATAATGGCTAGTGGGACTACCAATAATATATGCCTTTATTGTCATGGCATGGGCCATTGGGTGAGGAATTGCCCCATTTTTTTGGGAGATATCAATGATGAACTTGACGTTCCACTTGGTAATATTTCTTTCAAAATCTTTGTTATTGATATAAATTATACTTCCACCTCAACATGGGTATTGGATACCGGTTGTGGTTCTCACCTTTGTAATCAATTACAGGTGCTTAGAAACGTGGAAAAGCTAAACAAGGGTGAAGTAGATCTCCGACTAGGAAATGGAGCTAAGGTAGCCGCCACTTCAAGAGGGACTTATGTACTTGTTTTGGCTAATGGCTTTGAGTTTTACTTAAATAATTGTTATTTTGTACCTTCTTTTTTAAGAACATCGTTTCCGTTGCCATGTTAGACATGGAAGGTATTTCGTTTGCTATTAAGAAAAATTGTTGTGTGATTTCTAGAAATAATTTGGTCATAGGCCAAGGCACTTCAATTAATGGTATATATTTTCTTGAAACTTTTGACTCAAGCAAAGATATCTATAACATAGAATCCAAAAGACTCAAAACAAGTGACCCAAATGAATTGTACATTTGGCATTGTCGATTAGGTCACATAAATGAGAAACGCATTAAAAGGCTAGTGTCGACTGGAATTATTAGACCATTTGATTTCCAATCATATGGAGTATGCGAATCTTGTCTCCTTGGCAAAATGATTCGTGCCCCATTTAGTGGTAAAGGGACACGAGCAAGTGATTTATTGGGACTAATACATACCGATGTATGTGGTCCAATGAGTATCACCGCTAGGAGAAATTATGACTACTTTGTCACTTTTACCGATGATTTAAGTAGATATGGGTATGTTTACTTAATCAAATATAAAAATGAAGCATTTGAGAAATTTAAAGAATTTTAAAAGGAAGTAGAGAACCAATTGAACAAAAAGATTAAAGCACTACGATCCGATCGTGGTGGAGAATATCTTAGCAATGAATTCGATTCTCATTTAAAGGATTGTGGTATTGTATCACAACTCACTCCACCTGGCACACCTCAACTCAATGGTGTTGCCGAAAGGAGAAATCGAACCCTACTAGATATGGTTCGATCAATGATGAGTCAAACGGATCTACCGGATTCGTTTTGGGGTTTTGCGATTCACACGGCCATAAAATCATTAAACCAAAGTCCAACCAAAGCTGCAGATCAGACATCATATGAGATATGGAAGGGAAAAGTCCCAAACTTGTCATATATGAAAATTTGGGGTTGTGATACTTATGTCAAGAACAAGTCTACCGATAAGCTAGCACCCAAATCTGACAAGTGTTACTTTGTAGGTTATCCAAATAACAGTCGTGGATATTACTTCCACAACCGTCATGAGAACAAAGTGTTTGTGGCTTATGAGGTTGTCTTTCTAGAATTAGATTACATTTCTAGGAGACAGAGTGGGAGAAAATTTGAACTTGATGAAGTTTAAGAACCACAAACTAGAGAAGAGGCGCAAGAAGATGTTCCTTCGTCGTCTAATCAAGTTGTTGTTCCTTCCGAACCTCGGAGGTCAGGTAGAGTTAGTCACCAACCTGATAGATACGTGGGTATCATCGAGATGGACGACGAATTGGACGTCTTACTTTTGGAAAGTGACGATCTCGTAACCTACAAAGCTGAAATTTCTAGTCCGAATTCAACTTTATGGCAAGGGGCCATGCAATCCGAAATAAATTCTATGCTTGAGAACCAAGTATGGGACTTGGTTGATGTGCCAAAAGATGTGAGACCTCTTCAATGTAAATGGATCTTTAATGTAAAGAATGGTATAGAAGGGCATGATGATGTCTACAAAGCGAGGTTAGTTGCAAAAGGTTACACCCAAGTTCATGGTTTACACTATGACGAAACCTTTGCCCCTGTAGCCATGCTTAGATCTATTCGGATTATGTTAGCGATTGCCGCATTTCATGATTATGAAATATGGCAAATGGATGTCAAAACCGCCTTCCTAAATGGGTATTTAGAGGAGGAAGTATACATGACACAACCTGAGGGTTTTGTACATCTTAAAAATCCTAACATGGTATGCAAAAATAAGAGATCCATCTATGGTCTTAGGCAAGCATCAAGTAGTTGGAATCATCGTTTTGATCATATAATAAAAGAGAATGGTTTCACTCGAACTGTCGAAGAACCATGTTTATACATGAAATTTAGTGGGAGCAAAGTCATCTTTTTAATCTTGTGTAGACGACATACTACTCATTGGCAATGATATACTAATGCTTACCTTTGTAAAGGGGTGGCTAGGGAATCACTTCCAGATGAAAGATTTAGGAGAGGCACAATGCATACTGCATATCCGGATCTATAGAGATAGAACTAAAAGGATATTGACACTAAGTCAAGAGTCTTATATTGATAAGGTTCTTCGACGTTTCAACATGGACAACTCCAAGAGAGGTTTTATTCCAATGGGTAGTGGGATTACATTGATCAAGTCTCAGTCACCCATAGAACCTGAAGATATTGAACGCATGAAATTGATCCCTTATGCTTCCGCCGTTGGATCAATCATGTATGCCATGATATGCACTCGTCCGGATGTATCGTATGCTTTGCGCATGACAAGTAGATATCAAGCCAATCCAGGTGAAAGTCACTGGATAGCCGTCAAGAATATCCTTCAGTACATGAGAAGAACTAAGGATTCATTCTTGGTGTTTGGAGGAGATTCCGAGCTAAGTGTGAAGGGTTATACCGACTCGAGCTTTTAAACTGATAGGGATGATTTGAAATCCCAGGCTGGCTTTGTTTTCATGATTAATGGTGGTACGGTTAGCTGGAGGAGCTTCAAAGAGTCGATCATTGCGGATTCTACAACGGAGGCTGAGTACATCGCAGCATCTGAAGCTGCCAAGGAAGCCGTGTGGATTAGGCAATTTTTGGAGGGGCTAAGGATAGTTCCTACCGCCAAAGATCCTATCACGATATTCTGTGATAATAGTGGGGTTATCTTTCAAGCTAAAGAGCCCAAGTCTATTAACAAGTCTAGACATATACTTAGAAAATTTCATGTAATTAGAGATTTCATCGAAAGGAAGGAAATAGCGATTTGTAAGGTTGGGACAGATGATAACATCGCTGATCCTTTAACCAAGCCTTTATCGCAGGATAAGCATGACAAACATGTTATTTCCAAGGGTCTTAAACGCATGCTAAGTTTGTATTAGATTATAAGATAAGAAATGAAAAACTTTGTTTTTGGTTTGTTCATATATGATAATCGCATTTATCGTTTGAGTTTCAATATGTAAACTCATTTATTTACTACTTTGTTATATCCAAATAAGTTGTTGAGACAATGTTGAACCCTATTAAAGTGAACTGGATTAACATAGTATTTGCCCCAAGTTACTTATAGGAGGTGACGTCTCGAAGTGACTAGAGTGTGATGTGATTGATGGCAAGTTCAAGTGCCATAGGGTCATATGGGATGACTAGTCGATCACATAGGCAGACTGTACGGGACACTCTGTCGGGCAGTGACCGTTTATAGCGTTCTGGAAATTCATAAAGCCTGGTCGTGGCGAGAGCTACTATAGTATTCTTATGAGTCAATTCTTTTGACTAGAGACTATTCGCCCAAGTTGGCACAAGTTTCTGATTGACTTTGATTTTATACTCTTCGACTATCGTAACTGAAGTCAAATGGGTGCATTTTGGGTCATGATGAACTGTGGCTATATGAAGGGAATAGTGCGATAGGAATTGTCCACCCCTTTGTCAGGGTTATTTAAAATCTCAAGGCTACTCGAGGAGTAGTGAACTGAAATGCGTGGCCACGCTCGGAAGGTATCCACGGTGGATAATTCCGGTCAGACAGTTACTCTCCAGATCGAGGAAATCACTCAAGATATGATCAAATTCAAGTACGACCTGCAAGACAACTTGCATTAAGTGGGAGATTATAATAGGACAAGAGAATTGGTGATGCACACTTGTCTCGGACAAGTGGGAGATTGTTAGAGTAAGTGTCCTCAACAATAGTGCGATCACATGTTTAAATCTCATGATAAGAATACGTAAGGGATGATACATTTATATAGCCAACTGATCAACATTAATCGATAATGATTGGCTAACTTGATTTGACATTACTGTCGTTTGACGGTGGTGATCAGTTGATGCCTTAAGGTCACACCTATAGGACAATTCCCTTAATAGATAAGTTAATTAATTGTATATCGATACAAGTTAATTAACACCTTAAAATTGAACAATTTGTTTTGTGAGTAAGAATAAGTATCTTATTGTAATTTGATTAAATAAGATTCATTTTAGTAATTAAAAGATTTTAATACTAAAATTGATTATTGTTTATGAAACAATTAAAAAGAATGATTGGTTAATTATAATTACAAAATATTGTGAATTATATTAACATGACCCGTTTTATGCCATGTAATTATGAATTACTAGACAATTTGTTATTTGTGATTTAATTAATTTATATAATGATATTTACTTGTTAAATATGCATTAAATTGATTAATAACATGTTACATGCCACATGTTACATATTGTATGACCTTATTACAAATGACAAATTGACAAACATAAAATGGATGTCCATTTTATGGGTGGACCGAAAAATTGGAGGGTTTTGAGGTTAGTGGGTGTTTTATTTTAATTGTTAAAATAAGACATAATCATTACCTAAAACTAGCGTTGTATACCTATATTTTTTAGAAGAGAAAAAGCAAAAGGTGAAGGTCATGCATTGGCCTTCTTCACCTCCCCAAACCGGCACCCCCTCCATATAATGAGAAAAGTGTTCTCATTTTTTCTCTTATGGAATTTTAGCATTCATATATGATGGTTCTCACACATCTCTAAAATGACTTTTAGATCTTAAACTTGTTCAAACAAAATTCTAATAATTCATCCATATTACTAATGTAGTAACTACTATATTATTAGAACCTTATTTTAAGGAAAATAATATTAATATCTAGTTAATATTCTTATTAGTTTTTTAGGGTTTGTTTTGGGTGCATCAAAAGGAGAATCTCTACACTTGAGATTTGGTTTGGAGGATCATCCATAATCTCTAGCTCAAGAACAAGTGAAGGTAAGAGACCTTACTTGTGCCCATTTCGTGCCTTTCCCAATGTAAGGAAACCGTTTTTCTTATTCTTTTATTATGCATGCACTAGATTTTCAGTGACTAAGTTCAAATCTTAATTAGATCGCTATTATAAATGTCTAATAATAGGTATATGAACCTAACAAAAATATGTTTTGAGTCAAGTAAAACCGTGTCATAGGTTCAAGTTAACCGTGTGTCTAGCCAATACACGGCCCTAGGGGGTTGCCCAAGCCACCTCTTGGGTCCAAGTCAAGTATGTCGACCATTTGGTCAAAGTCAAATCACGAAACATCTCTATTAGGACACTAGAGACGTTACGAAGAACCCATGACCCATATTTGATTCAGTCACGGGTTGGTCACACCAAGTCGATGTCAAGTCTATGTCAAGAAGTTAGTTGAGTCGAGTCATAACCCTTGTTAGGTCTAGACCCCTCTCCCATGTGACACCTTGCAAGTGAGCCATTTAGCTCATTTCCTGGGTCTAGTTCTGTCTTTGAGTCAAGTTTGAGTCAAAGGTCAAGTCTGTGAGTCGAGTCCTTATTTGTGCATAGGATTTCGATTCGAGTATTGATTGGTTCGGGGTTTTTCTTGTAGAAAGGCCACCTTAAACCCGAAATAAAGCAATGGAAGCCACCGTCACTAAGTTGGGTGAGACTTAGAGTTGATGATGACTCGATTGGGAGCCATTGAGGCTAAGATCAATGGGGAAAACACTGTGACTACCCCACCAGAAATGACTGAATTAGAAAAACGGTTCAAGCTTATTGAAGATCAACTGAAGCTCTCTCAGGGGGAGAGCATCCAACATGAGAACTCTAGGACCTATGCTCCGGTCCAAGATGAACTCCCTAAGAAATTTGTGCTCACTGACATCCCAAAGTTTAAAGGAAGGGAGGACCCTCTCCAACATATTCGGTCCTACAAAGAACACCTTGCCCTGAAAGGTGTAACTGCAAGTATGCTCTCTGCCATCTTCGCACAGTCTTTGGGGGAACACCCAAGGGCCTAGTTTTAAAACCTTGAACAGAAAAACTACCCTACATTTGAGGACATCACCGTAGAGTTTTACAAACATTATGCTGATAACGCAGAGATCTAAAGGACTCTCGAAGTTATGACTCAAAAAGAAAAGGAATGGTTCACTGATTTCCTGGCCCGATGGCGCGCAAAGAGTGTGAAGATAGCCAAGAAATCCAAAGAAACATAAATGGTAGATAAATTTGTGGAGAATCTCCGACCCGTCTACGGTGATGTATTGAAGTATCAAAACTTTAGAACTTTCAAATAATTGACAAGGTGTGGGAGGAAATCGAAGATGACCCCCGAGCTGCTGAGATGGAGAAACTGAAGGGGTATACTGGGGCTTCTTACTCTAAATCAAAGACACATGCTAGTGCCAACCATATTCAAGCTACTAGCCTTATGGGAGGAACTTCCAAAAGGCCTCAACGCTCTAGTCCAAGAGCATTAACTGACATAGGGTGTACCTACACATACGCCTTAGAAAGACTCATGGCCCAAGGAAAATTGAACCCATTGGCCCAACTCCTAAACCACCATTGGAACAACGAAATAAATGGTACAAGCCTGAGACATACAGTGCATACCATCAAGGCAAGAGGCATGATACGGAAACTTATTTCCGTCTCAAACATGAAATATAAGATATGATCGAGAGTGGAACGCTCCAAATCCCGACGGTCAAACCCAACAACGTGACCAACCCCTTTAGTGATCACACGAATGCCGTATTTGTCAAAGACAATATTGATATGATCCATTTGATCCATCTCGTTTGTCGCCTAAAGGGTTTCTTTGTAGGGAAGGAGTTCATTGATTGTTCAAAGTACCTTCCAAGCCCGAAGAACGAAGTTCGATTTGGAGATTTTGGGATCGCCTGTACACCATACATTCTCCGGAGTGGGAATGAAATCCATGGAATTTGGGACGATAATGAAGATGATATCTACCTTACAAAAGGAGCGATTGTCCCACGAACCCAAGATGAAATCTTAAAACTAAGGAAGGATGTCCTTGAGTGCAATCATTTGACTCGATTTGAGCGCCCCTACCGAGTTGAGAAGGCAAACCACGCTTCTATTGCCAAGCATGTTCCAGATAAGGGATCCTCAAAAGTGTAGACACCTTGTTTCTGCACCTCCCGCCAAACACCCAGTGATGATTGGGCCGCATGTTTAGCATATGTCACGATTTTATGATATTTCATAAATCGGTTAATAAAAGGTAACTCGTAAACTTGTGTCTACCCCTTGGTTGTCATTTAGGTGTCATTACGGTCGTTTGACAGTAATTAGAGTGCATTTGGAGTCCGGGTAAAAAAACGTCTTCATTTCCTAAAACCGTCAAATCCCGAGTCAAAAAGCAATGTGCTTGTCTACCTAAGGTTAGGATGTCATAAAATGTTATGAGTATATGTCATATTTAGTCCCATATCACTTCTTTGGGCTAAACTTAAAGTTTACATCACAAAATGTGCATTTCATTTAGCTAAAATGACAACCCGACATTTAGGCCCATTTTACGAGGTGATAACGACTTTTTTGGGTCTTGCGCAAAAGAATACTACCCGAGAAAGGACGCAGCAAATGCTGCGCCTCTTCTGGGAAGTGCAGCTCTTACTGTGCCTTTTCTCAAGGCTTTCTTTTTGTCCAAGTTTCCGTGTTTCAACCTAAGTCGGTTGTTTCCAGATCTTTCTGTCCTATTCCTTTCCAAATTCTACCCTTACCATAATTCCTCCGTGTGATTAGTATAAATAGAGGCCTTCGCCTCATACATTTTTCACGTGAGTGTCCGCCCTTCTCTTCTCCCTTTGCATTCTAAGACCACGTTATTGCTTTTTAACGCCTACGTGCTTGATCAATCGACCACGTAAGCTCAGATCATTCTGAGTACCAGTCACGTTTGCATGACCGACCAATTTGACCACTACACAACCAATTAAATCAATTTGTTCTAAATCCTTTTTCAATGGCACTTTCATATTTTCATAGATCGAGTCGAGTTACCACTAAAAACCGATTTAGTTAAATCTCGCGACACTAACATGTAAGTCTGAAGGTGTAAAATCCCATTTTAATTCTGTATTTATTTTCTGTATTATAATTAATGTAAGAATTTATGTCATAAGCATGCTCAAAACTATTTTTTAATCACTTTTTAAAACCCTTTGACGGAAACAGCAAAAAAACGACGTGGGGAAGAATCGCATCAACTGATGCGCCTTCTAGAAAGGCCGCAGCATCTGCTGCGCCTCTTCCAGAGGCTGCCTTTAGTTGCTGCACTTCTTCTTCTTCCTCGGGTTTTGGTTCCTTTCGTCGTTTATTTTTCTTTCTTCGTTCTTTCCCTTATTTCACCTAATAATTTTCAAATTAGTTTTTTATAAAATCCTTTTCAACCTTTTTCGGCTTAAATCCCTTATAATTAATATTTGCGGATTTTCGTCACAAATTCAAACCCGGATTTTAGAGATTCGATTTATCCCTATCAAGTCCCTGGAATTCGTCTTTGTACATATTTCTCTTTATTTTTCATATTTTGTTTTCTTTTGATTTCAACCGTCTTTAATTCAAGTTTTGTATATAAATCAACTCCGGCATCGTAGAATAACCATAATTTGTAATGTTTCGTTCTTTTCTTTCACTTTACGACAATCTTAGATGCATATAATCTGATTAAAATACTTCTACTTGAGTCGTATGCTAATAATCGACGTAAATCAACCAACGAACATTAACAACCCGCGGGTCTGACGTTCACAGTCAGAACCCAACTCAAGAACAGTCGCAACAAGTGATGCGCCTCTTCCAGAGTATGCAGCAGATGTTGCGCCTGTTCTGGGTTGGCTTCTGCCTCTGAACTCTTCTCGTTTTGACGTAGGGTTTCTAATTAAGTTTTTAAATCAACTATTATTCGTATTATCACCTCTAACATGACGTATTTTCATATTTTAAATTCTAATTTTATTTTCCTTTTATTTTTTTCTTCGAAATTTCGTCTTTGAGCGTGTTTTTGACGTAGATCAAACAAACTTTATAATTCTTGTAATTTTAATTATTATAATTCCTTTATTATTATTATGTATGATTTAATTGTATGGCATTCACATGTAATTAATCTAACATTTACTTCGACCAAATTGTTTGCTAAATTACGTTTAATCGACATAGTCTAATTTCACATGCTAGGATTAATTTATGTTTGTTGCATTGTATGCATTACATCGACCACATATCAAATATGAACGATTTCCCTAATCATTAGTAGAGGCCGCTATCGAGGCGGGAGGGATTAGGTGTTCGAATTAAAGAGCTTCCTAATACGTACCCTCACCCCTTACTCCAGTTATCTCTGGACATCCGTGTCCATTGGCATCTCGAGAGTCATTCTAGACATGAAATACTAAGAGTAACGAGTTCTTAGTGTTCATGTCATTACTTTGTGTCTTGACATGGCACGATTATTCGAACGGTTTCCAATTTTTCCACAATAAATTGGTGGCGACTCCACAAATGCAGGCTTATTCAACCTTTCACCGGTTTCAATGCCTCACAAATCAGTAACGGCCCATAACGTGCTTTGGCAAACCGAGGTACCGTGGGAGAAGTACCTCCGCCTCGAAACCAACGCGCGGGTGGCCCATGTCCAGAGCTTGGCGACTCCGCTGGGGATGATACACTTACGTGTTACCCAGGGTGAAACTTGAACAAGGTTAGAAAATAGTTTATATGAGACAGTTGTCGATTTTCATTACTCGACCTTCTTAGGTCGTTTAATTTGGTCTTCCTAGGCCCTAAACCAACCTATTCGACCAATCGTCCCGTCCGGACGGTCCAAATTCCTATCTAGGCCTAAAGATGGATAGCGATTGACGTCAATCATACCACGATGCTTACTCATGTTTGTATCAATAGCTTTCACTACTCGAGGAAATGAACTAGGAACCGACCTTACTCATGTTTGGCACGGACCTTTCGATAGACCAGGGTTTGATTGCTTAGTATGGTAACTTACCTTTTTAAGCCAGAACCCTTTAAATGCACTCAGCATACTGTTATAATACCTGTTTGTATGTGTGTGTTTTCCAAATCAGTCACGTGTCTAAATTTCTCATTTATAAACAAAATAATGTCAAAATTTTTGTGTAAATAAAATTCATTTTCAAACCTTTCAAATATCACATTGGTAAACCAAGTAATGCTGAATTTTCCGATTTTCAAATTTCAATTTTCCAACAAAAAAAAAACCTTTTCAAAAAAATCCATTTTGTAAATTAAATAATGTCCAATTTTCTGTAGATGTAAAATCCATTTCTTTTCAAAAATCACTTTCTGTAAAATTCCATTATCAAAGTTCAAGTCAATTATTAAATTTTCCATAAATAAAATCCTTTGTAAATTCCCAAAATAAAAAAAAAAAAACGTAAAAAACAAAAAAAACGTTTTAAAGCAAAATATTTTCAAACCATGTAAATGTAAATTCAATTGGTCTAAGTTAGAGTCAAAATTCAAACCGATTATATCCTAGTCAGAACTCTGTCGAGTCATAAATCCGTCTTCTTTTACATTTTGGGTCTTTTCAAGTTCAAGTCAGGTCCTAAGGCGTCACGCCGTCATTTTGGACCCCCTACCCCAATTCAGTTAGGATCTAAACATTTCCGACACCTCGAATCATATTCTCGAGTCCAACACACTGAATTCTCCTAATGCCACGTTCGGGTACACACATACCCAAACCTCGAGTCAAGTCTATCCTAAGCACACTTCGAGTCTAGAATCAACACGTGTCATTAATCCCGTCAATAAGGTCAACCATATAAGGGTCACTCTGTCAAAGTCAACACTCAACTTTAAGATCAAAGTCAAGCACCGTGAATTCAAACACGAGAAGTCGCTCACGACATTTCACGAATTCACAAGTCAAGTCTAGATTTGTCGTCTTATCCTCGTGATTACTTGTCCCTTTCTGTGTTCGTTGCTTATTGCCTTAGTATGAGTGATCCCATGTCGAATCGAGTTGTAATGCGCGTCATTTCTGTCGAACATGAATCCAATAAGTTTCGTCATTCAGCAAAGTCACAAAGCAGTTCAAGACACAAGCACCGTGTCTCTCCCAGACGTTTATGCCATGGTCCTACGCCTTAAAGCTAAAGTTGAAAAGTTGAGCATTCGCGTCCTCACCCTTAAATATGAGTTGGTGAAAAAGAACACGCCACCTCGAGAAACCTCTAGCCTAGGCTGTCCAAAGCTTACCTCTTGCAATAACTGTCGTCCTAGAAAGCCGAAAAAACCGAAAGGAAACCTGGGAGGCATCAAAGGGTGCTTTCTGATTTAGGCATGCCTTATGTCGATGCTTTGAAGAGACTCTATGCCCAAGGTAAGCTACATCCAATAGGTCCGACTCCGGATCCATTTTTAGAGGAGCAGGTGAACCTCTGGAAGGGCAACAAGTACTGCCTATATCACCAAGGTAGAGGCCATGATATTGAACAGTGTTTTCTCTTGAAACACACCATCCAAGATATGATCGAAGAGGGCAAGCTTCCAGTGCCACCTTCTGTCGAGCAATTTGAGAGGATTAACCCTCTTGGGTCTAGCAGCACTAAACATGATGAAGAATCATCCCTAGACTGTTCTCATCTTCTTGATCCCCATGACGATGAAGAGATCAACGTGCTTGAGGAAGACGATATCCAAAGTGGCATGCTCATGCTTTCTGTTTTAGCAGGGATTTTGATCAATGTTAACACCCTGCCAGGAAAGTTTTGAAGGGGTAATCTAACTCAATTTATTTGCCTGACTAATACTGATGAATAAGTTAATGAACAGAAAATAATAACACAAAGATTTATACGTGGAAAAACCCTGGGAATAAGGGAAAAAACCACGGGCACCAAGCCAGGAGGGATTATCACTATGATTTTAGGTAACTTGATAGGGAATAAGTATGTCTGGCGTGGGATAAGGTATGGCAGGCTAAGAATAATGCTAAATAATATGTTGATTACAAGTATGGGAGTAAAAATATGAGTGAATGGGTGAGTGAGTACTTATATCCTCTTCTCTTGTCTTCTTTGTTATTTATAGTAGCCTTGAAACGGTCTTATGAAGTTCTATTAGGGTTTCCTGGTAAATAGGACTCGTGCCCTATTTACCCGGAGGTAGTTGATTGACTCATTCTGTATTCCAGCCGTTGCTTTTGATCTTTTCTTCTATGTTATTCTTTTGAATAGGTCTTCCTTGTTTATAGGGACTTTGTTTTCACATCCTGGCCGTGCTTTCCTTTGTGGCCTGACTTGCTTTGGTGATGGTATCCTTATGCCTGACGTGGTGTCTTCTCAGGCCAGGCTTGTTAGTTGCCTTATCCTGTGTTTCCCTCCTGCTTGATGCCTGACCAGGCGTTCCAATTGTCTTGCTTTAGATATTTTTAGTTCAGGCTTGGCCTTGAGCAGTGCCTGACTTATGTCTGATGAGTCAGGGTAATTCTGGGCCCAACAATTGACCCTTATCTTCTTATTCCCAGTGGATCTGGCCAGGGATAAGGAGATAAAAAATTCGGGCCAGACAAAATGTATAGGGATATTTTACCGGAAAAGAGTTTGAGTTCCTTTCAACTTCTATAACGGCTAGTACTCATAAATGAGGTAGGTTCATCAAACCCTAGTAGAATCATGATTGGATTTGTCCACTTGTGCTACCCGTTGTGTTTTTGCGGCTATAAAACCCTTGCAACGTTTGTTTTGTTTTCACATTCCCATTCTTCAATTCTCTATAATTTCTATCTCCTCTAAATTTCCCTTGTGAAATAAATTCTTCTTTAAAACCAGAAAATCAATCTTCATATATCAATCATAAAAAATGGCTGGTTGGAGAAGAAAGACGGCTGCATCAAAGGCACCTGCTGAGGTTGAGAAAGCTACAGTTGTTGACGTTCCTGATGTTATTCCAGAGGATGAGGTGGTGGAGATTATTGTTCCTCCAGAAATTTTATCTATGGCGCACAGGGGAGTTACATATGCCCCTGTGAAGGCTTTATCTGCCTCTTTCTCTGAGGCTAATCAGTTAAAGCCGACATTTGAGCATTACTTGAAGGGTAAGGGTCTTCTCCCTGTTGAAGCTGATGTCTGGATTCCTAAAGGCGGTCCAGTCAGGGATAATTGGTGTAGTCCTGGCTGGTTTTATATCTTTGAGTGGGCGTTCAAGAGAGGCTGCCAACTTCCGCTTTCTTCATTCATGGCTGAGGTGATTAGGGCTATCAGGGTCCCTCCTTTCCAACTCATGCCAATGGTTTGGAAGATTGTGCATTTTGTTGAGCAATTATGTTCTAAGAACAAGTTGGTCATCACCCTTGATGATTTTAAGAATGTTTATCATCTAAAAAGCAACTCCACTGGTCGTTTAAATCTTCGAGTCAGGTCGAAGATGGCTCATCTGATTACCAATTTTGACTCAGGGGATGATAAGGGATGGGCGCAGACTTATATGTTCATCAGGGCTGACTCCATTGCCCTCGATCTGGATTATCTTAGTTATCCTGCTGTTGAGGGAGGTAATTTCTTCTTCCTGTACTGAATTTTGGTTAGGGGTAATTTATTTTATTTTTTTAAAATACGCTTACTTGATTTTGTCCTTGTAGTGGCTGACTGGGCAAATGATCCTGATGCTAAGGGATCGGCTGACCGGATTGCTGCTTTCATGGCGTTGCCTGAAGAGGAGAGGACATGGGCTGCCTGTCTGGGGCAGGCACCTATGCCTTACTTCAAGAAAGCCAAATTGAGCAGCTACAAACCTGTGAAGGGTGCTAAAGCTTCAGGGGCTTCTTCATCAGGCAGTAAGTTTTATTGCCTTTGCTCGGTGGGTTATTTTGTTTGAACATATGTTAATATTGCTGATGTAGAACCTCGTCGTGTAGCTGTTAGGACTTCTGCCAGGATTGCCAGTTTTGGGTTATCTCTGGTGAAGGCAGGCATTTCTCAAATAACCGGGGAGAAATCCAGGAGTAGTGAGGCTACAAGGAGTGACAATGCGTTGCAGGTTCAGGCACCTGTTCAGCAGGCTCAGTTGTTATCTCCTGTGAAAGTTGTGGATGATGAGTCTCGTGGTGCTGAAAAGAGGAAGAGGCCTGATGAGTTTTCAGAGGGGGTTGATGAGGTTAGGGGAGTCAGGGCCAGGCTTGATGAGATCCAATTTCCTAAGGAGTAGATTCAGGCTCATTCTTTTCTGGTTGATGATCCTTTTTATAAGTACCAGGCTGAGGATTCTTCTGCTCGTGCTCTGGCTGCCATGTATTGTACCAGGGATTCTGCTGCTAACCTGGTTGCTATGTTGTAGGAGGTAATGAGCCTGCATATCCAGTTTATTTTGGTTATGTGTTCTTTTGTTTTGGTTTATCTGATTGGTTGTCTTTTTTTGTAAAATGTGAATGACATGTTGAGGGGTGCCTGCCAGCTGGAATCTGCAAATGGTGTTAAGGATATCTTGGACTAGGAGATGTAATGCCTGAAGAAGGATACTGCATCTTTGAAGACATATTTAGAAGTGGCTAAAATGGAGATTGAATCTTTGAAAAAGGACAATGAGGCAGGGAAGGCAAGGTTGGTGGTGGAGGCATCAAAGTTGGGTTCTGCTCAGAATGCCCTGAAATCTCTCCAGGCTAAGCTTGACATGGTTCAGGAGGATTTAAAGGCTGAGAAGAAGGCTATGCAGGAGCAGCTGAAGGTGAATGAGGAGCTGGCTGCTGAGAGGGACTTGGTGCAGGGTAGGTACAAGGATGCTGGTCTTTATTTCTTTGGTAGGGGTCGTGTAGATGCCATGAAGGAGCCTGTTGAAGTTCGGCCTTTCTGGAATTCTGACCAGGAGATAGCTAACCTTAATGCCACTTACCCTGAGCTTTACAAGTTGTATGCTGATGAGGAGGTGGATTCTCCTCCGTCCAAGGAAAAGAGCGGTGAAGCTGGTGATGGGGAGGATGACGAGGAAGAGGAGGAGGAGGAGCCTGTTGATGAAGGGATCAGCTCTGCTACTGCTTCCAAGGCAGGCTAGTTGTTTTTGGTTTGTTTTTTATAAAGTGGTTGTTTTCTTGTTTTGGCCCATCCAGGGGGGATGTTCCCTGCACAAACAATTTTACTATCTTTTGAGAATGTTTTGCCCTACCTAGGAGGGATGTTTCCTGGGCAGTACTTTTCGCCTTGGTATAGTTTGAAGATATTATTCTGGTTTCTTTGAATAGCCTGGTTTGAGTAACTTGTACCTGTAAAAAATGCATTTCGAAGTATTTTGTTAGAAAGATGCCTGTCAGGAGGGATTATGGCCCTCAATCCTTATCAAGAAATGATGGCTTTTTTGCCTGTCAGGAGGGCTTTTTAGTAAGAGGGGTGGTTGCCAGTCAGGAGGGCTTATGGCGCTCAGCCTGTCAGGAGGGCTTTAAAGACAAGTTGTCAGGTCTTTTCCACCGTCATTCTTATCTTTTTATTTTTTGTACTGAGCTTAGTTTTTGTATGTGTTTTTTGGGTCAGGCAGGCAGGTGTCAAGCATTTCTGGGATGCTATTGAGGTTGGGTGGAGTGGCCCTCAATCCTGAATATTTGTTTAAGCCTATGTGTAATGTGTAATAAATGGAAAAAAGGCGTAAAACAAGTTTTCAGGATTCAATGTAGCAAGAAAAACAAGCAGACATGATATAGTTTGTATAAAAGAAAATAGGCAGGTATTCAGGCAAGATAGCAGGTAGCAAGAAAACATAATTTGTTAAGGTTACATGATTTTACTTGAGGGTTTGCTATATAAAACTTGGTTAGGCACATATAGAGTTAATAGTTTTACCTGGTTTTGGTTTAGACATGAAATAGCCTTAGGTGGGAAATGTTCCAAGATCTGGGGATCATTTCTTCGTCCAGGGTTTGTAATCTGTAGGCTCCCTTGTTGGAATATGTGTCCTCCGACAATAATGCGATCACAATTGTCGATCATGATGATCACATGTTTAAATCTCATTTTAAGAATACATGTGGGATGTAATATTTTACAGTCAACTGGTCCACACATATCGGTAATGATTGGCTGACTAGAGTTTGACATTACTGTCGTGCGACGGTGGTGATCAGTTGATCCCCTTAGGTCATACCTATAGGGAAATACTCTTAATTGATTATTTAATTAATCGTATGCCGATACGAGTTAATTAAATTGCTTAAAATTGACGGATGATTTTGTGAGTAAAGTTAACGTGTCTTATTGTAATTTGATTAAATGAGATACGGTCTAAGTAATCGAATTGTTTTATTACTTAGATAAAATTATTGTTTATGAAACAATTGAAATTGAAATTGAATGAATAATTTATTATAAATACAAGACGTTGTAATTTATAATTTAATAAACCATTTTGGTACAAGTAATTACGAATTACTAGTCGATTTTGTAAATGACATATTTTATGAGTATGTTGATTTTTAATATGTTAAAAATACATTACAATTTCACATGTCAAGTAACATGTCACATATGTCACAATTGACAAATGACAAAATAAAATGGACTACCCATTTTATTAAGTGTGCCGAAAATAAGAATGTGTATTAGGTTTATATTGTGTTTCTTTATTTTAGTGGAAAACACAATTATATCCTAGTCTCCTAGCCTTGCATGCCTAGTTGTTCTTGGGAAGAAAATTGGCCTCATGCATTGGCCTCCTTCCCTCCTCCAACCGGTTTTGCCATAGTGAAATGATAGAGTTTTTCATCTATCATTTTATTATTCATTCATCACATACATAATTTTCTAGTGTAAGAAAATTAACTCTCCATCTTGTGAAGAATCTTAGAGAAAAATAAACCTCACAAATCTTTCCTCTTGAACCGATTTTTCAAGAGAACAAAAATTAATTTTTGTGTCATATTTTAAGTAAGACTAATATTGTTACTAGATCAAAATAATATTGGTTATTATGAGTTTTCCTTGGGTATATGCTTTTGGGAGAGATTCTAAACTTGAATCTTGTTCATCCATTGTTGGAAAGCTCAAGAACTAACAAGAAGGAGATCTTGTTGGTGCCCATAAAACCAAAATTATCTTAGTAAGGGTTGATGATTTCTTCTCTTTTAATTTATGTTTGCATGCATAAGATTTGTAATTAATTTTATGACTAAATTAATTTGTAACATATAAGAATATGTTGTATAATGAGATATAGATTTCTAACAAGCGGTATCATGAGCCTTAGGTTGTTTGCATACAAATCGGTTATAGTTTTTCCGAGTTATACGATTAACAAATAAAACTTATAAATTTGTGTTTATTATGATATATCACGAAATCAATTATGCATGTTAAAGTTTCTGATCCTAAAATGTATTTAGGATATTTTGGTTAATTTATCGATTTTTATTGTTCATTTTATATAATAATGGCATTAAAATATGATTTTATGATAAAAATGTCATTTTTGGACTAAAATTAGCTAAACTTCGATTTTTCCAGTGGTTTTTTGATATGTTTTCACATATATTATTTTTTGATGACCTGTAAATTTTCATAATTTTATGAGTTCTTATGCTCGAAATATGGTTTTTTCATGATAAAATCGAATTTAAATGATAAAATAGGTTAATATGAGTAATATTTCGAATCTGGTCATAGACATTTAGTATGTTGTCACATGAAAGTTTACAAGATGTGTGTAAAATAATTGGCTATAATAAAGTCTTTATGCATAATTAATGATTTTTTGATGAAAAATCACATAAATAGTGACTTTAATTAGTAAAATTGCTAAAACATACTTCATGACTAAGGAAAAACATCACATATTGCATTTTATCATATATTTCAGATCTAAAAGTGAAAAGTTAATAAAAATAATTTTTCTCATATTTTTATGGTAATAATTGATAAATCGGATAAACCTCAACATTGTTTTTCTTGATAAATTTTCGAAATTTTTAACCTAAGTTTTGAATATTATGAGTGTCATGGTATTTTTCCAAAATGTTCATGAGTTTAAATTTCAAATTTTGAAATTATTTGAAATTTTTATGATTTATTTGAAGTTTATGACATAATATTGTAATTTTGAGTCCATTTATGAACAATTTTAAGAAATATAAGTTAATTATTGTCAATGTTAGTGGAGACTAATTTTGAGTCCTAAGATGGTTAGGGTAATTAACTAGTACATAAATATGATTTTATGTAATTATTGTGATTTTTAAAAGGTTAAATCACGCAAATTCGTAAAAACCGATTAATATACGATATTGGCTCCTTAAAGGCGATTTAGCATAAAATTGGGCATGTTCATACATATTAAAATGCTGCATTTTATTTATGATTGTCATAATTTTATTTTATGTAATTTTGAAATTATGTAATTTTACTTAGTATGGCCTTAGTTTTTAATTGGTATTACCCGAAATGTATGGGAATATCGATTCGGTTGTAATTTATTGTGATCTCGTATCACCGTTTTGTAATTTAATAGATTTATTTTATTTTAATTACAAATGTATAATAGGAAATTATGTAATTTGTTATGTAATTTATTTATTCCGGAGATCCTTGAAGACGGTGCCACTTAAGAAGGCGATCCATTAAAGATGGTGTTACCTCGAGATGCGTGCCAAAACCGAAGTTCAAGGGACCAATGGAGTTGGTTTCCGAATATGTAATAGTTTATTAGATTTACTATTTGTAGGAAGGCCATACTAGGATTTAATTTATGCTTTGCATTTTATTTATATGTTGCATGCATCGCTAAATCGCCATAACTAAAACATGCATTATTATTTAAATCGAGTATATCGACCGTGTCAATTACAATTATCGTAGTTCACCGCTTTAGTTCACTTAAAACGTGATAGATAATAAATTGACATGACCTCTCGCTAAAAATAAACAATTGAGACTTAGCCTTACCAAAAAGTAGAAACCATGAAAACCTATTTCGTGAGGGAGTGCACTCGGCTTTACCGGGGTACAAACCTTGTTACGTAGGGGAAGTGGGTGTAAATGTCTACCCACCGAATTTATAAAGATGAGGGTTGTTTTCGGCTTTACCGATGCCCAAGTTGATGTAAATTTGGATCATGGACACATTTATTCGAAATTTGGGTTGAACTCAACGAAAGTATTCTCGACGGTTGCCGGATGTGTTTCGGGCTAAAGATAAATATTAATGTAATTTTATCGACCAAGAGTTCTAAAAGTAGAATCGATTAAAGAGTTAATCCACCGAGTTATATTGATGAGGGTTGTATTCGGCTTTACCGATGCCCAAGTTAATATGAATTTGGATCTTGGAATCATTTATCATAGTTGGGTAGAGGTCACTATGTAAATGCCTTACTTGTTATTTACAAGTATTAATAAAACGATAAATGTTAAGTTTTCTACTATTCCGTTATCATATTGTTCTAATTCTTTACCACAATTCATATACGATATCATTTCGATTTTAGTTCAAATCTCCATTAAAACATCGTAACTAAAGACAAAATTTGAATTTTTTTTCTAAAAACGTCGTATTATCCATTGTAAGGATCTCTTGTGAAGAGTATAGATAAAAGTTATTCGTGATCAAAAGTTTTTTTTTTGATTCTTGACTAACATATCTACTTACAATGAATTGTTTCTCATATGCTTAATTGTGTTAAGTACTTTGAAACGTTTTGGTAACTAGATTTGTTTGAAATCAAAATTGACCAAAATACCGCAACCACTTCAATGAAAGTTTTAAGACTAAACAAATGAATTGAAGAGTAGTCTTCATGAAATTCAATTTTGCTTCTCTAAGCAAAGATTCATTGAAATGAGTGGGAGTATTCTCTTAAACCGTTAAGAAAAGGACGAAGTTCAAAGAAGTAAAATTAGAATGGAATTGATACAAGCTGGAGAAGAGGCGCAGCAGCTGCTGCGATCCTTCCAAGAGGCGCAACACCTGCTGTGTCATTTTCCCAGTTCCTCCTGCAGAAGAAAGATTTCCGCGATTCTTTTATGGAATTGCGGTAGATCTCTACTTCCTTATTCCGTAAAGTATGATTTATGGATGATATTTTGCCAAAAGATATAAAATTAAATTATGGAATAAATATCCGGAATATTCTAGAACATTCCGACTCGGCATTTTAAACGATTTCTTAGAAAATGAAGCGGTTTTGACCCGGACTCCTAATGAACTCTAATTACTGTCAAAAAGACCGTATCGGTGCATAGATGACGACTAAGGGGCATACAGAAGTGTTTGAGCAATCACTTGACGATAAACTTACGAACTGTCATAAATCATTATGTGTACCAAACATGCGGCCCAATCATCACTGGGTGGTTGGCGGAAGGTGTAGAAATAAGGTATCTACAGAGCCCCCACTTTGACTGAGGCTTGGACAAGGCGAAAGTCAAATTATAGTCATCAGGTCAATCGAAGATTACAACCTGACGACTATGGTGACGCGAGGCGGTTCAAGGGGACTGAACCAAGGACCTGTCGTCGGGAACATTTCAGAGTCTGTCGACTATCGGGGAGGGTCGTTTAAAGTCCATTAGACTACGTAAGGAAGCTCGCCAGCCATAAGAATAAACCATACCAGAGACTTCTTTCTCGAGATGTCTCCGGAGTTGCGTAGGAGCTAAGGGTAAGACCTAAAAATATGTAAGGATTATGCTAGGGTGTGGGACCCTAAAAAAGCTAGGCGTATGAACCTGGGTAGTTTGGGAACCTAAAGAACTAGGTGTATGAACCTGGGTAGTTTGGGAACCTAAAAGGACGGTTGGTATGGGAACTTCTGGAGAACGATACCCTTGCCGAGCTCCGGGAGGAAACAAATAATATTGAGGGCAGCAGGACATCGTTAGAAACTGTTGGGGAATCCACTTGCGTCGGTATGAAGTGAACTCTCGTTGGGGAATATATTGATAATCCTGCCTGGATTGAATCATTTCTGGGAAATCTGCTTGTATCTGCTTTCAAACAAACTCCGTCTCTCGAGAAGTGCAATCGGTTGTGATGAACTCTCGCCGGATAAAAAAGTATCGATAAGGGTGTGTCTTGAACACCGCCGGGGAAAATGAAGAGGCTTGACTGGTGGTGGCGCGTCCTAAGCACCGCTAGAAATCCGCTCGTTGTTGTAAGCGAAACCCAGATAAGTGTAGAAATAAACTTGTGAAGTTAGTTCAGCAGAAATCCGTGCTGGGAGATAAAACAGCGTGACGATCTTGCAGTCTGTTTAGCAGAATACGGGTCCGGACAAAAAAGAAATGCCCAAAAGAACCAAATATAAGATATAAGGTGTCGGAGAAGAGGCGCACAAAACATGGGCCCACAAATAACAAACTTATAACGAACTTTCAAAAATTGAGCTGGAAAGGCGCAGGGGAATAGGCGCAGCAATAGCTGCGGCATTTGGAAAGGGCGCAGCAGTTGCTGCGTCATTTCCAGGGCTCGTCCCTATCTGGGTAAATACACGACTAAACCCGTGTGTTATTTATAATAACAAAAACACAATTCTTTCAAAACTCTCTCAAATTTTAACCAAAATCCATCAAAATTTGATCAATCCGTTCCATTAATCATGACTAATCGAGGTATGTATCACATTCTTGCTTTTAACTCTTGTTTTTGATCAATTTAGGGCCGAAAATTAGGGTTTCCCTCTTCCTTTATTTCGAAAAATTGGGGGTTTTGTCCCTAATGGATTTGTTTGATAAAATTGATATTAGAAATGGATAATTGGCAATGTTAGGAACATAACCATGTATTCTTTTTGGATTTTCGTCAAGTATTGAGCATTTGAGCGAAAATGAGACGCTTTCTCATATGTTTCGAAAATCGCTTCGAAAATGACCTTAGGATTGTCCATTTTTGATGAAATTTGGTTTTTTGGAACCCTTGTGTAATGGGTAAACTTCTTATCATGTCGGATTTTTGATTTGTGATAACTCTTTTAGGACACTTTTCTAGGGCATAATCGTTATTATAGCGAAATGCTGCCGAAATTTCTACTCAAACCCACAACTAGGCTTGAACTTAGACGTGAGTTGCCCCAACCTACCATATGAGTGGTCGGGTTTTGAAAGAAACGGCCAAGGATGGCGAGAAAAGCCCTTTTTAGAGCTTGAAAATGCCTGAAATGACCTCACCAAGGCTTGTCGTGGCTTGACACGGCCTGATTATATTGATTTTGCAGGTGACATTCCTTCTACATCGGGGAGAGCTCCCATGGACGTAGACTTTGACCCTTCTCTTGCTCTTGTAGGGGGAGAGAGAGAGAAGAGGTGATCGAGGAGGAGGCTGAGGAGGTCCCGAGGATGGCCAACGTGTGACGAGGGGGTCGCCAGCTAGTGGGTGCACCCGAGTGGGCCGAGAAATGGGATGGTAGACATCTCATTTGGGCGGCAGAGAGCCACCTGTCTTACAGGATGGCGAGGAGTCTGGTAAGTTTCGAACTTGTCATTCCCTATTACCTTTCCTATTTTCTTATTATTTCATTTCTCACTTGTTTTAAACTAAATATAGCTTTGTTTTGCATTGATAGAGGAGGCCGGGAACATGAGGTCCTTTTCCGGTTACACAATGATGATGGGCGCCTTCGGGAGACTGTCGGAGGAGGAGAAGGCCATCATCGAGTTGGGAGCCTTCGGAGCTTTGGTGGGAGCTTGGAGGGTGATCAGAGAAAGGAAGATTCGGGCTAACCTTTGCCTGATTCGAGGTTTCCTTGATCGGTACTGGGACACGACCTCAACTTTCCATATGCCTTTTGGAGAGGTCGGGGTCACTTTGGAGGACTATGGCATGATCTCGGGTCTGCCATGTGGAGAGGAGGCTTTAGTGTGGTCGTTGACGGCCATGAGGGTAGACTCAGCCAAGGCGAGGAGGCTAATCGGCTGGAACCTGGCGGCAGGTGCTGCCATCGTTCCTGGGTTACTGCCGAGTTCTTATGTCAGGGACTACTTCGCGGGTAGGACCCCGGTGACGGTGATGATGGAAGGGAGGAAGGTGGCTCCTCTTGCTTGTACCACGGAGCAGAGAGCCCGCTTGTGGTTATGGTGGTTCTTGTCTTCGATTTACCTCGGAGACAAGGGGGAGAGGTTGTTGACGAAGCTTCTTCCTTTTCTGTCTGACTTGAGTAGCCTGGGTCGGTGGGACTGGGTTACTCCTGGCTTTGCGGTCCTCACTCGCTACATGAGGGCCATGGTACATCCGGAGCTGATGGAGAAGGGGACTTCTTCTACTGTTGGTCCTGGACTCTTGTTGGAGGTATGAACCTTCCTTTATTTGCATTATGAAAGATCATTATTTCTCCATTTCTTTATTTCTATTGAATTATGAAAGATCATTATCGTAGAAAAATAAATGATTATTCTGTCTACAGGCGTGGGTGTACTCCTACTTTCCCTGCTTTGCACCCAAGAGGACAGAGCCCGAGCCGAGGGCGTACCGAGTCGTGAGGGACTAGGTGGTGTGTCGTAGAAAGAGCCAGCGCTCTTCTTATGACGTTTGTCGATGGGGCGTGAATGCCCTAATGTTGGACAGCGTAAGTGCTTTCGATCCTTGTTTGATTACTTGTTTTCCTTCTAGAAGTGATCATAGGAATGACCCCTCTCCCGCTTAAAGCCGATCATAGGAATGACCCTTTGTTTGCTTTTTTTTAGTGGGTGCCTAGACCTTGGGAGGACTACCCTGAGTCTCCAGCTTTCGTGGCCGAGGTCCTTCGTCCTAGGAGCTCGAGTCGGCTGTTGCTGAGGACGCCCATGGGACCTGTGTGGTACCTGGGCGAGCGCTTGACTAGGCAGTGCACTCGTGACACCTTCACGGTCCCCCATTGATCCTCCACGGACGATGTTTATGGAGCCTTCTGACGCCGAGAGAGAGGCTGACCTGGCTGACGCGAGTAATGATGCCCTCCTTCTGCCTGGCGAGGAGTACTCCGAGTTCGTTCACCGGCAGCTAGCGTACTGGCCGATCGTGGTAAGTATTTTACCTTTTCTTATTTTTGAATTCATTTGACAAATGACGAACAATCGTGAAATAAAGAGCCATTTGAACATTGTAGGAGATCGAGGTGGCAGGCGTCGAGCCCCCAGCATACCCGAAGACACTGACGCGACGGGTTTGACGATGATCTCGGAGATCCGCGACTTCGGCGAGGAGGTGACGGACGCGGGTTTGGAGAAGTGGCAGCACCTAGTGAGGAGGGTAAGCCCCCTGCTTTGGCTGTCTTTTTGTTTTATTGCACAAGAATGCGTTTGTTCCTTTTGAACCTTCTTTGTATTTGAATGCAGGTGGCACCGTCTCGGTATGTGGCGCTGTGGAGGATGGCCAACCGGCTGCGAGCTACGGCCATCGAGGCACTCGTAGGTGCCCGGGGACGACAGGTATGAACCTCTCATTCCCTAATTTATTTCATTTCATTGAATTTGGTTGCAATAAAAATGTTGCTTTGTTAAAAAATGATTAAAATGAGGCATTTCTTCATTTGTATGCAGAGAGAGCGTGACCTTGAGCATGAGCGTGACCTGGAGCACGAGCTAGCACAGTCTCGAGAAGAGACGACCTGTCTGTTGTGGGAACTCGAGGTCAGAGACGCCAAGATCGCTTTCCTTGACGCGACCGTGGCCGAGTTGAGGGGCCACCAGGACTAGCTGCTTTCCTTTTTTATGTTTTTGTCTTGTATTTTTTTGTACATTTTGGACTTTTTCGGACTCTGTTTTGGGCGGAAGCCCCCAGTTTGATGTAGAAACTTGCCTTTTGGTTGTGTATATAGTGGTTTGAGTGCCCTTGCTGCTGGTTGTGTGTTGTTCCTGCAGGTTAGCTTGAAAACAGGTTTGGTAGGTGACGGTTTACGCCATCATGCTGCCAAAATTTACGTAGAATTTACACGTAAAACATATATTATATAGGTGGCCTAAACAGGCGCAAACTGGAAAACGTAAAAAAGTTCCCGAAATGAACAAAAAATGACAAAAATGACAAAAAAATGCTCAAACATGCGCAAAACTACCCAGAAATGGGCAAAAATGACCGGACAGTAGGGAGGGCTACCCCCTAAAAAAATGAAAAAGAAATGTCTTAGTGTGAAATATAGTGAAAATTAGGAGTGAAATGATTCCCCTAAAAAGAAAAGAAATAGTAATGGATAAGTGTGCTCGTTTGGCTAAAATGTCGACTTTGTCTCGAAAAGCGAACCCGGAAAGAATTAGGAAACATAAAATTTGGTAATTTAACGGAATTACCAAATTAATATCCTATAGGAATAGGAAATTATAGCAAAAACAAATTAGGAAAGATCCAAATCTGAGAATCGCGGAAAATGGCTTGGGGAAGAGGCGCAGCAAGAGCTGCGACTCTTCGAAGAGGCGCATCAGATGCTGCGTCGTCTCCCCAGCTAGTCAGACCTCGACAGAAATTAGGAAACAGCGAATAGTATAAATAAAGACTTCGGGGAAGCTTTTATTCACACAATTACTCCATCTTTCTTCCGTCTAAAACATAAAAGCTCTCAAAAATTCTCAACATTATGGATGCCTTTGAAAACCGTCTCAAGGAGTGGACGAATGAGTTCACAAATGTCGAGAAACATGACATGGGTGCTTTTAATCTTGGATCAATCTTGAGTCTCAAATTAGTGAAAATTGTGAAGCCTTTCTTGGATGCTTGTCTTGAGTATTGGGACCCAAATTTTCACGTGTTTGCCTTTCCTGGAGGCGATATTTGTCCTTTTCCCGAAGAAATAGCTGCTATTGGAGGACGGGATCCAGAAAATTTACCCGCTATACCCCTAAGCTCTCAAGGATATAAAAATAAATTTAAGGACTTGCTTGGATTGACCAAGGTTGAGGTGGACCGTCTTGTGACCTTAAAAGGTGTCCGTATGCTCGACTTTATTCATCGATTTATAAATAGGGAGGACCCTTCTATTTCTAATGTAACGAGGCGCGGGGCCTTCGGATTTTTTCTACTTCATTGCTATGTCCTTCGAGGGCATGTTGATGATGATATGAGAGGAGATCCTCGTTTTCAGAGCCTAGTGGAACAAATGGAGCTGCGCAAGAGCCCAGCATGCCTTTGCTTAGGAGAGACCATTCTTGGTTTGGATAACAGAAAGGCCAACCGCGAGCTTCCTTATTTGGGAAGTCCCGTCATTCTGCAGGTAAGAACCTACTCTTTATATTTCAACCGTTTTTTTTTCTTTTTTTTTTGTTCTTCTTCTTTATTTTTTTTGTTTTTTTTTTCGTTCTTTTTTTTTGGTTGAAATGGGGGCATTAATTCCCGTCTTCTTTTGCAGGTTTGGTTGATGGAAAGGTTGCGGTTGATCGAGCCCCCAGTTAATGTGCGAGGTTACCATGCTCGATCGATTGCAATGAGAACTATGCTCTATATGGTGGAATTCACTTGGGTATGCAACTATTGGGAGAATAAGTTGAAGAGTGAAGGTGGTCCCTTGATCCGATGGATTGTGCCATGGTGGCATCTCTGGTCACTCACTGGAGTCTCATCTTTGGACCTGACACGATCAGTTCGTATCCCTGGCTTGGAATTTATGATTTGCATTTTCCCGTAGAGATTGATGAGGCAGGTGGGCCTTAGGAAGAAGATCCCGAAACTTGACACTGTTCCTCACACTGCACTGGCACACACTTCGGAGTCTTGTCGCGAGTGGGCAACCAGGTGGGCTCAGAGGAACATGTGGTTCATACCAGTTCCTATTGGCTCCTTATGGGTATCTGACTCATATTTACAATGGAGAAAGGCTAGCAATCCCGAAGAACGCGAGACGCTGAGGAAACACGAGCCCGTGGATTAAAACATCCGCGAAGTAGCAAAGGAGAATCAAAAGTATCTGACTGAAGAGGAAGAAGAAACTGGATTCCTAGTGACTCGTCCGTCGAAGAAACCGAGAGACGCTCCTGCTGTAGAGATGGTGATGGATCGAAATGGTAAGACTAGACCACGAGAACGACCGTTGGTGATTAGGTCGGAGTCAACACAAGAGCACTCGGCTCGTGGTCGAGACAAGAAATATGACAATGGTGACAAAGGCAAAGGGAAAATGGAAGAATAGCCTTAGTCGTTATTATAGTATTATTATTATTATTATTATTATTATGTAATAAAACGGCGGGGTTTTTAGAATCCTAGCCTAACATTTATTTTCAGCATTTATTTTATATGTATTTGGTGTATTCATATTATTTATGGAACAACGAATAAAGATTAATTAGTTAAGAAACTGTTGTGACTTTCTTTTATTATTCTTGTCGAATTTCAAATGCAAATGAAAATGTCCTTCTATTTACATTGTAAAACGACGGGTTGTATCCGGTGAAGGATTGCGTACGTATTCATTAGAAAAAATGAAACCAAACCCTGTGCGTAGTTCGAGTAAATGTAAAAGAATAATTGTTCGAAGCAAGAGCTTTTAATGAACTTTAAGAAAAAATAAGCATGTGCTTTACTTACTCCCAAGGGAAGTACAATTCAATTTATTTGATGATATGGGGATGTCGAAATGTCAAAATTCAAGAGCATAGAGACATAAGCTTTAGCTGGCCAGGGGCCGGTTTTATTTAGTGTCGCATGAGCGGCACATAGGTTTACGCGAGGTGCGTTTCTGCCCTTATGCTAAGGGTAGTACCGTTTCAATTGATCTAAGTTAGTCGGATTAAAAAATTCATTCCCATCTAAGTTTGTAATCCTAACCGCACCCCCTGAGAGTATGGATTTGACTAAGAAAATTCCGGCCCAGTTAGGTTTAAACTTTCCTCGTGGATCGACAGGTAAAAGAGCTCTGACTGATTTAAGCACCAAATCCCCTTCTTTGATGTTCCTGGGCTTAACCCGTTTATTAAAGGCTTGTTTGATACGTGCCTGATATGTTTGCACATTATACAATGCGCGCAACCTTCGTTCATTCAAGAGGATGAGTTCTTTATAACGATCCCTATTCCATTCAACTTCTAGGATTTGACTTTCGAGCAAGATGCGTAGGGATGGGATTTCTAATTCAACTGGTTGCACAGCTTCCATGCCCTAGGTCAGAAAGAAAGGAGTAGCCCCACTGGGCGTCCTAACTGATGTGCGATAACCCCATAGCGCGAAAGGTATTTTGCTAGGCCAATCTCGATAATTGTAGATAATTTTCTTGAGGATCATGACGACATTTTTGTTAGCTGCTTCCACCGTGCCGTTAGTTTGAGGTCTATAAGGCGAGGAATGGTGGTGTTTGATTTTATATTTGGCCAGCAATTGTGCAGCTTCGGCTTGGAAATGTGACCCATTGTCACTGATGATCTCATGTGGGCAATCATATCGACAGATGATATTGGTTTGTATGAACTTTGCTACATGTTTAGCCGTAAGAGCAATCTAGGATGCTGCCTCGACCCATTTGGTGAAATAGTCGATAGCTACCAAAATGAAACAGTGACCTTCTATTCCGGCTGGAGTGATCTTCCCAATGATGTCGATTCCCTAAGTAGAGAATGTCCAAGGAGATGTCATGGTGTAAAGCATAGAGGGAGGAACATATTGCACATTCCCGAAGATTTGGCAATTGTGGCAATGTTTGACGTATTTAATACAATCTGACTCCATTGTTGTCCAGTAATATCCTAGACGTGTGATTTTGTTTGCCATCATGGGTCCACTCATTTGAGGACCACATTCTCCATCGTGAACTTCTTCCATCACTCTCTGTGCCTGTGACTGATCAAGGCAATGCAAGACGACACCAAGAGGTGTTCTTTTGTACAACTCTCCCTGCATGAGGAGGTATTGAGAGGCTAATAGGTGTATGGCGCGATGTCCCCTCTTATCCATATCTGGTGGGTATGTAGTATGTACCATTGAGTTTGAAGTTTAAAATGGCTTGGAACCAGGGTTCCTCTGGGCTTTCTTCTTCATCTGTAATTCGGTGTACATAGGCTGGTTCTGACTGTCGTTCGATGCATAAAGGCATTTCGACCATGTTGTCTGGCATATTAATCAAGGCTGCAAGTTTCGCAAGAGCGTCTGCATATTGATTCTCTTCACGAGGTAGGTGAAGATAAGTGACCCGATCGAAGAATTAGGCAACCTAATCTATCCTAGTCTGATAGGGTGCTAGACTTTCACTTCGAATTTTCCAAGACCCTGTAACTTGGTTAATGATCAAGGACGAGTCTCCATGGACTCGAAGATTCTTAATGCCTAAGCTCACTGCTGCCTGTAGACCAATGAGGCAAGCTTCATATTTTGCTGCGTTATTTGTCACCTCAAAGTCGAGTTTGACAGAAAGTGGTGTATGCTCGCCTTCAGGAGAAACGAGCAACACTCATATTCCAAATCCTCTTAAATTTGATGCTCCATCAAAATAAAGGTCCCAAGAGTCTACACTAGTCTGTAGGATGTCCTCGTCTGGAAATGACCATGTGTCTATTACCTAGGTATCGTTGATAGGATTATCTGCGAAGAATTCGGCAACGGCTCGCCTCTTTATGACCTTCAAAGGTACGTACTTTAGATCAAACTCTAAGAGCATTAAGGTCCACCTAGCCAAACGTCCGTTGAGAATGGGTTTCTGGAAGAGGTATTTGACAGGATCCATTTTAGAATACACCTTGACAGAGTAGCTAAGCATGTAGTGGTGTAGCTTCTTTGTCGCCCACACAAGAGCGAGGCATGTCTTTTCGAGAGGTGTTTATTTACACTCGTATTCTAAGACCTTCTTACGAAGGTAGTAGATAGCTCTTTCTTCTTTTCCAATAGTCTGTGCGAGCATAGCTCCCATGGCTGTTTCTGTGACTGTGAGATATAAACCAAGAGGTTGATCTCATTGAGGAGGCATTAGCACTGGTGGCTTAGCCAGTATCTCCTTAATCTTGTCAAACGCCTTTTGACAATCGTCGTCCCATATGGTATGATCTGTTTTCTTGAGCTTTTTAAAAATGGGTTCGCAAATCATAGTAAGCTTCGATATGAATTGGCTTATATACTACACTTTGCCTAGAAATCCTCTAACCTCCTTCTCTGTCTGGGGTTGTGGCATTTCGATTAAAGCTTTGATCTTGGATGGATCAATTTCTATTCCCCTCTGGCTGACAACGTATCCCAGAAGCTTGCCTGACGTTACTCCAAATGCACATTTCTAAGGATTGAGCCTCATGTTGTACTTGCGCAATCTTAGGAAGAATTTGCGAAGATTATCGATATGCCCCTTCATGTCTTTGGATTTGACGATCATATCATCTACGTATACTTCCACTTCTTTATGCATCATGTCATGTAGCAAGGTGGTCGCAGTGCGTTGATATGTAGCTCCAACATTGATCAGCCTGAATGGCATAACAGTATAACAATATGTGTCCCACTGAGTGACGACGGCTGTCTTATGCATATCCTCTATGGTTATTTTGATCTGATTATACCCTACGTACCCGTCCATGAAGGATAACAATGCGTGATCTGCTGTATTATCTACCAATATGTCGATGTGTGGTAGAGGGAAGTCGTCCTTGGGACTTGCTTTATTCAAGTCTCTGAAATCAACACAAACTCGGATTCACCCATATTGTTTGGGTACAGGGACTATGTTAGCCACCCAGTCTCAATACTCGGAAAATTTGATGAACCTGGCTTTGAATTGTTTATCGACTTCATCTTTGATTTTAAGAGCCGATTCGGTCCTCATCCGACGAAGCTTCTGTTTTACGGGTTTGAAACCCGGTTTGATTGGAATTCGATGCTCTGCAATATCCCTGTCTATCCCTAGCATGTCCTTGTAAGACCAAGCGAAAACGTCCTTGAACTCGTGTAGGATGTCGATGAAACTGGCCCTTTCGGTTGGGTTTAAGGTCGTCCATATTCTAAGTTCTTAGGGTTCTAGTTCAGTTCCTACATTGATGGTTTCGGTGTTCTCTATAACTGGTGCCCCTTCCCCCTCTTGTAATATTTCTTTAACTACATAGGGAGGTAATTCGACTGAGTCTGGGTTAGGATCATCCTCATTACATCATAAATAGAATTGCATTCAGAAAAACACAAGGAGTAAGCAGAATCTGATTTATTTATATTAAATTTTGAAAATAGCTGAAACAAAGAAGCCATCTATTCAGTAGTCAGTGACGGTAAAGGGACAGTTACTGGGACATTTCCCATGCTGCTGTTACTATGCGATGCTATGCTAGGAGAAACAAGGGGATGGGGAGTGACGACAGGAGAAGACACTCTAGCGACTTATCTAGACTCAGACTGACTCCGACTTTGACTCTGACTCATATTCGTTGTCTTTAAGTTCTCCTTTGAACATCTCTCCTTCTCCAGTAGTGACCTTGAAGAGCTTTCCTTGGTTATATGTCCATTTGATCGACTTTCTGCATCCTTTCTGCTGATACGAACAGGTTTCGGTAATTAGCGTTGTCGGGTTGAAATGGTCATCTTGAAGTATCATGGTAATGATCTCATCCTGTGCGGCCCTGACGAATCGGTCCTCTCCAAACAGAAGGCTAACAGCCTGTTCATCTAAACAAGGTGTTTGACGAGTTTTGCTAGTAGGAACCGTTTCCGAAGGGATGAAGTAGCAATCGTGGAAGACCTCGATTCCAGCTAGTTGCATTCCCTTATAGTGCCAAGGTTCGGGAAACCCGTGAAAGTACTATTAACTCCCTTCTCTAACGAAGTATCCATTTAGGGTAGGGAGATAGGATCGCATTTGGATTCCTTTGTTCTTACGGTTTTGAAACTGAGTGAGCATTTCTAAGGCTTCTTCTTTCGTGGGTTTGTATCCCAATCCTAATGGTATCCTTTGAGAGTTTCCTTCTTTGTAAGGTGCAAAGGTATTTTTCTTGATGGGATTTAATGGCATTCCAGGGAAATATCCCTGGGATTTGAGTATGTGGTTGACCACCAAATTGGAGTATGGGTTGAAGTATAGAGGTGTCAGTTTGCTCTCTACAATATTTATGCTCTGAAATCCCCCAAGCTCGTATACTGGGTCTGTGACTACTTCATTGCTTGACATTTTCTCTATCACGGCCTTGATAGGTGACGAAGTGATCGTCACTACTTTACCATCTAGAGGAATTTTGATCTTCTGGTGCAAGGTGGATGTTACCGCTTTGGAAGCGTGAATCCAAAGCCTTCCCGGAAGTATGTTGAAGGATGCCTCGATGTCCACTATTTGAAAATTGACCTTTCGTTCGATTGGCCCTGTGGCTATAGTGAGGTTGATTAGCCCTACTACTTTACATCGTGTTCCATCATATGCCCGAACACCTTGGTTGGTAGGAGTCCAATCTGATTCTTTCATGCCGAACTTATATGTTGTCTTTAGTGGTATGATGTTGACTGCGGAGCCGTCATCCACCAAAGTCATTGGTACATTCTTCTTTAAGCATGTGAATGTAATATATAGAGCAAGGTTATGGCTGGCAACAAAAGGAGGCAAATCCTCATTTGAAAAAGTAACTGGGTTACTTAGCTTAACTGAGTCTTGGAAGACTAGGTTGACTACGTCGTCAGGCGTAGAATTGTGCGCTACGTTCAGTTTAGCCAATGCTTGCTGTAAAGCTTGGCGATGGGGAAATGAACTCGCAACTAATTGCCAAATTGAAATATCAGCCTTTGTCTTCTGCAGTTGTTTCAGTAGATGTATCTTCGCCATCATTTGGTGTGTTGACATTGGTGTTAGTAACGGGAGCATTAGCGGTAGGACCGTTCTGAGACACATTTTGTTATGGACGCCCTGAATGAGTAAGGTAGTCTATATCTTGGTCCTCGCTAGCCTTGACTATATCTTCACTAGCTTTGACTAGATAGTGTTCTGTGAGGTATTCGTCTTCATCGTCATCTGCCCATATTCCGTTGACGATGTTGAGCTCTCTCAACCTGATGATTTCAGCTTCTAGACTGATTAGTTGCTCGACTACATTATCAACTATCGCGATTACCTCCTGCATTGTAGATTCTTGAGATAGAATTGGAGCCAGTGGCGTGTCTCCCTTAGGCATGGTGCCTGGACTGCGTAGAGATGCCACCACAGCTTCCAGTTCTAAGACTTGCCTACCTACACTCTTTGCCCATGCGATAAAATCAGCGATGGTAGGAGAAATGGTGGAATAACTCCCTTCCTCTTCTAGTGCATGAATCTCATCCTCGATTGGAGAGATGAGGTGTGAACAATCCAAGGTGGATTCTTCATCTGTGATAGTCCGAACTACAAGAGGATTCTGAGTGTTGTTGGGCTTACCTCCAGGAGGTATGGGTAAACGACCATCTTCGATCATATCCTGAAGGACATGTTTCAGTTTAAAACATTTTTCTGTATCGTGTCCCTTGCCTCTGTGGTATTCGCAGTATGTATTCTCGTCCCAGAACTGAGACTTCTTCTCTGGGTCAGGTGTAGGTCCTATGGGTTGGAGCTTACCTTGTTTCATCAGCCTTTTCAGAGCATTGGAATATGAATCACCAATGTTCGTGAACTTCCTTTGCGGGTTATTCTTCTTAGCAGATTCAACCAGATTAACTTCATCGGTCTTGCTAGTGGAGCCATAAGAACGACTCGTTGAACCCTGATATCCACGGCCCACCATTTTGGACAAAAGCCCTTTACGGATGCCGTCTTCAATTCTCGTACCTAGCACAGTCAAGTCTTTGAAATACTTTATGTTTTGGTACCTCAGATAGTTTGCATAAATGGGTCTCAGGTTATCCACGAACTTTTACACAAGAGTAGCTTCGTCGGGACGTTCAACAAGTTGCGTGCTAGTCTTTCTCCACCTACTTAGGAAGTCGGTGAAGCCTTCTTTCTCATTTTGAGTAAGAACCTCTAGAGTGCGCATGTTAACTTGGATCTCAGCATTATCCGCGTATTGTTTAGTGAACTCAATCGCGGCATCATCCCAGGTAGCAATTTTCTTGTGCT
This sequence comes from Silene latifolia, assembly GCF_048544455.1. NCBI lineage: Eukaryota > Viridiplantae > Streptophyta > Magnoliopsida > Caryophyllales > Caryophyllaceae > Silene > Silene latifolia. The sequence goes on from NC_133531.1 coordinate 43,734,288, forward strand.
CCAAAGAGTAAAACCACTGCTTAGGAATAGTGCCGAGAGATGAAGGAAAGATCCATAGGAACATCTTGGGTTTGATGCCTTTGATAGACATATAATCTTTGAAGGCACGAATGTGGTTCAAAGGGTTTTCATGCCCCTTGAACTTTGGGATGTCAGTCATGTTGAAGTTGGTTGGCAATTGAGCATTAACCGCTTCATACTTGCGATTATACTCCCTGTAGATGTTATCTCCCTTAAGGTACATTAGTTGTTCCTCCAAGTATTGGAGTCGCTTTTCAACTTCAATAGGACCTAGTGGGGGGGGTTGACTTCTGGTTGTCCAACAAAAGTTGTAAGGTTATCATGCACGCTCGTGTCAAGAACATCGTTCTCTGCAGGAGAAAGCCTAGATTCTACAGCGACAATTCGGCCTTCAATAGCATTGAGGCGAGCATAAGCTTGGTCTTGGCTTGTTTGGAGACGGATAAGCGCAGCTAGGATTAGATCATTACCATTTCCGGGTTGTTGGGGTTGACCATTAACGCTTGCGTGATAAGTTCCAGGGATCTTGGAAACTGGATAAGAGATCGACGAAGAATCAAAACACGATCGACCATCTTAGCACACTTACTCAAAAAAGAAAGACTCGACTTGTGAAGTGGGAGTGTGCCACTGTGTTAAGTGAGGTTTAGAAATGACAAATTTTGAAATGTTTGTCCAAAGCAACTGTAGTGTAGTTGTAGTAGCGCTGACTGGAGGTGAGGTTTTGAAATGGGTTTTGAGGCCCGAATTTTGACTGGATATTTGGGCAGAGGTTCGACTCATTATGCGCTATTTTAGGCCATTTTTGAAAATATTTACATTTTTAAAAGGGATTTTGATTTTATAAAACTTCATCATGGTTTTGTTTACAAAACGGTGATCACGTATATGATTCATATATACAGGCATTATAACAGTATGCTGAGTGAATTTAAAGGGTTCTGGCTTAAAAGGTGGGTTGCCATACCAAGCGATCACACCCTGGTCTGTGGAGAGGTCCGTGCCAAACATGAGTAAGGTCGGTTCCTAGTCCATTCCCTCGAGTAGTGAAAGCCCTTGATATAAACAGGAGTATGTACCATGGTATGGTTGATGTCAATCGCTATCTATGTTTGGGCCCAGATAAGAATTTGGACTGTCCAGACGGGACGATTGGTCGAATGGGTTGGGTTGGGCCTAGGAAGCCCGAATAAAACGACCTAAGAAGGTCGAGTAATGAAAACCGACAACTGTCTCGTATAAACTTATTCCCTAACCTCGTTCAAGTTTCACCCTGGGTAACACGTAAGTGTATATTCCCCAGCGGAGTCAAAAACTGTGGACATGGGCCACCCGCAGCGCGCGCGGAAGCGCTTGAAATCAGCGTGGATTTGTGGAGTCGCCACCAATTTTTATGGAAAATTGGAACCGTTCGAATACCTCGTGTCATGTCAAGACACAAAGTAGTGACATGAACACTAAGAACTCGTTACCCTTAGCATTCTATGTTTAGAATGACTCTCGTGGATGCCAATGAACACGGATGTTCACAGAGATCTGGAGTAAGGGGTGAGGGTACGTATTAGGAAGTCCTTTTACTGAACACCTAATCCCGCCCACCTCGATAGCGGCCTCTACTAATGATTAGGGAAATTGTTCATATTTGATATGTCGTCGATTATATGCATGCAATGCAACATCCAACCTTTTAAATCTAGCATGTGAATTAAAATAAGTCGGTGAACAAATAGGTTAGCAAACAATTACGTCGAATTAGGGTTTAGGATTAATTATATGTGAAAAACAAATAAATAAATCATACAGAAATAAATAAATATGATAAATAAATAACGATAATTAAAATTACAATGAATTACAATGGTTTAATTGATTTACGTCAAAAATACACTCAAGACGGAAATTTGAAGAAAAGAAACGAAAATAAGAAAGATTAGAAATTAAAGTGATAAAATAGGACATATTAAGAGTGATAGTACGATTAAAAGTCAATTAAACAAGTGATTAAAGACTAGGTCAAAGCGAGAACGGAAGTTTAGGGACAGAACTCATCTCAGAACAGGCGTAGCACTGCTGCATCCCTTAGAAGAGGCGCAGCTGTTCCTGCGTCCGTTCTTGAGTTCAGCTCTGGCTGTGAAGTCAGAACCGCGGTCAATTAATATTCTTTGGTATGATTTACGATTGATTATCAATATTAAACTCAAGTGAAAGTGATTTAGCAAGTTAATTACATATGAAACCGTCATAAAAGTGATAAACACGAATTAAAACGATTAGAAATGGATTAAAATGAATTAGGAAACAAACTAGGTTTAATTATGAAGACGGACTTCGAAAGAAATTGACAAACTGAAAATAAACAACGAAAATATATACAAAAGATGAATTCCAGAGACTTGATACGGACAAATCGAGCCTCTAAAATCCGGGTTTGATTTAATGACGAAAACCCGCAAATATTGATTATAAGGGACTTAAGTCGAAAATAAAACGTGATAATTGAAAGGAATAATTAAAACATGGTTTATGTGCAAAAGGAAGGAAGAAAATAAGAAAATGAAAGAAAAGAGACAAAACTACAGAAACCTGAGGAAGAAGAAGAAGAGCAGGAGCAGCGGCAGCCTCTGGAAGACGCGCAGCAGGAGCTGCGACCCTTCGAAGAGGCGCAGCTGCTGCTGCGTTTCTTCTCGACGTCTGGTAACTGATGTTTCGTAAAAATAGTTTTGAATAAAGGTTTTTAAAGTCGGTTTTGAATGTACTTTTGACGTGAATCTTACAATAATTGATACAAAAATAAAATACAATAAAAAAGATGAGATTTACACCCTCAGACTTGCATGTTTGACGAAACGAGATTAACTAAGTTAACGTTTAGTGATTGCTCGACTCGAATGTATGTAGAAAGTGCCCTCGTTGGAGGATGTTAGATTAATTGATTGATTGATGTGTAGTGGTCAAATTGGTCGGTCATGCAACGTGACTGGAACTCAGAATGATCTGAGCTTACGTGGTCGATTGATCAAGCACGTAGGCGTCGAAAGCTTAGAGCACGGTCTAGAATGCAAAGACAGAAGAGAAGGGCGGACACTCGCGTGAAAAATATGGAGACCAAAGGTCTCTATTTATATTAAAATATGTGGAGAGTTATGGAATGACTCAAACTTTGGAAAGAAATAACGGAAAAATTATGTAAACAACGAAAACAAGTTGGAGAAGAGGCGCAGCACCTGCTGCGATCCTTCCAAGAGGAGCAGCACCTGCTGCGTCATTTCCCCAGAGGTTTCCTCCTGCGGAAGAAAGATTTCCGCGATTCTTTTATGGAATTGCGGTAGATCTCTACTTCCTTATTCTGTAAAGTATGATTTATGGATGATATTTTGCCAAAAGATATTAAATTAAATTATGGAATAAATATCCGGAATTTTTAGAACATTCCGACTCGGCATTTTAAACGGTTTCTTAGAAAATGAAGCGGTTTTTGACCCGGACTCCAAATGAACTCTAATTACTGTCAAAACGACCGTATCCGTGCGTAGATGACGACCAAGGGGTAGACACAAGTGTTTAAGCTATCACTTGACAATAAACTTATGAACTATCATAAATCATTCTGTGTACCAAACATGCGGCCCAATCATCACTGGGTGGTTGGCGGAAGATGTAGAAATGAGGTATCTACACTAAGTTATGCAAGAAAATACAAGACGATATGAGCCATGATAAAAGACAAAGGCTCAATCAAGAGAAAATGGTGTCAATATCCAAGGTCGCAGTTATGCATGTAATCCAAGACAAAAGAGTCAAAAGAATAAGGCTCAATCAAGCGAGTCAATGTCAATATCCGAAGTCAAAGTTATCTCCAAAAACCTGAATCAAGAATCTGAGCAAAAAGCCGAGATACATTCTAGACCAAGAATCCGAGTCTGAATCAAGAACGAGTATGAAATCAAATGCTGAACGGAATACTGCTGAAGTCTATATAGAATCAAAACATCGATGAAGATGGTCAGCTAGCACCCTCACTTAGCCCATCACACGCCTTAAGTCCTTCTCGAGACCGTTACAGGGAGGTAGTTAGGAATTTTGAGAATCCTCTCAAACTCGTCAAGTATACCCATCCTTTAGGGCCAAGACATGAAAACTTGATCCCGCATCAATTAACCTACCTTTATGTGCTTAGGCTACATCAAGCCAAGAGACTCCATTTCCAAGCCATATTAGAAGCCATAATGATGCGACCATAATTGGCGCATATTTAGCCCCCGAATTACCATTGTTTCTATGCTTTTTAGTGCCTATTTGGGTCATTTCTTATCTTTAGATCTTTGTTTTGCATATTCTTTGAGATTTTGATCCCTTGGTAGGAAAGGAGTAAGAATCTTGCATTTTCATGGCAAAACAAGGCTAAATTGATCATATTCAATGACCAAGCATCAAGGAGAGACAAGACTAGAAGGCCTTTGTACATAGCATAGTAGAAGAGCATTGTTGAGAAAAGGATCCTTGAGTCCCCAAGGAAATCCCCAAGGAATTCATGAAGAAAAGGGAAGAAAAAGAAGAAGGAAAGGCTGTGAGCTACAATCCGAACGGATTGTAGAGAATCCGTCCGTCCTCGCCCGATCCGAGCGTCCTCACCAGGAATCCGCTCGGATTGCCCATGCCCAGTCCGTGCGTCTTGTTCCTTGATCCGCTCGGATTGTCCATCTCGATCCGGCCGTCCCGACTCGGCGCACGGATCACAAGACAAGACAGTGATTTCGTTCTTCAAGCTACGAAATGGAGAAGCCCTTCTCTCGGACAATCCCGGAGGCTCCTTGCTCAACTTAAAAGTGTAATTACTAGTTTAGCACTTAGTTAACCCTAATGCATCCTCCCTAATTCTCACTATAAATACCCCATTAGTCTAATTAGAGGAGCATGTTCTTCTTATCAATAATTAGTGTAGTTAATATCAATCAAATCTCTCTTCAATATTGTAATCAAATATTAATCAAGTTTTAATCCAAGTTTTAGTTCCTTAATCTCTCTCTTGTTCTTACTTTATTTTGGGTAATTGAAGATTATTTGGGTTATTATTGGGAGATTGACAACCTCTCAATCTAGGATTCAAGTACTTCTATTATTCTTGCTTTATTATTGGAATCATTAGTAGGTATAATCTCTTAATCCCTTTTTAATTATTGCTAATTACTTTCATTTATTCATCATGTTTCATTATGTTAGTATGATTGACAACCTTTCTAGCATGATCAATATGATAATGAGTGAGTAGTCTCTTAGCTAGGGTTTAATGGGTGATTAGGGAAACCAACATGGGGAATGATTCATGCTTAAATTAATATGCTTTCATATCTTATTTGCTTGCTTGTTTTGATCTTAATGCATGCACATGTTATATTTGATGAAATGCTAAGCCTATGAATCCTTGCATTTACTATCATCTTCTATCCTTTCAACTTGACTTGTAAGACATAACCCAACTCGAGTCTTGTTAGACCATGCATGTGTTAAGTAGGGAAGATTAAGTCGACTTGTAGGTGTTGTACAATCCAAGAGATTCGGCTCCGGACCCAAACTTTCCTAGGATTGTAAGATATAACCCAACTCAATCCATCACAACAATAATTGCTTGCTTATAATTTGAGAACATGTTTGTATGATCATATCCCATGATTCCCCTATGAACCCATGACACCCTAGTGCTTTTAATCAATTGTTTACACCCTTATTTCATTTACCTTGATAGTTTATTTTCATTGCTATTTTAGTTTAGTAACCTTCTACATCAACCCAATTTGTGACACCCCTAGACACCGCTAGTTACAATAGAATCTTCATTTCAATACCCGTCCCTTGGGATCCGACCTTTACTTGCCTCTTTACTAATTGTAGAGTTGTTTGTGAAGTATAAATTGTGTTTTGTATCGACCATTGACCAACGACCACATATGCTTAATTGTGAACACCAAATGGCTCCGATCAAAAATGGCGCCGTTGCAGGGGACGGTGTTTAATTGATTTAAGATTTCTTTTATTGTTTTTAGTTGTGTCTTTTTCACCTTGGGAAGTAAAACTCCTCAAGGTTTGTTCTAATTGTTTTCTAGTTGTTTGATATTTTGCGAGAATGGATTTCATAGATTGTTTTGTAGAGGACCATTTGAGTATCCCTTACTTCAAGGATCCCATGCAAGCATTAGAGGCCTTAGAAGCAAGTAAGGCTAAGAGCATGTATTGGGAATTGGAGGTGGATCTCTTTGAGGCCGCTCTAGCTAACAAAGAACTCACTCATGCACAATCCGAGTTGGTGCATAATATTCTAGTGGAAGCATGTCAACCCATAGAGGATGAGCAATCTATCCTAGAAGATATTCTACAAACTCAAGAGCAAGAGGAACCCATCATGGAATTTGAATATGATGAGGTTAATGAAAGTGAAGAAGAATATGTCATGAGAATGGAATGTCTAATGGAGATGGAGCAAATTCTCAATGACACTCCAAAGGAGGAAAGTGAGGTACAAACTCCTACTTTGAAACCCCTTCCCCCAAATTTGAAATATGCTTACCTTGATGAGTCAAAGACCAAACCCGTGATTGTTAACGATAGACTTGATGATGACCAATTGGGTAAATTGCTTAATGTGTTGAAACAACATGAGAAGGCTATAGGTTATAGTCTAGATGACCTAAAGGGAATTAGTCCCAGCTTTTGCATGCATAGGATTCATCTAGAGGACGACCATAGACCTACCATTCAACCCCAAAGAAGGTTGAACCCCCACATGCAAGAAGTTGTCAAAGGAGAAGTCATGAAATTACTTGACGCGGGAATCATATATCCCATATCGGATTCTTTGTGGGTTAGCCCCGTCCAAGTGGTACCTAAGAAAGGAGGTACTACGGTAGTGACAAATGAAAAGAATGAATTAATACCCACAAGAATGATCACCGGTTGGCGTATGTGCATTGACTACCGTAAATTGAACTCCGCAACAAGGAAAGATCACTTCCCCTTACCATTTATTGACCAAATGCTTGAGAGGTTAGCCTCTAACAAATTCTTTTGTTACCTTGACGGGTATTCGGGATTCTTCCAAATCCCTATACACCCGGATGACCAACATAAGACCACCTTCACGTGCCCTTATGGCACTTTTGCATATAGAAGAATGCCTTTTGGATTATGTAATGCCCCCGCTACTTTCCAAAGATGCATGATGAGTGTCTTCTCCGATTATCTAGAGACCATAATGGAAGTTTTTATGGATGATTTTAGTGTTTATGGAAAGGACTTTGACTCATGCTTGCATAATCTTTCCCTTGTGTTGCAAAAATGTGAAGATGTTAGTCTTGTTTTAAATTGGGAAAAGTGTCATTTCATGGTTAATGAAGGAATTGTTTTGGGTCATTTGATTTCGGAAAAGGGCATCGAGGTAGATAAAGCTAAAGTTGAGGTGATAGAGAAACTCCCACCTCCCGTGAATGTTAGAGGGGTGAGAAGTTTTCTCGGTCACGCAGGTTTTTACCGTCGTTTCATAAAAGATTTTTCTAAAATAGCAAAACCCCTCACTCAACTTTTGCTTAAGGATGCCCAATTCAATTCTTGACGAGTGTGTTGAAGCTTTTAATAGAATCAAAGAAGCATTGATCTCGGCACCAATCATCCAACCCCCAAATTGGGAGTTACCTTTTGAGATTATGTGCGACGCTAGCAACTACGCCGTTGGAGCGGTACTTGGCCAACGGGTAGGAAGAGCTCTTCATGCCATCTATTACATAAGCAAAACCCTCGACCCTTCTCAAGTGAATTATGACACGACCGAAAAGGAACTTCTTGCCATTGTATATGCTTTGGATAAATTTCGGTCCTACTTACTTGGATCCAAGGTGATTGTATTTTCGGATCACCGTGCTCTTCGACATCTCTTGATAAAGAAGGAGGCAAAACCAAGGTTGTTAAGATGGATTTTGCTACTTCAAGAATTTGACTTAGAAATAAGAGACAAGAAAGGAGCCGAGAATGTAGTAGCGGATCATTTGTCAAGGATCCGGTTTCATGATGGGAATGGAGAAACACCGATCAATGACTCATTCCCCGACGATATCTTGATGGCTATTCAAACTCAACTTGAAAGGCACATCACCCCATGGTTTGCCGATTATGCTAACTATATTGTTGGAAAAGTGCTCCCTCCTAACTTGAACCACAACCAAAGGAAGAGATTCCTATTCGAAGTGAAGAGGTACTTTTGGGATGATCCAAACCTCTACAAGGAGTGTAGTGATGGGCTCTACCGGAGATGCATTCCTCAATGGGAAATCCAAGGAATCTTGGAAGGATGTCATTCATCACCCTACGGTGGGCACCATGGAGCAAGAAGAACCGTTGCGAAAATCCTCCAATCGGGTTTCTATTGGCCCACAATGTTTCAAGATACAAGGGAATTCATCATTCATTGTGATGCTTGTCAAAGAACGGGGAATATATCTTGGAGAAACGAAATGCCGCAAAGGGGCATTCTAGAGGTGGAGATTTTCGATGTTTGGGGAATTGACTACCAAGGCCCCTTTGTGACATCTAACGGGAACAAGTACATCCTTGTGGCCGTAGATTATGTTTCAAAGTGGGTGGAGGCAATTGCCACCCCAAATGATGATGCAAAAACAGTCACCAAGCTTTTTAAGAAGATAATTTTTCCACGATTTGGAGTTCCTAGAGCTATCATTAGTGATGGAGGAACACATTTCCATGAAAAGAAGCTTGCATCCCTTTTGACCAAATATGGTGTTCAACATCGAACCGGCTTGGGATATCATCCTCAAACAAGCGGTCAAGTGGAAATTTCAAATCGAGAGATCAAGCAAATTCTTGAAAAAGTTGTGAACAAGACTCGGAAAGATTGGAGCACAAAGCTTGATGATGCTCTTTGGGCTTATAGGACGGCCTATAAAACTCCCATAGGTGCCTCCCCCTACAACTTGTATATGGAAAAGCATGTCATTTGCCAATCGAATTGGAATACAAAGCTTATTGGGCAATCCGAGCACTCAATCTTGATCTCAAATTGAGCGGTCAAAAGAGGATGATCCAAATCCAAGAATTGGAGGAATTCCGACTACAATCTTATGAGAATGCAAAGATTTACAAAGAAAGAACAAAATTGCTTCATGATAAGAGAATTCGACAAAAGGCCTTGCACAAGGGAGACAAAGTCCTTCTATTCAATTCCCGCTACCGACTCTTTCCGGGAAAATTGAACTCTAGATGGATGGGTCCCTATGTGATAACCGAAGTTGGGAAGTATGGAGATTTCGAACTCAAGGCGGAAGATGGAAGCAAGTTCAAGGTAAATGGTCAAAGATTGAAGCCATACTATGAAGGAGCATTTGTTGGAGAGGTCGAGGCTACCTACCTCGGTCCTCTTTCTCCTTGACATCTCATCAAGAATGAGAGTTTGGTGGAGTCCTCCCTAAACCGCCATTTGTAAATATACTAACCCTCTAACTTGTATTTATCATTTAATTGCATTTGTTTAATAAGCATAAATTCTTTTCATGAGCGCAAGTGAGGGAGGGTTACTAATGAGTTTTTGAATGAAGGGAGGAGAAAATTCCTAAGTGTGGGGATGCATTGAAAGAAAGGAGAAAAAGTCAACACTCGCAGCAAGAATCCGTGCGTCTCTCTGAAGATCCGGACGTCCTGGCAGAATACGGACGTCCAAGGGAAAAACCGCGCGTCCAGCTGTGTTGAGAAATTGACGGTTTCTGGACTGAAGAAGAATCCGAGCGTCCTAAGGAAGAAGACGCCCGTCTGAGAGAATCCGGCCGGATTAGTGGAAAGACGCCCGTCTTTTCCCCTAAGCATTTCAAAGAAAAATCTCTGTCGAAGAATCCGCCCGTCTTCTCAAGAAGACGCCCGTCTGACACGATAAATCCGAGCGTCTTATGCTCGGGACGCTCGTCTTAAGGCGAGGAAAATTCTGGGATTTTACTCGTGGCGAGAATCCGGGCGTCTTGCCCGAAATCCGCCCGTCCCGTGAGAGGAGAATCCGAGCGTCTCGGCCGAATCCGCTCGTCTCCCTGCCCGTTCCTCGACCCGACTTTTCTCAATTAAATTACACCCCACCACCCATATAATGACACATCACTACTCCTTCCACTCACCCTATAAAACTCACCCCCTTGTAACCCCCATACATATTCCAAATCACTCTCTTCACCCTCAAAATCAAAAACCCCCAAATTTTCTAGGGTTTCCAATTCTCAATCAACAAAGAGCAACCTTAGCAAATCTTCAAACAAAATAACCCAAATCAAAAGAACTCAAGGATGGCACCTAGAAGATCCTCCTTTAGAAATGCAAGAAGACCTAGGATGGTGGGAAGTTCCTCTACCTCACATCTCAACACCATTAGAAGGGAGCATGTGGAAATTGTAGACCTCACAAGGCTCGACGACTTCTCGAATGTGGAATTCCTTGATGATGTGCAGCGATTGGTCTTCCATCGACTCTTAAGTAAGAATATTCTTCCTACTAAATTCCTTTGTCATGATACTTTGAGAAAACTTGGAATCTTTCACCAAGTGGAGGCTTTATTTGAGGTTTTTGGTCTTTCAACACTCTTTCGCATGTTTGAACCCACCTATCGGTCTCTTGTGCTCGAATTCTTGAGTTGCTTAAAGATTATCACTTCAAACAAAGAGATTAGCATAGAGTTTAGGTTGGAAAATGTCTCTAGAACAATGACCCTTGTGGAATTTGCGAGAGTGTTCGGTCTTGATGTCTCGCCTACCCGAACAACAAGACCCAAGAAGTATAGTGTCGCACCCTTGTGGAGGGCCATGACGGGCCGGGACTTCATTCTTACCAAAGAGTGTCTTGCTTTTCACATTCAAAACCCAATCTTGAGGCTCACATACCGATTTCTCTCGAGTACCCTCTTCGCCCGACGAGACCCAGCTATTGTGAATCAAATGGACCTCATGTTCATGGAATCCTATCTAAACATTCAAGGAAGAGACGGGTATCATCTCAATGCACCTCTAGTCTTGCTAGAAAAGTGGGCGAAATTCCGAAATGGTGATGATGATGGGAAAAAGCATATAGTGAATGGTGGACTCATAACAAGACTTGCAAAGCACTTTAATCCTAGGTTCAATGAGAACAATGTGTACACTCCACTCTCGGGAGGAATGAGAATTAATGAAGACCTCCTTGTCGTCCAACACCATTGGATAACCCTTGAGGGGGTTGATAAAAGGATCAAATGGTTGACAAAAGGAAGTGATCCTATCTATCTTCCGATGGCCGACCTACCTCGAGTCTCTCCAAGGAGAGGAAGCTTGTCCCCAATACCCTCTTACCTCATTCAAAGTCAAGAAAAGCAAGCTCCACCCCCACAAGCTCCTCCACCTCAACAACAAGAGCAACAAACTCAAAGTGAAAAGATAAAGGTGCCTCCCTACCCCTTTCCCTACCAACCTTACAACCATCCGAATCCCTTCATCCTCCCCCGTGACGACTTTGTCACGGGAATCTTGCAAGACTTGCACTACCGTCAATATGAAACCAAAGTGGACAACTATTATGCTCTCTACCCCCAATACCACGACATGGTTCAAAAGGGACGGATAAGTGAAGAAGGAGCTTTTCCTTCATGGGCTCAAATAGAGTTGCTCTTTCCTAACTCAAACAAGGCCAATGAAGGGGCAAATGGTAAGCAAGGGGAGGAGAGTGGGGACTCTTGTGGAGGTGATACGGTGAAGATTGAGAGCGAAGAAGATGAATTCATGGATCCAAGCTTGAGTGATGCTTCTAGGGATATTTGGGATACCGATATTGAAGGAGATGATGCCGATATCTAGGAGATTACTTCATCACTAGGTGGAGCGGGCAAGAGGCACCCACTTTAGTTCAAGTGAAGTTTTCTCATCTCTCCTCTTTATCTTTATTTTTCATGAAAAGAACTTTGCATCTTGTTTGTTTGTATTTTATTTAACTTTGACTCATTGTTGGTTTAGTCCTAGCAACATCAAAGGACTCACACCTCGGTTCCTTTGAGGTGTTCTTTATTGTTCCCACTTTTGTAAAATCCAAAATGACAATCTAGTCTCATGCATAGCATTGCATGTGCATGAACTCCCCCATGCTTTGACATTAGCAATAGTGTCTTGCTTGGTTTGGGGAAGTTAATGCATACGCAACGGGAGGTAATTTAAATTATCCTCTCCGTCATAACAAAAACCATGCATCATGTAGTATAGCTTAGTGTAGAATTGCATTTAGCATAGAAATCATGCATCATTCTTTGCATAATTTCCATCATTTTGGCCATTGAGGACAATGCCCATATTAGTGTGGGGATGGGATTTCTAACTCTTAACTTTTATTCAAAAACCATAAAAATTGAAAAATTTCAAAAATCATAAAAATTTGAAAATTTGAAAAAACCAAAAACAAGTTCATTTCCTTTGTATATATTGTCTTGTATATATTATGTTTGTTTCATCCTTGTTCACTTTGATTGACTACGCCACATCCGAGACATGAGGATATTGAAGACCGCATGGTATGATCTTTCCAATCTCCTTTTTCCTCTTTATGTTAATGACTATGTGGCTTTATTTTGATTGATGCGGTAAAACAATGTGAACTTAGGACTTGCATTTAGTTTATATGTCATATTAGTTGGTAGAATCATTTGCATTAGGATGTTTATATGTTAGTTGCATCATGGCATGTAGTTTGCATGTTAGAAAAGTTTTGCGAAACCGTCTACTTGGGAAGCTTGACAAGTGTACATAGGCCCTAGTAAATGCTTTTTGTTCTTAAGACTTTGCTTGTTAGAATACTTGTAAAACACCCTAGGATGTGTCATGCTAGTATCCTTTGACCCATGGATTAAGGCCTAGTCAAGAGTACCTTGTGGTGTGATAACTCCTTGGCTACCGTTTATTCCAAGGTGACCCTTGAAACCATGCATACTTCTATCATTCATCCATATTCTACCATATATTTTTGTCATCAAAGGGAATGGGCACAAAAAGAAATCAATTTGAGTTCAATGAAATGAAAAGTGAAAGAAAGTTTGCAAAAATGCATCAAAAGAAAAGAGGAGCAAAAATAGACTCCTAAAGCTTCAAAAATAAGGCACCCTCCCTACATATGGGGTGACTTTGAAAATGTTCAAAAAGAAAATGCAAAAAGTTGTCAAGTATTGAAATGCCAAAAATCAAAAAGAAATGGCAAGAAAGTGTTCTCAAAAAGTCAAATGCCAAAGAAATTTGGGGGGAAAAACAAAAACAAAAGCAAACTCCCAAAAGTGAAACTCAAATATCTATCGATCCCTTTATCCATCGTATCCATTTTTGTGCATGGTAGAGAGGGGACGACCCTTCTTCTTGTCTAGGCAAGAGGGGAATTCACGATCCTCCAAAGGTGTTTCTAACACCATAGGGAGTCTATTCTTGACAAAAGCATTTAACGATTGAGGACAAAGGTACCCTAGCTTGACACAACTTGGAGGTGATTTATTGGTATCCTTCTAGGCTTAGTAGTTTGAACAAATTGCATCTATGAAGGATTGTGTACCCTTGAATTGCTTCCCTTGTAGATAATTTCCGCCACTTAGATGAGGAAAGTGGCTATTATTTTTGTAGATGCATCCATTATGTGATTTCGTGTGCTTAATGTTTGGATGTGTCGCCATTTTGGCAAGACCCACCTTGCCTTGCAAGAAGGCATCCTACCTCATGGTTGTCTTGTTGTGAGTTGAAGGGGCGGAGTGAGACCCGCTAATTGTCTCATATCGGCTATTATTATTAGGTTAGGTTAGTATTGGTCCTAGTCTTTGTCACCTCTTTACTCGGGACGAGCAAAGGTTCGGTTTGGGGATATTTGATGCGACCATAATTGGCGCATATTTAGCCCCCGAATTACCATTGTTTCTATGCTTTTTAGTGCCTATTTGGGTCATTTCTTATCTTTAGATCTTTGTTTTGCATATTCTTTGAGATTTTGATCCCTTGGTAGGAAAGGAGTAAGAATCTTGCATTTTCATGGCAAAACAAGGCTAAATTGATCATATTCAATGACCAAGCATCAAGGAGAGACAAGACTAGAAGGCCTTTGTACATAGCATAGTAGAAGAGCATTGTTGAGAAAAGGATCCTTGAGTCCCCAAGGAAATCCCCAAGGAATTCATGAAGAAAAGGAAGAAAAAGAAGAAGGAAAGCTGCTGAGCTACAATCCGAACGGATTGTAGAGAATCCGTCCGTCCTCGCCCAGTCCGAGCGTCCTCACCAGGAATCCGCTCGGATTGCCCATGCCCAGTCCGTGCGTCTTGTTCCTTGATCCGCTCGGATTGTCCATCTCGATCCGGCCGTCCCGACTCCCGGCCGCACGGATCACAAAGACCTGTGTAGCAGCGATTTCGTTCTTCAAGCTACGAAATGAAGAAGCCCTTCTCTCGGACAATCCGGAGGCTCCTTGCTCAACTTAAAAAGTGTAATTACTAGTTTAGCCCTTAGTTAACCCTAATGCATCCTCCCTAATTCTCACTATAAATACCCCATTAGTCTAATTAGAGGAGCATGTTCTTCTTATCAATAATTAGTGTAGTTAATATCAATCAAATCTCTCTTCAATATTGTAATCAAATATTAATCAAGTTTTAATCCAAGTTTTAGTTCCTTAATCTCTCTCTTGTTCTTACTTTATTTTGGGTAATTGAAGATTATTTGGGTTATTATTGGGAGATTGACAACCTCTCAATCTAGGATTCAAGTACTTCTATTATTCTTGCTTTATTATTGGAATCATTAGTAGGTATAATCTCTTAATCCCTTTTTAATTATTGCTAATTACTTTCATTTATTCATCATGTTTCATTATGTTAGTATGATTGACAACCTTTCTAGCATGATCAATATGATAATGAGTGAGTAGTCTCTTAGCTAGGGTTTAATGGGTGATTAGGGAAACCAACATGGGGAATGATTCATGCTTAAATTAATATGCTTTCATATCTTATTTGCTTGCTTGTTTTGATCTTAATGCATGCACATGTTATATTTGATGAAATGCTAAGCCTATGAATCCTTGCATTTACTATCATCTTCTATCCTTTCAACTTGACTTGTAAGACATAACCCAACTCGAGTCTTGTTAGACCATGCATGTGTTAAGTAGGGAAGATTAAGTCGACTTGTAGGTGTTGTACAATCCAAGAGATTCGGCTCCGGGACCCAAACTTTCCTAGGATTGTAAGATATAACCCAACTCAATCCATCACAACAATAATTGCTTGCTTATAATTTGAGAACATGTTTGTATGATCATATCCCATGATTCCCCTATGAACCCATGACACCCTAGTGCTTTTAATCAATTGTTTACACCCTTATTTCATTTACCTTGATAGTTTATTTTCATTGCTATTTTAGTTTAGTAACCTTCTACATCAACCCAATTTGTGACACCCCTAGACACCGCTAGTTACAATAGAATCTTCATTTCAATACCCGTCCCTTGGGATCCGACCTTTACTTGCCTCTTTACTAATTGTAGAGTTGTTTGTGAAGTATAAATTGTGTTTTGTATCGACCATTGACCAACGACCACATATGCTTAATTGTGAACACCAAATGGCTCCGATCACATAATCCGATCAAGCCTCAACTCCACAAAATCAAGCTCTAGAGATTTGCTCATCAAAGCCTCCTATTTCCAAGCCCCACATTCCAAATATCCAATCCAGTTTCACCTTGACCCAGACACGGAGTCTTCAGATATTTTGCTACCTAGGACAGGACGAACCCATATCCATCCTTAGAGTCCACTCTCGAGTGCGCTCACACGACAAGGAAATTTTTACAAAATTAGTTATACCTCTTTGGTCTATGATCAGAGGGAGTTATCTCAAATTGATTCTACGAGTCCCCAAAGGGATATACTCTCGTGACCCATGCACTTTAAAGCCCTGACAACATTGTAATACTACGGTTTTATGAGTCTTAGGGTACTCTATCGAGTGGGGCATACTCTATCGAGTAAGTATGGTTTTACGCAAAACAGTAGTATGCCTGATGGGTACTCGATCAAGTAAGCTTGGCACTCGATCGAGTAAGTGACTTACTCGATCGAGTAAGTCGGTTAACGGGTGATTTGCGACGGGTTTGTTAATAATGCGGATTAATATATAATGTTTCATCATCTTTTTCCTAAAACACTTTTACAAACCTAAAATCACAAAAAGGAGAAGATCTAAGTTACTTTGCTTCAGTGGTATGGTACCTGAGCTACAAACTGATCATTTGAGAGTCACTGGATTTCAGGAGGGCACAATGCCTTTCAGATATCTGGGGGTTCCAATACAGCCAGGTAAATTGAGCAAGAAAGACTGTAGTTGTTTAACTGAAAAAATTATAAGAAGGATTAGAGGTTTGGGGGCCAAGAAACTCTCTTATGCAGGCAGGATTACCCTCATCAATTCAGTGCTTAACACTCTTCACAGTTACTGGGCTACTATGTTCTTGATTCCCAAAGCTGTGATAAGGAGAATAGAAGCAATTTGCAGAAATTATCTTTGGGATGGGAGTCCTGACTACCACAGAGTACCATTAGTATCATGGGATAGAGTTACTATGCCTAAAGATGCTGGTGGTTTAGGCATTAAGAAAGTGGAGGCTTGGAATTGGGCAGCTGTAGGGAAACTGGTGAATTGGGTGTATAACAAAGATGACAGGTTGTGGATAAGGTGGATAAGCAATGTGTACCTGAAAAACCAGAACTGGCACTCATATTCTCCCCCTGCAGATTCTCCTTGGACTTGGAAAAATATATGCAAGACTAAGGATAAACTGAAGGAGGGATTTGTTGAGAACTGTTGGGTGCCTGATGAGAAGGGTTATACACTCAAGAATGGATATAGATGGCTCTGTAATCAACACCCTAAGGTAGATTGGTGTTTTCTGGTATGGAACAGTTGGAACGTACCCAAACACTCAATCATTACTTGGCTTATTATGCAGGAAGGGTTAAATATTAAAACCAGGCTGTACCAGTTTGGTTTCTATGAGGACAACTTGTGCTTAATCTGTGGGGAGCTACCTGAAACGATGGCTCATCTCTTCTATGAATGTACTTACAGCTGCAGAATCAGGGCAGCTGTTGCTACCTGGCTGGGGAGATCATTCCCTAGTCTTAATGAGCTCCAGAATGGGAGGAAAAATAGTCTACAGTGGAAAGCAATGACTATGGTATTCAATGTCTATCTATATACTATTTGGTACCAGAGAAACAATACAAGACTTTAGCATTCAGTTCTGAGGCCTGAATTTGTAGCAAAACAGATTGAGGATATTGCAGGAAGAAGAGGATGCAGCAAAGCAGGCCCTGGTTTGCATCACAGCACCAATGGTTGGCTTAGCTGCTTTGATTAGTAATGAGAAAATGGTTGAGTAGGATTGGTTGCTGTATGGTTTTTTGAGCTTGATGAGGCTTGAACCCCTAACCTTGTAAATGGACTTTTGGTTTTTGATATAAATATATACTCACATTTCAGCTAAAAAAAATAAGTTACTTTGCTTCATCTCATCGCATTATTAGCAAATCCCGGAGCTAGGAGTGTCGGTTTTCATAGTTCTTTATACCTTTGTGATCCTTGAGTCAAGGGTAAGCTTTACATATAATTTTTATATCGTTTTGTAAAGGTTGGTTAAACCATAATTGGGTAATTTAGGTGTTTTGGTGGTTTATATGATTGTATGTATGTATAGGAGGAGGATTCGTTGAGGAGAGATTCTGAGTTAGCTGCTTGATCATCTATTGTGGTGTTTGCTTTCCAGTTAGAGTTTCCCTAGTCGGTATTAATTACATGGCGAGATTGGTATTGGTACGGTGTTGTTAGTATCCTTATATTGAGTAACTATCATGTTGGTTTCTGATTTGGTGGTTGTTGTTAGAAGTATTGTGATTACTGTATAACTGTCTGTGATCTTCGGCGTGCGTCCCTAGCTGAGTGGAGTCATTTGCGGGAGTGGCTTCACGCCCTTAATTCGCCTTCTGTGGAACCCGCCACAGAAGGGATGTGCACATTAATGAACATGGGTTTATCGCTCAATGGAGATGAGCGGGGATTAGGTGGGAATGGCTGCGGTCCCCCTTGGCGGCGAGGAGTACCCGTTGCGATAGGTAGTCTGGCAGGACTACACACTTTTGTGTGTAGTCAGTGATGTGGGGATTGGAGATGGTGACTGGAGTTGTGTTGAGTTGTTTGAGCTGTTTGTATAATTGTTTCATTGTGGCTTGACTGTGTAATTAGTACTGATCCCGTTAATTGTTTTAAAAACTGTGTTGATCCATTCGGGGATGATGAGCAGTTGTTGAGCAGGTATGAGAAGATACGATTGGGTTAGTTGGGATGATTCACCAAGAGGCAGTCTTAGAGTCTTCCGCTGTTTTATATTAGTTGTTTGACACTTTTGGCATTTGAGAGCTTTGTATCGTACTTTATCAGTTTTGGGCATTT
The DNA here is from genome assembly GCF_048544455.1 of Silene latifolia. NCBI lineage: Eukaryota > Viridiplantae > Streptophyta > Magnoliopsida > Caryophyllales > Caryophyllaceae > Silene > Silene latifolia. The sequence goes on from NC_133531.1 coordinate 43,752,835, forward strand.
GAACATGTAATCACTTTAAACCGTATTGTTATTTAAATTATGTTTCTTCATTGTCATTTGATTATCATTGCCTCGGGTAGCCGAGATGGTGACGTTCTCATACCTTAAGTAGTCCTGGTAAGGCACATGGAGTATGGGGGTGTCACAAAGTGGTATCAGAGCGACGATCCTGAAACCTGAAACCAATGAACCTAATGAACATAGGGAGTCAAATTAAAATGAACCCGGGGTATAAGTTGTAGGATCTAATGCAAAGGCTTGGGAGACGTCCTAAAGTCGCGAACTCACACTACAATTTTGAACTGGTCACTTGGGGTACGTGTCGGGATCGTTATGTGCTATTCTTGTGTTTGCATATCTATATAGTAATATGTGGTGTGAATTGGTGGGTGTATGTATGTGGAAGGTGGGAAATGTGAGATGGAGGATGATGGTAATGTGGATTGTATGTTGGTTGATTATAAAGCATGAAAGTATAATGTTTGATGTGTAGTGTGGTATGTTAGATTTATGAGAAGTATTTTGCTAATATATATATATATATATATATATATATATATATATATATATATATATATATATATATATATATATATATATATATATATATTGATGCGTAAGTACATGTGTGGTTGTTGTCGTTTTGCTAATAGTATAGAAGTTGGGAATGTGAGATGAACATGCGGGTAGTATATACAAGTATGCATGACTCGATCGAGTGGAGGGGCACTCGATCGAGTAGGTGAGAGGCTCGATCGAGTGGGTTTAACTCGATCGAGTAGGTAGTTTTACGTTTTCTGGGCAGAAGCAAGTTTTTGGGCGCTCGATCGAGTAGGTGGTGGCACTCGATCGAGTGGGGTCAGCGCGATCGAGTGGGTAGGCAGCTCGATCGAGTATGTTTTTAACAACTTTCTGGTCAGGTTCTGGAGTCGAGGCACTCGATCGAGTAGGAGGGGCAACTCGATCGAGTGACCTCAACTCGATCGAGTGGGTTAAGGGGCTCGATCGAGTAGGTTTTGTACAGGTCGTATGCGTGTTTTGAGATGTGGGGTGTGTGTTTATGTCTACCTTTCTCTTATATAGTTACAAGATGCCGCCAAAGAGGAACGCTTTGTATGCTAGAGCTGAGAGTATGACCGTTGATGATATAGTAAAGATGTTGGAGCACCAAAATGCTCTCACTGAGGCCTTGAAAAGAGTGGGAAAGGACAGAGAGATTGATCCCTCCAAGATCAGTATTCACATAGCGAGGTTCACTCCTAAGGAGTACAAGGGGACGGGGGCGCCAATTCTGCTGGATAATTGGCATAGAGAGATGGAGAACATTCTCGAATTGGTCTATTGCCCGGAGGAGTTGAGAGTGGAACAAGCTGCGTTCTACTTGAGGGAAGCGGCCAGTGAGTGGTTGGATAAGGTTAAAGTGAGTTCTCGGGAGTTGTATATGAAGCAGGGGTTACCGGCGATACCTTGGGATGAGTTCAAGAAAGCTATGAGGCGTGATTTTGTACCTGAACATGTGCGTAGTAAGTTGAGGGAGGAGTTCGATGATTTTAAGATGACCTCTGAGATGACCGTTGCGGAGTATTACCATAAGTTTAATGAGAAATCGAGGTATGCTGAGGACATGGGACTGAGCCAAGAAAACTTGGCATTGAGGTTTGAGAAGGGGTTGACCCCCAAGATTACGGAAAAGTTACCGGTGGGAGCTCTTACTGATGTGAAAGAGGTTTATGAGCGTGCTACGAGGGCTGAGAGGTTAGTTGAGATGGCCAAGGAGAACCAGGAGAGAGCCTATGAGAAGAGGAAAGCTGAGAGTGAGGGAGGTGGCCAGTCGAGTTACAAGAAGGGTGGCCATAACCAGGCAAGAGCATATTCATCGGGTTCAGGGTTTAGTGCTGGGGCTTCCTTTGGGCGTGGTCGTGGGAGTGGTAGTAGCAGTTGGGGGTATGACCTATTTTAACTGTGGCGGTGTGGGCCACAAGAGGCATGAGTGCACCAGTGCTGTGAGTGGGGGTTTCCAGAGACCATCACAGGGGAGTTTCTCTCAGGGTCCTTCGCAGAGCTATGCTAGCAATAGACCGGCTGGGTCGTGGAACAACAGGGGTGGTTAGAGTAACAACGGTGGGGCTAACCGTAATGGCGGTAATTCTTACCAGAGACCGGCGACGAACAACAATAACACCAACCAGGGGTCGGCTGCTAAGCCGGCTACCTCAGCTAGTACTGTCCAAGGAGGTGGACAGAAGACCAGTGGCAAGCTGTTTTTGATGGAGAAGAAAGCAACTGAGGATGATGCTCATGTTATCACCGGTACATTTCTTGTTAATGGATTTTTTACTTTTGTTTTGTTTGATTCGGGAGCATCACAGTCGTTTGTATCATCGAGTCATGCTAAACGGTTGGGTTTGAGTAAGTATGAGTCTATGAGAGAGGAAGTTTGTATACCTTCGGGTGAGTCTGTATCTTGTGGGCGGATGTATAGAGGTGTATCTATGATAGTTGGGCAAGTTGATCTACCTGAAGACTTGTTAGAGTTTCCTTTGGAGGGTTTTGAGATGATTGTGGGTATGGATTGGTTGGGAAAGTACAAGGCTAAGATAGATTGTCATCAAAAGAGGGTTTCTTTGAGAGGTCCTAAGGGGATTAGTGTGTCTTATCGAGGGTTTGTTGTCAAACCCAAAGTTAATTTGATTTCAGCAGTGACCTTGAAGTCCTATCTGAGGAAGGGGTGCCCATTGATCTTATGCCATGTGAGAGATCATAGAGTGGAGAGTCCGTCAGTTGAGCAGATACCAGTGGTGGGAGAGTTTCCAGATGTTTTTCCAGAGGATATTCCGGGGTTGCCACCGAAGAGGGAGATAGACTTCAGTGTTGAACTGAAATTAGGAACGGGGCCAATCTCTAAGGCACCGTACCATATGGGTCCTAAAGAGCTGGAGGAGCTAAGGAAGCAGCTGGATGATCTGATTGAGAAGGGATACATTAGACCTAGTGTATCACCGTGGGGAGCACCAGTGTTGTTTGTAAAGAAGAAAGATGGGAGCTTGAGGTTGTGCATCGACTATAGGGAGCTGAACAAAGTGACAGTAAAGAACAAGTGTCCTTTGCCAAGGATAGATGATTTGTTTGATCAGTTGAGCGGTGCAGCGAGTCTTTTCTAAGATTGATTTGAGATCGGGTTACCATCAGGTGAAGATTAGAGAGGAAGACATACCCAAGACAGCTTTTACATCGAGGTATGGTCATTATGAGTATGTGGTGATGCCGTTTGGGTTGTCTAATGCACCTCCAGTGTTTATGGATTTGATGAACCGGGTCTTCAGCCAGATCTTGGATCGGTTTGTGGTGGTCTTTATAGATGATATCTTAGTCTTTTCTAAGACTAAAGAGGAGCACGAGGAGCATTTGAGGATAGTGTTGCAGACTTTGCAAGAACCGAGAACATCAGCTGTATGCAATGTTGTCTAAGTGTGAGTTCTGGTTGGAGGAGGTTGCCTTTCTGGGGCATGTGATTTCAAAGAAAGGGGTAGCTATAGATCCTGCGAAGATTGAAGCAGTTACCAAGTGGGAAGCACCAAAGAATGTGGCAGAGATCAGAAGTTTCTTGGGTTTAGCAGGGTACTATCGGCAGTTCGTGAAAGATTTCTCCAAGATAGCTAGACCTATGACAGCTTTTATGAGGAAAGAGAAAAGGTTTAATTGGGATGAAGGTTGTGAGACGGCGTTCCAGACGTTAAAGGAGCGTTTGACCACATCTCTAATCTTAGCATTACCTGAAGGGAGTGAGAATTTTGAGGTGTATACAGATGCTTCAAAGCATGGGTTGGGTTATGTGTTGAAGCAGAATGGGAAAGTGATTGCCTATGCTTCTAGGCAATTGAAGCCTTATGAGGAGAACTACCCTTCACATGATCTGGAGTTGGGTGCATTGGTGTTTGCTTTAAGGATTTGGAGACACTATCTTTATAGGGCGACCTTTAAGGTGTTTTCATATCACAAGAGTCTCAAGTACATCTTCACTCAAAAGAGGTTGAACATGAGACACAGGAGGTGGATGGAGCTGATTGGTGATTATGATATGGATATCATCTACCATGAAGGGAAAGCTAATGTGATTGCAGATGCCTTGAGTAGGAAGAGTGTATATTCTTTATGCACAGCTATGTCCTTGATGAGACTGAGAGATGAGGTGGAGAAGATGGGGATACATATGATCCAGAGAGGGGATGCTAGAGGTGATTTGACAGTGGAGTCGGACCTTTATGATGAGATTCGCAGAAAACAGGCTTTGGATCCCAAGATTGAGGAGTGGAGAGCTGGAGTAGAGAAAGGAACAGTGTCGAGATTCTCTATTCATACAGATGGTAGTGTGAGATTTGATGGGAGGTGGTTGTTCCTAGTGATGAGGAGTTGAAAAAGATAATCATGACGGAGGCTCATTGCACACCATACTCGGTACATCCAGGCGGTGACAAGTTATACAAAGATTTGAAGAAGACTTTCTGGTGGCCGGGGATGAAGAAAGAAACAGCTGAGTTCGTGGCTTGTTGTTTAACTTGTCAGAGAGTGAAAGGGGAGCAGCGACGACCACAAGGTAAGATTAATTCTCTTGAGGTACCTGAGTGGAAGTGGGAGTCCATTTCTATGGATTTTATAGTTGGCTTGCCGAGAAGTCAGCAGGGTAATAACATGATATGGGTTATAGTAGACCGACTGACGAAATCAGCTCACTTTGTGCCGATGAAAGATAATTGGACCAAGATGCAGTTGGCTTTGGCTTATAGGAAGCATGTGGCTCGTTTGCTTGGGGTGCCTAAGGATATAGTGTCCGATAGAGATGCGAGGTTCATATCACGGTTTTGGAAAGAGTTGCAGGAGATGATGGGGACTACCTTAAACATGAGTATTGCATTTCATCCTGCGACAGATGGCCAGACAGAGAGGACCATTAAGAATTTAGAGGACATGTTGCGAGCTTGTGTTATGGATTTTGGTGGTAGCTGGGAGCAGAGGTTCGATTTGATTGAGTTTTCTTACAACAACAGCTATCACACCAGTATTGGCATGGCGCCATTTGAGGCTTTATATGGGAGGAGATGTAGGAGTCCGATATGATGGGATGATAGTGCTGAGGCAGTTATTTTGGGACCACAGATGGTACAGGAGATGGTTGAACAGGTTAAGCTGATTAAGCAAAGGATAAAAGCGGCCCAGGATCGATAAAAGAGTTATGCAGATCTACATCGTCGGGATATAGAGTTTCAGGTCGGGGACAAGGTTCTCTTGAAAGTGTCTCCTATGCGTCGGGTCATGAGATTTGGTAAGAAAGGGAAGCTGAGCCAGAAGTTCATAGGACCATATGAGATTTTGGATCGTGTGGGTGAGGTTGCTTATCGATTAGCTTTACCGTCTGCCTTGGATAGAGTGCATAATGTGTTTCATGTATCTCAGCTGCGGAAGTATGTTAGTAATCCATCACATGTGTTAGAGGTAGAGAACATCGAGCTGGATGAGTCTTTGTCTTATCTTGAGGTGCCTAAACAGATTCTTGATCGAAAGGTTAGGAAAACTAGACATGGTGAGACAGTGTTGCTTAAGGTTCTTTGGTCTAACCATGAGGTTGAGGAGGCTACGTGGGAAGCGGAAGATGCTATGAGGGAGCGGTACCCGTCTCTGTTTGATCAGGTATGTGTGGTTACGGAGACGTAACCTTGTTTCTTTTAGGGGGGTAGGAGATGGTCGCATAGAGTTTTTGCATGTTTTATGTGAGTTTTGGTTAGTTAGTGGTTGTTTCGAGTCGGGTTGAGTTTTGTTTTGGAGGTGTATTTTGGAGTTTTGTGTCGAGTTTTGTTTATGTTGTTGTGGCGGGTTGGTGTTAGTGTGTTTTTGTTGTGTTGTGGTTTGAACTTCGGGGACGAAGTTCTTTTTAAGGAGGGAAGACTGTAATACTACGGTTTTATGAGTCTTAGGGTACTCTAACGAGTGGGGCTTACTCTGTCGAGTAAGTATGGTTTTACGCAAAACAGTAGTCTGCCTGATGGGTACTCGATCGAGTAAGCTTGGCACTTGATCGAGTAGGGGTCACTCGATCGAGTAAGTGACTTACTCGATCGAGTAAGTCGGTTAACAGGTGATTTGCGACGGGTTTGTTAATAATGCGGATTAATATATAATGTTTCGTCATCTTTTTCCTAAAACACTTTTGCAAACCTAAAATCACAAAAAGGAGAAGATCTAAGTTACGTTGCTTCATCTCATCGCAGTATTAGCAAATCCCGGAGCTAGGAGTGTCGGTTTTCGTCGTTCTTTATACCTTTGTGATCCTTGCGTCGAGGGTCAGCTTTACATATAATTTTTATATCGTTTTGTTAAGGTTGGTTAAACACTAATTGGGTAATTTAGGGGTTTTGGTGGTTTATATGATTGTATGTATGTATAGGAGGAGGATTCGTTGAGGAGAGATTCTGAGTTAGCTGCCTGATCGTCTATTGTGGTGTTTGCTTTCCAGGTAGGGTTTCCCTACTCGGTATTAATTACATGGCATGATTGGTATTGGTGTTGTTAGTATCCTTGTATTGAGTAATTATTATGTTGGTTTCTGATTTGGTGGTTGTTGTTAGAAGTATTGTGATTATTGTATAACTGTCTGTGATCTTCGGGATGCGTCCCTGGCTGAGTGGAGTCACTTGCGGGAGTGGCTTCAGGCCCTTGATTCGCCTTCTGTGGAACCCGCCACAGAAGGGATGTGCACATTAATGAACTTGGGTTTATCGCTCAATGGAGAAGAGCGGGGCTTAGGTGGGAACGGCTGCGGTCCCCCACTGGTGGCAAGGAATACCTGTTGCGATGGGTACTCTGGCAGGACTACACACTTTAGTGTATAGTCAGTGATGTGGAGATTGGAGATGGTGACTGGAGTTGTGTTGAGTTGTTTGAGTTGTTTGTATAATTGTTTCATTGTGGCTTGATTGTGTAATTAGTACTGACCCCGTTAATTGTTTTAAAAACTGTGGTGATCCATTCGGGGATGGTGAGCAGTTGTTGAGCAGGTATGAGAAGATACGCTTGGGTTAGCTGGGATGAGTCACCACGAGGCAGTCTTAGAGTCTTCCGCTGTTTTATATTAGTTGTTTGACACTTCTGGCATTTGAGAGCTTTGTATCGTACTTTATCAGTTTTGGGCATTTGAACATGTAATCACTTTAAACCGTATTTTTATTTAAATTATGCTTCTTCATTGTCATTTGATTATCATTGCCTCGGGTAACCGAGATGTCACCATTCTCATACTTAAGTGGTCCTGGTAAGGCACTTGGATTATGGGGGTGTCACAAACATAGCTTAGGCACACACCTGAACTACGATCTGGTTTGATTTCACCTCTTCAGGTGGATATGTAGGCAGTCCTTTCTTATACAAGAAAAATACAACCACAACACCCAAATAAAACTAACAAAGCTAGCTCGGAACTACGATCTGGTTTGATTTCACTTCACGTGAATACGTAGGCAGTCCTTAAGGACACAACCATCCCAACTTTTAACTTTCAACCTCAATTATCAACCACCTCAACCATTCAACCTTTAACTTCAATCTTCCAACCACAGTTTCCATTTCTACATCTTTACTGGGGGCTCCTTCTTTTTGCCCAGTCACCTTTTTACCAAATTCTAGAGTCATCTTCTCATCATGGGGGCTCCTCTTCCGACGCGCCACCCTTCCTTTGTTCCTCTCTAATTTGAGTCAAGCTAGTGCTTGGTCCGAACAATGACAAAGGTCTTAGATCGATTCTCCAAGTTATCGTGCCTCAAGAGGGGTCTCTTTTACAGAAAATGGTGGCGAAAAACATGCAAGTAGACAGCTGATCCATGGCTCATGCCTTGCCTTTATATGCCGTCATCATTCTTGCAATTCTTCCGTTGGAACCCATACGTGTTGACGCCCATACTTGGCTAGGGATTGCGCATACTTAAGCAAAGTCTGTCAAGGTCATCCCTGTGTCGCGTCAAATCTAAGTTAGTGTCGCGTCAGTCAAACCTAAGTCTACATTTTGTGTCCGTGTAAGGTCTGCGTCCGCGTCAGTCATGTGTCTAAAGCCCATTGAATATGCATAACGCATTACAAATTCCACCTTTATTTCAAATTTTAAACAATTTTATAAAGAAAGAGCTTTCAAAATTTGTTTGTTTCCTCATGTGATGTGTGCTATTTGTCTATTAGATTGCGTTCTTGTGTGTCTACTAACCATGCAGGTGAGTATCAGAAGCAGTCCTCGCTCCAACTGGGGGCTTTGCTCAAGTCTTCATTCTCCCCAGCGACGGTCAAGACATTCCCCAGCAGTATTCGCAGTATTGCTCAAGGTTTCTTCCATGACAATCAAGAAAATTGCAAGAATTCATGATCACTAAGTACAGTTTATGGGCTTATCCTCTTCATCGGCCGTTGTCGCTCAAACACCTTTATTTTCCTCAGCGATGCCAAGGACGCGTCGTTATCGATCTATTTTTTTCTCCTCAGTGGTGCCAAGGGCGCGCCGTTGCCGACTCAACATATGATTCTTCCCCAGCGGAGTCATCAATGTGTTCCCCAGCGAGAGTTCGTTGCCGCTTACAGCCTACGTTTTTTCTCGGAAGCACGATTCGCTTGGGACCGACGTAAGCAGATTCAACCTCAAGTTTTTGCCAGAGTTCGCTTGAGACCGACACAAGCAGATTCCCCAGCAATTTCTACCGTCGTCCTACCACCCTCAATATTATTGTTTCCTCATGGAGTTCAACAAAGGTGTCGTTCTCCAGAAGTTCCCAAACCAGAGCCTCCTTACTTAGGTTTGTAAACCCAAAGTTAGGATTCTTACCCCTAGATTCTTAGATCCCAAAATATCTTCCCTTAGGTTCGTAAACCTGAAAGCTCTCATACCAAATGTCCTTAGGTTCATAAGCCTATAAATCCTTTTGAAGTTCCCATACCATAGAAAGCTTGGATGCATGTGTCCGAAACCAAAATTAATATTCCAATAGCTCCTAAACTAACCCTTAAGATCTCATCTCCTTTTAGGTTCATAAGCCAGTCTTTTATGTTCATACACCCCAACTTCCCTAGAGTTCATACACTTCTACCCTTAGGATCATAATCTTTTAGGATCGCCTTTTCTTAGGGTTCCTAAACCCAAACCTTGGTTATCCCTTAGATTGAACTTATATTTGGCCTCCTTCCCGTCAATGTTTTCCTTTAGGGCGCCACACCCTAGCACAATCCCTACATATCTTTTAGGTTTTACCCTCAGCTCCTACGCAACTCCGGAAACATCTCAAAAAAGAAGTCTCGGGTGTGATTTCTTCTTATGGCTGGCGAGCTTCCTCATGTAGCCAAATGGACTTTAAACGACCCTCCCCGGAAGTCGACAGACTCTAAAATGTTCCTGACAACATGTCCTTGGCTCATACCCCCTGAGCCCCCTCGCGTCGCCATAGTCTTCAGGTTGTAATCTTCGATTGACCTGAGGGCTATACTTTGACTTTCGCCTTGTCCAAGCCTCAACCAAAGTGGAGCTCAGTAGACACCTCGTTTCTGCACCTCCCGCCAAACACCCACTGATGATTGGGCCGCATGTTTAGCATATGTCGCAATTTTATGACGTTTCATAAATCGGTTAATAAAAGGTAACTCGTACACTTGTGTCTACCCCTTGATTGTCATCTAGGTGTCATTACGGTCGTTTTGACAGTAATTAGAGTGCATTTGGAGTCCGGGTCAAAAACCGTCTTTATTTCCTTAAACCGTCAAATCCCGAGTCAAAAAGCAATGTTCTTGTCTACCTAAGGTTAGGATGTCATAAAATGTTATGAGTATATCTCATTTTTTAGTCCCATATCACTTCTTTGGGCTAAACTTAAAGTTTACATCACAAAATGTGCATTTTTTTTTGGAAGAAATCAGCTTCTCATTAGAATAAGAAAAACACAATTTCTTACAAGCCAGCCGTTAATAGTACATACAGTCTATGGAACCAAATGAGTAACTACCTCATCAAATAGGCAGTCACTAACATTCGCATATAATCTAACTGATACAAAATACTTAATTATCTTGGCCAGCTGATCCACATTCCGAGATGTCCCCACAAATAATCGTTGGTTTCTTTCCTGCCACAGAAGGTAGACAACTGCAGCAAGACGCCCACGAGCCCACTTCTTCCTCCACCCCTTGCCCTTATACCTGGACAGGGAAATCAACTCCTGCCTCAAGCATACAGGCCGTCTAGTAAATCCCAGCCAAAGAAGGATTTGTTGGAACACAGAATTTGAGAAAGGACAGGCAAAGTATATATGACTGATGCTCTCCATATCTGCCAAACAGAGAGAGCATCTATTTACTAATACCAGTCCACGCCTAATCAGGTTATCCACAGTAGGCAACCCGTTTTGGACAGCTAACCTGGTGATCACAGCATGTTTAGGCAGGACCACAGGATCCATTAATGGCCTTGCCCATTGGAGTTGAGGATGATAACCCTGGAAAATAGAGTACACCTTGCTGAGAAGTAGCTTACCAGTTGAACTCCATTCGGCCAGAAGAAGTTTAGCCCTGTCCATGGACCCAACCAGAGAGATAAACGCATCCCTAGTAATCAGCAGAGCTTTCCAGATGATGGAGGCAGAATTCCCAGGAACTACACTCCAACAATCAGCTCCCTGAAGGTAATAATGAGTACACCAATGCACCCAAATAGAAGATGCACCAGTAGAGATCCTCCAAAACATTCTCATCAGCAACGTCTTGTTCCAGCTCAGAATTTATCTAATATCAAAGCCCCCTTGCTGCCTAGTTCTACACATCCTATTCCAAGAGAAAAATACCATTTTCTTTGTAGCCTGATAATTCCACAAGAATTTGCGACAAAGCATATCAATCTCATGCATCACACCCTTGGGCAGCAGAAAACTAGCACACCAAAAAGTCTCAATGCCAAAAATTACAGAGTTAAGCAATTGAATCCTACCTGCATAGGACAGGAATTTATTTGCCCAATAAGTAACCTTACATTTGATTTTGTCCAGGAGAGAGTGGTACATATCTCTGGTGAGCCTAGAAGAATGAAGAGGAACACCAAGATACCTAAAAGGAAAGGCCCCCTCAAGATAACTAGTGTCCCTCAGAATGAGCTCTTTGACTTCAAGATGGACGCCTCCAAAATAAATGTTGGTCTTAGATGGGTTGGGCTGCAATTCAGAGTATTCAGCAAAAGTCTGTAGACAAGATTCCGCAGCATTGACAGAAGGGTAGTCTCCTCTGGCAAAGACTAAAAGATCGTCTGCAAAAATAAGGTGAGTGAGCCCTATTCTGCAACATTTTGGACGATAGCTGAAATTTGAATCATTAAGTCTTCATAGCATTCTAGAAAGAACTTCCATACTAAGCACAAACAGCAAGGGAGAAAGGGGGTCTTCTTGCCTAAGACCCTCTTAACCTTAAAGTACCCCCACAGAAGATCCATTTATGTTTAGAGAAAAATGTGCTGAAGTGATACAGGTAATAATCCAATGACAAAACTTAGGAGAGAAGCCAAACAGAGGTAGAATAGCATTGAGGAAGTCCCAATTTACTGAATCAAAGGCCTTCTTAATATCCACTTTTATAACACATCTTGGAGAAGAGTTTTTCCTACCATAGCCAGATACCAATTCATGAGCCAACATTATGATGTCCCCTATGGACCTATCCTTAGTGAAAGCAGACTGCTCCAGCCCTACTAAGTCAGGCATCACACCCTTAAGCCTCTTAGTAACAATCTTGCTAATTGTTTTATAAATAGTAGAACAGCAAGATATGGGTCTGAAATCTTGTACAGTGTTGGGATTGTCTTTCTTTGGGATGAGAGAAATGATGGTAGAATTCACTTCCTTCAGATGTTTCCCAGATCTAAAAAAATCCTGAATAGCCCTCACAAACTCCTTCCTAATAATACTCCAAGACTGCCTGAAGAATCCAGATAAGAACCCCTCTAGCCCGGGACTTTTATTGATATCAATGGAGAATAAGGCATCATGGATCTCTGCTTCAGTTACCTCAGCCACCAGCAAAAAACAAACCAAAAAAAAAAAAAAATATGGCAGGCTGTCAAACATGTTTTCTTGCGCAGAAGAATACTACCCGAGAAAGGACGCAGCAAATGTTGCGCCTCTTCTGGGAAGCGCATCTCTTACTGCGCCTTTTCTCAAGGCTTTCTTTTTGTCCAAGTTTCCGTGTTTTAACCTAAGTCGGTTGTTTCCGGATCTTTCCTTCCGTATCCTATTCTTGCCATAATTCCTCCGTGTGATTAGTATAAATAGAGACCTTCGCCTCACATATTTTTCACGCGAGTGTCCGCCCTTCTCTTCTCCCTTTGCATTCTAAGACCACGCTATTCCTTTTCGACGCCTACGTGCTTGATCAATCAACCATATAAGCTCAGATCATTCTGAGTACCAGTCACGTTTGCATGACCGACCAATTTGACCACTACACAACCAATTAAATCAATTTGTTCTAAATCCTTTTTCAAGGGCACTTTCATATTTACATAGACCGAGTCGAGTTACCACTAAACACCGATTTAGATAAATCCTGCGATGCTAACATGTAAGTTTGAGGGTGTAAAATCCCATTTTAATTCTGTATTTATTTTCTGTATTATAATTAATGTAAGAATTTATGTCATAAGCATGCTCAAAACCATTTTTTTAATCACTTTTTCAAACCCTTTGACGGAAACAGCGGAGAAACGACGTGGGGAAGAATCGCATCAACTGATGCGCCTAGAAAGTGTAGATACCTCATTTCTGCACCTCTCGCAAACCACCCGGTGATGATTGGGCCGCATGTTTGGTACGCGGAACGATTTGTGACAATTCGTAAGATTATCGTCAAGTGATTGCTCAAATATTAATGTCTACCTCTTGGTTGTCATCTACGTGCCGATACGGTCGTTTTGTGATAATTAGAGTACATTTGGAGTCCTGGGCCTAAAACCGTCTTCATTTTCGATAAATGTTAAATCCAGAGTCGAAATGTTCGGAATGTTCCGGATATTTCTATTCCATATTTCATAATTTTCATCCTTTGGTAAACAATTTCCCGTAATATTCACATAAGATATTAAGGAAAACCAAATTATTCCGTCTACCATAACTTAAACACGGAAATCTTTCTTCCGCAGAGGAAACCACTTGGGAACAGACGCAGCAGTCTGCGCCTCTTCCAAGAGACGCGATGAGCTCGCTGCGCCTCTTCCCAGGTCCTTTTCTGCGTAGTTTTCGTATCTTTTTCATATCTTTCCGAGATTCACTTCCAAAGAGTCTCCGAAACCCTAATTCCTTCACGTGATTAGTATAAATAGGAGCCTTCGCTCCTCATATTTCTCACGCGAGTGTCCGCCCTTCTCTTCTCCCTTTGCATTCTAGACCTTTGTTCTTACTTTTTGGCGTCTACGTGCTTGAACATTCGACCACGTAAGCTCGGATCCTTCTGAGTACCAGCCTCGTTTGCATGACCGACCAATTTGACCAACTCCACATCAATCAACTTAATTAATCTAATCGTTTTCCTCTTACGAGGGCACTTTCATATTTGCATTATAGTTCGAGTCGAGCATCGCTAATCGATAACTTAGTCCTTCTCGTTTCGTCAAACATGTAAGTTTGAGGGTGTAAATCCCTATTTTATTTACTGTATTTTACCTTTTTGTATCACAATTGTAAGGTTTATGTCGAAAATACCAATTAAAACCGATTTCTAAAACCGTTCTTTAAAACTCTTTTTTACGGATTTCAGAAGACAAACCGTCGAGAAAGGACGCAGCAATTGCTGCGCCTCTTCGAAGGAGCGCAGTTCCTGCTGCGCCTCTTCGTGAGGCTGCCGCAGTTCCTGCTTCCTTTCTTCTTCCTTCGTCCTCTGTAATTCGTTCGTCCTTGTTTTGTATTCGTTTGTTCTGTAATTCTTTGACATCATAGCATATTAATTTCACATGTATATTGTTTATCATCCATTAGCACATAATTTATCATAAAATTCGGCTTAAATCCCAAGTGATCTCATATTTGCGGGTTTTCGTCATTAAACTCAATTCGGGTTTTAGAGATTCAATTCGTTCATATTGAGTTTCTAGAATTCACCATTGACATATTTTTCATCTGTTTATTCACATGTTTGTCGTTAATTCGTTATTAATTCGTCATGTTTAACCTATTTTGTTCACCCATGTCACTAATTAATCGTTCAATCTTGTAATTAATCCGTCTTAATTCCGTCTCATCCATGTTTTATTGCTTTTATGACCTTAATTGCATGTAAATAACCTGATAATCACTTTCATCCGAGTAAATAATTTAATCAATCATTAAATTTACCAATGAGTATTAACAACACGCAATTCCGGCTTCACAGCCAGAATTCAGGTCAGGAACAGACGCAGCAACTGCTGCGCCTATTCCAAAGGACGCAACTCTGCTGCGCCTGTTCCGGGTTGAATTCTGTCCCTGAACTCCGTTGTTGCCTTGACTTAGTTTATTAATTACGTATTAATTAATTATTCTCCGTATTATCACCTTCTGTTTAATTCATTCTTATTCTTTTATTCGTTTTCTCAAATTATCCGTTTTAAAGGTATTTTCGACATAAATCGCCTATCCCAATGTAATTATTGTAATTTTTATTATTGTAATTTTTATTTATTGCATTTATCATATTTCTTGTATCATTTGTATGTCTTCATATGAAATTGAACATTAAATCCTACTTTGACATTAATTGTATGCTAATTAATTGTTCACCGACTTAGTCTAATTCTCACATGCTAGGATTAAAACTTGGATGTTGCATTGCATGCATATAATCGACGATATATCAAGTACGAATAACTTCCCTAATCATTAGTAGAGGCCGCTATCGAGGCGGGCGGGATTAGGCGTTCGATCAAAAGAGCTTCCTAATACGTACCCTCACCCCTTACTCCAGATCTCTGTGAACATCCGTGTTCATTGGCATCCACGAGAGTCATTCTAGACATAGAATGCTAAGGGTAACGATTGCTTAGTGTTCATGTCTCTACTTTGTGTCTTGACATGACACGAGGTATTCGAACGGTTCCAATTTCCCATAAAAATTGGTGGCGACTCCAACAAAAATGCAAACGCTTGTTCTCTTGTTCCCAAGCGCCCCCGTGGCCCATGTCCACAGTTTGGCGACTCCGCTGGGGATAATACACTTACGTGTAGCCAAGGGTGAAACTTGAACAAGGTTAGGGAATAGTTTGTACAAGACAATTGTCGGTTTTCATAACTCGGTCTTCCTAGACCGTTTCATTCGGCCTTCTTAGGCCCAACCCAACCCATTCGACCAATCGTCCCGTCTAAACGGTCCTAATTCTTATTTGGGCCTAAGGATGGATAGCGATTGACGTCATCCATACCATGATGCTTACTCTTGTTTGTAACAAGGGCCTTCACTACTTGAGGAAATGGACTAGGAATCGGCCTTACTGCTGTTTGGTACGAGCCTCTCCACAGACTTCGGGTTTGATGGTTCGGTATGGCAACCCACCCTTTAAACCAAAACCCTTTTAAATGCACTCAGCATCCCGTTATAATGCTTGTATAAATGTTTGTACCTTACGTGATCACCTTTTCTAAACGAAACCATGACGATTTTTTGCAAAAATCAAAACCCTTTTCAAATCAAAGTTTCGAAAAAAAAAAGAAAAAGAAATAGGCCCAATATTAGCGCAACACAAGTCGAAACTCTGTCCAATTGTTGAGTCAAACTTCGGGCCTAAAACCCATTTCAAAACTAAATACAAAAACAAAAAAAACGTAACAAAAAAAAAGAGTCCAAAAAAAAACGAAAACAAGAAGTCCAAAAAAAAAAGAAAAAGAAAAAAAGAGAAAACCAAAATATTTTTCAAACCATGTAAATGTAAATATGTAAATTCAATTGGGCTAAGTTAGAGTCAAAATTCAAACCGACTATGTCCTAGTCAGAACTCTGTCGAGTCATAAACTCGTCTTCCTTTACATTTTGGGTCTTTTCAAAATTCAAGTCAAGTCCTAAGGCGTCACGCCGTCATTTTGGACTCCCTACCCCAACTCAATTAGAATCTAAACATTTCCACACCTCGACTCACGCACTCGAGGCTAACACATCAAGTCATTCCAAAATCCGTTTCTTGAACTCTCCTAATGACACGTTCGGGACACACATACTCGAACCTCGAGTCAAGTCTGTCTTAAACAACACAAATTAGAATTAACACGTGTCTTCAATCCCGTCAATAAGGTCAACTGCATAAATGTCACTCCGTCAAAGTTAACACTCGAGTCTAAAATTAAAATCAAGCACCGTGAATTCAAACACGAGAAGTCCCTCACGACATTTCACGAGTTCACAAGTCAGGTCTAGATGTGTCATCCTATCCCTTCCTTTGTTTGTTGCCTTAGTATGCGTGATCCCATGTCGAATCGAGTGTAATGCGCGTCATTTCTGTCGAGTAGGAATCCAACAAGTTCCGTCAGTCAGCAAGGTCACGAAGAAATTCAAGCCACAATCACCGTGTCTCTCCAAGACGTTTATGCCATGGTCCTAGGAGTTCAAGCTACAGTGGAAAATTTGAGCATTCGCGTCCTCACCCTTGAAAATGGAATGGTGAAAAAAAACACACCACCTAGAGAAACCTCTAGTCTAGGCCGTCCAAAGCTTACCTCTTGCAATAACCATCGTCCTAGAAAGCCGAAAACAGCTGAAAGGAAACCTGGGAGGCATCAAAGGGTGCTTACCAATTTAGGCATGTCTTATGCCGATGCTTTTAAGAGACTCTCTGCCCATGGCAATAGGGCTAACTCCGGATCCACCTTTAGAGAAACAGGTGAACCTCTGGAAGGACAACAAATACTGTTTATATCACCAAGGTAGAGGCCATGATATTGAAGAGTGTTTTCTCTTGAAACACACCATCCAAGATATGATCGAAGAGGGCAAGCTTCCTAAGCCACCTTCTGTCGAGCGGTCCAAGAAGATCAACCCTCTTGGGTCTAATATCATTAAACATGACGAAGAATCATCTCTAGACTGTTCGCATCTCCTCGATCCTTATGACAACGGAGATGTCAATGTGCTTGAAGATGACAATATCCAAAATGGAATGCTCATGCTTTCCATTAACTTCAACAATAAATTCTCCAAAATAGAAGGAGCCATTGATACTCTAAACTCTCGGCTTTCCAACATGGAGAAACAGTTTGCTGAGATGAGTAAGAAGCTTGATGCCCGACCTCTCAAGATGAAAAGTGTCCAGACAAACCCTCAGCTTGACAGTCTTAAGGAGAAAGCAACAACTGGACAATCTATTCCTAGTTCTTCTCATCCGAGAATCAAAATCAACAAAGGCAACCTCATGGAGCCTTCGGGGTCATTTACAAAGGCTTCCGAAAATAAGGGCACACCTCCTAGGAAATTTACCAACATTGGTATTACATACACCGATGCCCTTCAGAGACTCATGGAGCGACGAATGTTGAAGCCTATAGGTCCTACACCAGATCCAGAAAGGAAATCCAAATTCTGGGATGAGAATGCGTACTGCAAATACCATAGAGGCAAAGGGCATGATACAGAGAAATGTTACAAATTAAAAAACGACATTCAAGATATGATCGAAAGCGGGGAATTGTCCCTCTCAACTTTTAACCCACAAGGTAACTTAGGCAATCCTCATGGATATACCACTTATCAAGGAACTTTTCTTGACTATTATCCTTTCAGTGTTCCCAATGATGAGGACGAGGTGATCAAATGGATGAATGCTCAAAGTCGATGATCCGGCCGATTCTTTGGAAGAGAAAACGTTCAAGCGTGGGTCGATGATTACGAGTCTAGATCTGAGATCGCGTCAAAGTCCGGGTCCGAGTCCGAGTATTAGGCTTTCTATCCCATAATCTTTTTAGTATCTTTCTTCGTTTCCATTTCTAGTGACAACCTGGGGGCTGTCCCATGAGTCACGTGTCTTCTCATATCTATGTTAAATACATTCATTACTCATTTCAATAAAAGCACACTTTTCAATCCACATATTCTATCATATCTTATCCTTTATCCTTTTCCTGTGACAACAAGAATTGATTTGAGACATTTTGTTGAAAAATAATAATAACGAACAACACGTTCCAAGTCGATGTGAGTGCACTTAAATGATGTTCCATTCCAAGTTGTAGAGGACCTGAAACTCCGTGTTTTTTTCTTACCTATTCCATGTTTGGCAATAAACCCCACAATATACCCCTAGTCTAGGACGAGCCTATCTCAAGAGATTCTAGGACGAATCCAGACCATCTCCCTTGTTAAAAATCCATGACGGAAGGCAAGCCCATTCCCCACAATAAACAACCCGTATTACTAAAGTCCAACCCTTTCACACCAAAGGTGCTAGTCTGACCCAAATCCATGGTAGCAAGAAAATCCAAGACGATACGAGCCATGATCAGAGACAAAGGCTCAATGAAGAGAAACTGAGGCCAATATCCGAGGCTGTAGTTATGCCCATAATCCAACACAAAAGAGTCAAAATAAGAAGACTCAATCAAGCAAGCAAATGTTAAAATCCAAAGACAACGGTATCTTCAAAAACCCGATCAAGAATCTGAGCAGAAGCCGAGATATATTCTAGACCGAGAATCCAAATCTGAATCAAGAACCAGTATGAAATCAAATACGGAATACTGCTGAAGTCTATATAGAATCAAGACATTGATGAAGATGGTCATCTAGCCACCCACTTAGCCTTTCATACATCACACACCTTAAGTCCTTCTCGAGACCGTTACCCGGAGATAGATAGGAATTTTGAGAATCCTCTCAAACTCGTCGAGTATACCCATCCTTTAGGGCCAAGACATGGAAACTTGAACCCACGTCATTTTAACCTACCTTTATGTGCTCAGGCTACATCAAGCCAAGAGACTCCATTTCCAAGCCACATTACAAGCCGTAACCCCATAAAGCCTTAACTCCACAAAATCAAGCTCCAGAGATTTGTTCATCAAAGCCTCTTATTACCGAGCTCCACATTCCAAATATCCAATCCAGTTTCACCTTGACCCATACACGGAGTCTTCGAATACTTTGTTACCTAGGACGGGACATACCCATATCATCCTTAGGGTCCACTTTTAGGTGTGCTCACATGACAAGGAAATTTTTACAAACTTAATTATACCTCTTTGGTCTATGATCAGAGGGAGTTGTCTCAAATCGATTCTTCGAGTCACCAAAGGAATATTACCCTTGTGACCCCTGCACTTTAAGGTCCTAACATCATTAGCTTAGGCACTCACCTGAACTACGAGCATGGTTTGATTTCACCTCCTCAGGTGGATACGTAGGCAGTCCTTTCTTACACAAGAAGGATACAACCGCAAACACCCAAACAAAATTAACCAAACCCCTGAACTACGATCTGGTTTGATTTCACTTCGCGTGAATACGTAGGCAGTCCACATGGACACAACCACCTCAACCATCACAATTTTCAACCTTCCATCCCAATTAACATCCCTTCCACAACCAACACCTCTTTACTGGGGGCTCCTTCTTGTCACCCAATCTCTTTTTTACCAAAGTCCAGAGTCATCTTCTCATCCTGGGGGCTTCTCTTCCAAGATGCCACCCTTCCTTTATTCTTCTAAGTCTAGCTAGTACTCGGTCCGGACAATGACAAAAATCTTAGATCAATTCTCCAAGTCATCGTGCCTCAAGAGGGGTCTCTTTTCCAGCAAACGGTGGTGAAAGAAGTCCTATTAGACAGATGATCCATGGCTCATGCCTTGCCTTTATATGCCTTCATCATTCTTGCAATTCCTATACCTTTGGAACCGATACGCATTGTCACCCATACTTGGCTAGGGGTTGCGCATACTTAAGCAAAGTCTGTCAAAGTCATCCCTGTGTCGCGTCAAATCTAAGTCAGTGTTTCATTTCGCGTCCGTATAAGGTCCGCATCCGCGTCAAGTCCTATGTCTAAAGCCCATTGAATATGCATAACGCATTATAAACAACAAACTTCTTTGAACAAGTTTTAAACAACTTTTATAAAGAAAGAACTTTTGCAAAGCCAATGTGTTTCCTCATTCGAGGTCCATGTGATAATCGCTTACGTGCATATATTAGATTGCATTCTTGTGTGGCTACTAACCATGCAGGTAAGTATCAGAAGCAGTACTTTGCCAAGACCTAGCTTGTCACAATGAGCGGTTCTTCTTTGACAGGTGTTTCGACACGCCTTCATTTCCCAACGAGAGTAAGCGGATAGACTTTCCCTCTCAAGACATGGAGATCAACATCTACCCAAGCAGTTTTCTCCTCAGCAGTTCTCGCCTGTGTCCTGCTACTTACAATATTTCTTGAAGACTACCCAAGCATTTTTCCTCAGCAGTTCCCGCCTGTGTCCTGCTGCTCACAATATTTCTTGTTTCCCCTCGGAGTTCGACAAAGGTGTCGTTCTCCAGAAGTTCCCAAACCAGCGCCTCCTTCCTTAGGTTCGTAAACCCAAAGTTATGATTCTTACCCCTAGATTCTTAGATCCCAAAATGGCTTCCTTTAGGTTCATAAACCTTTAAGCTCCCACGCCAACATCCTTAGGTTCATAAACCCATAAAATCCTTTTGGAGTTCTCATACCTCAGAAAGCTTAAGCGCGCGCGTTTGAAACAACAATTAGTAACCCGGCAGTTCCTAAACTTAGCCCTAGGATCCCAAATCCTCTTAGGTTCACAAGCCTTTAAGTTCCCATACCAGCCGTCCTTTTAGGTTCGTACACCCAGGTTCACACACCTAGCTTCTTTTAGGTTCCCAAACTCCCTAGAGTTCATACACTTTTCCCCTTAGGATCATATTCCTTTAGGATCACCTTTTCACTTTAGGATCATAATCCTTTAAGATCACACTTCCTTAGAGTTCCTACACTCAAACCTTGGTTACCCCTTAAGTTGAACTTATATTTGGCCTCCTTTCCGTCGATGCTTTCCTTTAGGGTCCCACACCCTAGCACAATCCTTATATATCTTTTAGGTCTTAACCTTAGCTCCTACGCTTAACCTTAGCTCCTACGCAACTCCGGAAGCATCTCGAGAAAGAAGTCTCAGGTATGGTCTCTTCTTATGGCTGGCGAGCCTCCTTACGTAGTCTAATGGACTTTAAACGACCCTCCCCGATAGTCGACAGACTCTAAAATGTTCCCGACAACAGGTCCTTGGCTCAGACCCCTTGAGCCGCCTCGCGTCGCCATAGTCGTCAGGTTGTAATCTTCGATTGACCTGATGGCTATACTTTGACTTTCGCCTTGTCCAAGCCTCAGTCAAAGTGGGGGCTCTGTAGATACCTCATTTCTTCACCTCTCGCAAACCACCCGGTGATGATTGGGCCGCAAGTTTGGTACGCGGAACGATTTGTGACAATTCGTAAGATTATCGTCAAGTGATTGCTCAAATATTAATGTCTACCTCTTGGTTGTCATCTACGTGCCGATACGGTCGTTTTGACAGTAATTAGAGTACATTTGGAGTCCGGGCCTAAAACCGTCTTCATTTTCTGATAAATGTTAAATCCCGAGTTAGAATGTTCTGGAATGTTCCGGATATTTCTATTCGATATTTCATAATTTTCATCCTTTGGTAAACAATTTCCCGTAATATTCACATAAGATATTAAGGAAAACCAAATTATTCCGTCCTACCATAACTTAAACACGGAAATCATTCTTTCGCAGGAGGAAACCACTTGGGAACAGACGCAGCAGGTGCTGCGCCTCTTCCAAGAGACGCAGTAGCTGCTGCGCCTCTTCCCAGGTCCTTTTCTGCGTAGTTTTCGTATCTTTTTCATATCTTTCCGAGATTCACTTCCAAAGAGTCTCCAAAACCCTAATTCCTTCACGTGATTAGTATAAATAGGAGCCTTCGCTCCTCATATTTCTCACGCGAGTGTCCGCCCTTCTCTTCTCCCTTTGCATTCTAGACCTTTGTTCTTACTTTTTGGCGTCTACGTGCTTGAACATTCGACCACGTAAGCTCGGATCCTTCTGAGTACCAGCCTCGTTTGCATGACCGACCAATTTGACCAACTCCACATCAATCAACTTAATTAATCTAATCGTTTTCCTCTTACGAGGGCACTTTCATATTTGCATTATAGTTCGAGTCGAGCATCGCTAATCGATAACTTAGTCCTTCTCGTTTCGTCAAACATGTAAGTCTGAGGGTGTAAATCCCTATTTTATTTACTGTATTTTACCTTTTTGTATCACAATTGTAAGGTTTATGTCGAAAATACCAATAAAAACCGATTTCTAAAACCGTTCTTTAAAACTCTTTTTTACGGATTTTCAGATAACAAACCGTCGAGAAAGGACGCAGCAATTGCTGCGCCTCTTCGAAGGAGCGCAGTTCCTGCTGCGCCTCTTCGTGAGGCTGCCGCAGTTCCTGCTTCCTTTCTTCTTCCTTCGTCCTCTGTAATTCGTTCGTCCTTGTTTTGTATTCGTTTGTTCTGTAATTCTTTGACATCATAGCATATTAATTTCACATGTATATTGTTTATCATCCATTAGCACATAATTTATCATAAAATTCGGCTTAAATCCCAAGTAATCTCATATTTGCGGGTTTTCGTCATTAAACTCAATTCGGGTTTTAGAGATTCAATTCGTTCATATTGAGTTTCTAGAATTCACCATTGACATATTTTTCATCTGTTTATTCACATGTTTGTCGTTAATTCGTTATTAATTCGTCATGTTTAACCTATTTTGTTCACCCATGTCACTAATTAATCGTTCAATCTTGTAATTAATCCGTCTTAATTCCGTCTCATCCATGTTTTATTGCTTTTATGACCTTAATTGCATGTAAATAACCTGATAATCACTTTCATCCGAGTAAGTAATTTAATCAATCTTTAAATTTACCAATGAGTATTAACAACACGCAATTCCCGCTTCACAGCCAGAATTCAGGTCAGGAACAGACGCAGCAACTGCTGCGCCTATTCCAAAGGACGCAGCTCTGCTGCGCCTGTTCCGGGTTGAATTCTGTCCCTGAACTCCGTTGTTGCCTTGACTTAGTTTATTAATTACGTATTAATTAATTATTCTCCGTATTATCACCTTCTGTTTAATTCATTCTTATTCTTTTATTCGTTTTCTCAAATTATCCGTTTTAAAGGTATTTTCGACATAAATCGCTTATCCCAATGTAATTATTGTAATTTTTATTATTGTAATTTTTATTTATTGCATTTATCATATTTCTTGTATCATTTGTATGTCTTCATATGAAATTGTACATTAAATCCTACTTTGACATTAATTGTATGCTAATTAATTGTTCACCGACTTAGTCTAATTCTCGCATGCTAGGATTAAAACTTGGATGTTGCATTGCATGCATATAATCGATGATATATCAAGTACGAATAACTCCCCTAATCATTAGTAGAGGCCGCTATCGAGGCGGGCGGGATTAGGCGTTCGATCAAAAGAGCTTCCTAATACGTACCCTCACCCCTTACTCCAGATCTCTGTGAACATCCGTGTTCATTGGCATCCACGAGAGTCATTCTAGACATAGAATGCTAAGGGTAACGATTGCTGAGTGTTCATGTCTCTACTTTGTGTCTTGACATGACACGAGGTATTCGAACGGTTCCAATTTCCCATAAAAATTGGTGGCGACTCCAACAAAAATGCAAACGCTTGTTCTCTTGTTCCCAAGCGCCCCCGTGGCCCATGTCCACAGTTTGGCGACTCCGCTGGGGATAATACACTTACGTGTAGCCAAGGGTGAAACTTGAACAAGGTTAGGGAATAGTTTGTACAAGACAATTGTCGGTTTTCATAACTCGGTCTTCCTAGACCGTTTCATTCGGCCTTCTTAGGCCCAACCCAACCCATTCGACCAATCGTCCCGTCTAAACGGTCCTAATTCTTATTTGGGCCTAAGGATGGATAGCGATTGACGTCATCCATACCATGATGCTTACTCTTGTTTGTATCAAGGGCCTTCACTACTTGAGGAAATGGACTAGGAATCGGCCTTACTGCTGTTTGGTACGAGCCTCTCCACAGACTTCGGGTTTGATGGTTCGGTATGGCAACCCACCCTTTAAACCAAAACCCTTTTAAATGCACTCAGCATCCCGTTATAATGCTTGTATAAATGTTTGTACCTTACGTGATCACCTTTTCTAAACGAAACCATGACGATTTTTTGCAAAAATCAAAACCCTTTTCAAATCAAAGTTTCGAAAAAAAAAAGAAAAAGAAATAGGCCCAATATTAGCGCAACACAAGTCGAAACTCTGTCCAATTGTCGAGTCAAACTTCGGGCCTACAACCCATTTCAAAACTAAATACAAAAACAAAAAAAACGTAACAAAAAAAAGAGTCCAAAAAAAAACGAAAACAAAAAGTCCAAAAAAAAGAAAAAGAAAAAAAGAGAAAACCAAAATATTTTTCAAACCATGTAAATGTAAATATGTAAATTCAATTGGGCTAAGTTAGAGTCAAAATTCAAACCGACTATGTCCTAGTCAGAACTCTGTCGAGTCATAAACTCGTCTTCCTTTACATTTTGGGTCTTTTCAAAATTCAAGTCAAGTCCTAAGGCGTCACGCCGTCATTTTGGACTCCCTACCCAACTCAATTAGGATCTAAACATTTCCACACCTCGACTCACGCACTCGAGGCTAACACATCAAGTCATTCCAAAATCCGTTTCTTGAACTCTCCTAATGACACGTTCGGGACACACATACTCGAACCTCGAGCCAAGTCTGTCTTAAACAACACAAAATAGAATTAACACGTGTCTTCAATCCCGTCAATGAGGTCAACTGCATAAATGTCACTCCGTCAAAGTTAACACTCGAGTCTAAAATTAAAGTCAAGCACCGTGAATTCAAACACGAGAAGTCGCTCACGACATTTCACGAGTTCACAAGTCAGGTCTAGATG
This sequence comes from Silene latifolia, assembly GCF_048544455.1. Taxonomy (NCBI): domain Eukaryota; kingdom Viridiplantae; phylum Streptophyta; class Magnoliopsida; order Caryophyllales; family Caryophyllaceae; genus Silene; species Silene latifolia. The sequence continues at coordinate 43,777,858 of NC_133531.1, forward strand.
TGTCATCCTATCCCTTCCTTTGTTTGTTGCCTTAGTATGCGTGATCCCATGTCGAATCGAGTGTAATGCGCATCATTTCTGTCGAGTAGGAATCCAACAAGTTCCGTCAGTCAGCAAGGTCACGAAGCAATTCAAGCCACAATCACCGTGTCTCTCCAAGACGTTTATGCCATGGTCCTAGGAGTTCAAGCTACAGTGGAAAATTTGAGCATTCGCGTCCTCACCCTTGAAAATGGAAAGGTGAAAAAGAACACACCACCTAGAGAAACCTCTAGTCTAGGCCGTCCAAAGCTTACCTCATGCAATAACCATCGTCCTAGAAAGCCGAAAACAGCTGAAAGGAAACCTGGGAGGCATCAAAGGGTGCTTACCAATTTAGGCATGTCTTATGCCGATGCTTTGAAGAGACTCTCTGCCCAAGGCAAGCTACATCCAATAGGGCCAACTCCGGATCCACCTTTAGAGAAACAGGTGAACCTCTGGAAGGACAACAAATACTGTTTATATCACCAAGGTAGAGGCCATGATATTGAAGAGTGTTTTCTCTTGAAACACACCATCCAAGATATGATCGAAGAGGGCAAGCTTCCTAAGCCACCTTCTGTCGTGCGATCCAAGAAGATCAACCCTCTTGGGTCTAATATCATTAAACATGACGAAGAATCATCTCTAGACTGTTCTCATCTCCTCGATCCTTATGACAACGGAGATGTCAACGTGCTTGAAGATGACAATATCCAAAATGGAATGCTCATGCTTTCCATTAACTTCAACAATAAATTCTCCAAAATAGAAGGAGCCATTGATACTCTAAACTCTCGGCTTTCCAACATGGAGAAACAGTTTGCTGAAATGAGTAAGAAGCTTGATGCCCGACCTCTCAAGATGAAAAGTGTCCAGACAAACCCTCAGCTTGACAGTCTTAAGGAGAAAGCAACAAATGGACAATCTATTCCTAGTTCTTCTCATCCAAGAATCAAAATCAACAAAGGCAACCTCATGGAGCCTTCGGGGTCATTTACAAAGGCTTCCGAAAATAAGGGCACACCTTCTAGGAAATTTACCAACATTGGTATTACATACACCGATGCCCTTCAGAGACTCATGGAGCGACGAATGTTGAAGCCTATAGGTCCTACACCAGATCCAGAAAGGAAATCCAAATTCTGGGATGAGAATGCCTACTGCAAATACCATAGAGGCAAAGGGCATGATACAGAGAAATGTTACAAATTAAAAAACGACATTCAAGATATGATCGAAAGCGGGGAATTGTCCCTCTCAACTTTTAACCCACAAGGTAACTTAGGCAATCCTCATGGATATACCACTTATCAAGGAACTTTTCTTGACTATTATCCTTTCAGTGTTCCCAATGATGAGGACGAGGTGATCAAATGGATGAATGCTCAAAGTCAGATGTCGAAGCCAACTGCTGGAAGAGAAAACGTTCAAGCGTGGGCCGATGATTACGAGTCTAGATCTGAGATCGCGTCAAAGTCCGGGTCCGAGTCCGAGTATTAGGCTTTCTATCCCATAATCTTTGTAGTATCTTTCTTCGTTTCCATTTCTAGTGACAACCTGGGGGCTGTCCTATGAGTCACGTGTCTTCTCATATCTATGTTAAATACATTCATTACTCATTTCAATAAAAGCACACTTTTCAATCCACATATTCTATCATATCTTATCCTTTATCCTTTTCCTCTGACAACAAGAATTGATTTGAGACTTTTTGTTGAAAAATAATAATAACGAACAACACGTTCCAAGTCGATGTGAGTGCACTTAAATGATGTTCCATTCCAAGTTGTAGAGGACCTTAAACTCCGTGTTTTTTTCTTACCTATTCCATGTCTGGCAATAAACCCCACAATATACCCCTAGTCTAGGACGAGCCTATCTCAAGAGATTCTAGGACGAATCCAGACCATCTCCCGTGTTAACAATCCATGACGGAAGGCAAGCCCATTCCCCACAATAAACAACCCGTATTACTAAAGTCCAACCCTTTCACACCAAAGGTGCTAGTCTGACCCAAATCCATGGTAGCAAGAAAATCCAAGACGATACGAGCCATGATCAGAGACAAAGGCTCAATGAAGAGAAACTGAGGCCAATATCCGAGGCCGTAGTTATGCCCATAATCCAACACAAAAGAGTCAAAATAAGAAGACTCAATCAAGCAAGCTAATGTTAAAATCCAAAGACAATGTTATCTTCAAAAACCCGATCAAGAATCTGAGCAGAAGCCGAGATATATTCTAGACCGAGAATTTAAATCTGAATCAAGAACCAGTATGAAATCAAATACGGAATACTGCTGAAGTCTATATAGAATCAAGACATTGATGAAGATGGTCATCTAGCCACCCACTTAGCCTTTCATACATCACACACCCTAAGTCCTTCTCGAGACCGTTACACGGAGATAGATAGGAATTTTGAGAATCCTCTCAAACTCGTCGAGTATACCCATCCTTTAGGGCCAAGACATGGAAACTTGAACCCACATCATTTTAACCTACCTTTATGTGCTCAGGCTACATCAAGCCAAGAGACTCCATTTCCAAGCCACATTACAAGCCGTAACCCCATAAAGCCTTAACTCCACAAAATCAAGCTCCAGAGATTTGTTCATCAAAGCCTCTTATTACCGAGCTCCACATTCCAAATATCCAATCCAGTTTCACCTTGACCCATACACGGAGTCTTCGAATACTTTGTTACCTAGGACGGGACATACCCATATCATCCTTAGGGTCCACTTTTAGGTGTGCTCACATGACAAGGAAATTTTTACAAACTTAATTATACCTCTTTGGTCTATGATCAGGGGGAGTTGTCTCAAATCGATTCTTTGAGTCACCAAAGGAATATTACCCTTGTGACCCCTGCACTTTAAGGTCCTAACATCATTAGCTTAGGCACTCACCTGAACTACGAGCATGGTTTGATTTCACCTCCTCAGGTGGATACGTAGGCAGTCCTTTCTTACACAAGAAGGATACAACCGCAAACACCCAAACAAAATTAACCAAACCCCTGAACTACGATCTGGTTTGATTTCACTTCGCGTGAATACGTAGGCAGTCCTCATGGACACAACCACCTCAACCATCACAATTTTCAACCTTCCATCCCAATTAACATCCCTTCCACAACCAACACCTCTTTACTGGGGGCTCCTTCTTGTCACCCAATCTCTTTTTTACCAAAGTCCAGAGTCATCTTCTCATCCTGGGGGCTTCTCTTCCAAGATGCCACCCTTCCTTTATTCTTCTAAGTCTAGCTAGTACTCGGTCCGGACAATGACAAAAATCTTAGATCAATTCTCCAAGTCATCGTGCCTCAAGAGGGGTCTCTTTTCCAGCAAACGGTGGTGAAAGAAGTCCTATTAGACAGATGATCCATGGCTCATGCCTTGCCTTTATATGCCTTCATCATTCTTGCAATTCCTATACCTTTGGAACCGATACGCATTGTCACCCATACTTGGCTAGGGGTTGCGCATACTTAAGCAAAGTCTCAAAAGTCATCCCCGTGTCGCGTCAAATCTAAGTCAGTGTTTCATTTCGCGTCCGTATAAGGTCCGCATCCGCGTCAAGTCCTATGTCTAAAGCCCATTGAATATGCATAACGCATTACAAACAACAAACTTCTTTGAACAAGTTTTAAACAACTTTTATAAAGAAAGAACTTTTGCAAAGCCAATGTGTTTCCTCATTCGAGGTCCATGTGATAATCGCTTACGTGCATATATTAGATTACATTCTTGTGTGGCTACTAACCATGCAGGTAAGTATCAGAAGCAGTACTTTGCCAAGACCTAGCTTGTCACAACGAGCGGTTCTTCTTTGACAGGTGTTTCGACACGCCTTCATTTCCCAACGAGAGTAAGCGGATAGACTTTCCCTCTCAAGACATGGAGATCAACATCTACCCAAGCAGTTTTCTCCTCAGCAGTTCCCGCCTGTGTCCTGCTACTTACAATATTTCTTGAAGACTACCCAAGCAGTTTTCCTCAGCAGTTCCCGCCTGTGTCCTGCTGCTCACAATATTTCTTGTTTCCCCTCGGAGTTCGACAAAGGTGTCGTTCTCCAGAAGTTCCCAAACCAGCGCCTCCTTCCTTAGATTCGTAAACCCAAAGTTAGGATTCTTATCCATAGATTCTTAGATCCCAAAATGGCTTCCTTTAGGTTCATAAACCTTTAAGCTCCCACGCCAACATCCTTAGGTTCATAAACCCATAAAATCCTTTTGGAGTTCTCATACCTCAGAAAGCTTAAGCGCGCGCGTTTGAAACAACAATTAGTAACCCGACAGTTCCTAAACTTAACCCTAGGATCCCAAATCCTCTTAGGTTCACAAGCCTTTAAGTTCCCATACCAGCCGTCCTTTTAGGTTCGTACACCCAGGTTCACACACCTAGCTTCTTTTAGGTTCCCAAACTCCCTAGAGTTCATACACTTTTCCCCTTAGGATCATATTCCTTTAGGATCACCTTTTCACTATAGGATCATAATCCTTTAAGATCACACTTCCTTAGAGTTCCTACACTCAAACCTTGGTTACCCCTTAAGTTGAACTTATATTTGGCCTCCTTCCCGTCGATGCTTTCCTTTAGGGTCCCACACCATAGCACAATCCTTATATATCTTTTAGGTCTTAACCTTAGCTCCTACGCAACTCCGGAAGCATCTCGAGAAAGAAGTCTCAGGTATGGTCTCTTCTTATGGCTGGCGAGCCTCCTTACGTAGTCTAATGGACTTTAAACGACCCTCCCCGATAGTCGACATACTCTAAAATGTTCCCGACGACAGGTCCTTGGCTCAGACCCCTTGAGGCGCCTCGCGTCGCCATAGTCGTCAGGTTGTAATCTTCGATTGACCTGATGGCTATACTTTGACTTTCGCCTTGTCCAAGCCTCAGTCAAAGTGGGGGCTCTGTAGATACCTCATTTTTGCACCTCTCGCAAACCACCCGGTGATGATTGGGCCGCATGTTTGGTACGCGGAACGATTTGTGACAATTCGTAAGATTATCGTCAAGTGATTGCTCAAATATTAATGTCTACCTCTTGGTTGTCATCTACGTGCCGATACGGTCGTTTTGACAGTAATTAGAGTACATTTGGAGTCCGGGCCTAAAACCGTCTTCATTTTCTGATAAATGTTAAATCCCGAGTTAGAATGTTCTGGAATGTTCCGGATATTTCTATTCGATATTTCATAATTTTCATCCTTTGGTAAACAATTTCCCGTAATATTCACATAAGATATTAAGGAAAACCAAATTATCCCGTCCTACCATAACTTAAACACGGAAATCATTCTTTCGCAGAGGAAACCACTTGGGAACAGACGCAAGCAGTGTTTGCGCCTCTTCCAAGAGACGCGATGAGCTGCTGCGCCTCTTCCCAGTCCTTTCTCGCGTAGTTTTCGTATCTTTTTCATATCTTTCCGAGATTCACTTCCAAAGAGTCTCCGAAACCCTAATTCCTTCACGTGATTAGTATAAATAGGAGCCTTCGCTCCTCATATTTCTCACGCGAGTGTCCGCCCTTCTCTTCTCCCTTTGCATTCTAGACCTTTGTTCTTACTTTTTGGCGTCTACGTGCTTGAACATTCGACCACGTAAGCTCGGATCCTTCTGAGTACCAGCCTCGTTTGCATGACCGACCAATTTGACCAACTCCACATCAATCAACTTAATTAATCTAATCGTTTTCCTCTTACGAGGGCACTTTCATATTTGCATTATAGTTCGAGTCGAGCATCGCTAATCGATAACTTAGTCCTTCTCGTTTCGTCAAACATGTAAGTCTAAGGGTGTAAATCCCTATTTTATTTACTGTATTTTACCTTTTTGTATCACAATTGTAAGGTTTATGTCGAAAATACCAATTAAAACCGATTTCTAAAACCGTTCTTTAAAACTCTTTTTTACGGATTTTCAGAAGACAAACCGTCGAGAAAGGACGCAGCAATTTCTGCGCCTCTTCGAAGGAGCGCAGTTCCTGCTGCGCCTCTTCGTGAGGTCATGCGCGATTCTCGCTTCCTTTCTTCTTCCTTCGTCCTCTGTAATTCGTTCGTCCTTGTTTTGTATTCATTTGTTCTGTAATTCTTTGACATCATAGCATATTAATTTCACATGTATATTGTTTATCATCCATTAGCACATAATTTATCATAAAATTCGGCTTAAATCCCAAGTAATCTCATATTTGCGGGTTTTCGTCATTAAACTCAATTCGGGTTTTAGAGATTCAATTCGTTCATATTGAGTTTCTAGAATTCACCATTGACATATTTTTCATCTGTTTATTCACATGTTTGTCGTTAATTCGTTATTAATTCGTCATGTTTAACCTATTTTGTTCACCCATGTCACTAATTAATCGTTCAATCTTGTAATTAATCCGTCTTAATTCCGTCTCATCCATGTTTTATTGCTTTTATGACCTTAATTGCATGTAAATAACCTGATAATCACTTTCATCCGAGTAAATAATTTAATCAATCATTAAATTTACCAATGAGTATTAACAACACGCAATTAAAACTACGCCAGAATTGGTCGAAACAGACGAACGAGCAAGAATCGCCGCGCCTATTCCAAAGGACGCAGCTCTCTTTGCTTTATTCGGTTGAATTCTGTCCCTGAACTCCGTTGTTGCCTTAACTTAGTTTATTAATTACGTATTAATTAATTATTCTCCGTATTATCACCTTCTGTTTAATTCATTCTTATTCTTTTATTCGTTTTCTCAAATTATCCGTTTTAAAGATATTTTCGACATAAATCGCCTATCCCAATGTAATTATTGTAATTTTTATTATTGTAATTTTTATTTATTGCATTTATCATATTTCTTGTATCATTTGTATGTCTTCATATGAAATTGAAAATTAAATCCTACTTTGACATTAATTGTATGCTAATTAATTGTTCACCGACTTAGTCTAATTCTCACATGCTAGGATTAAAACTTGGATGTTGCATTGCATGCATATAATCGACGATATATCAAGTACGAATAACTTCCCTAATCATTAGTAGAGGCCGCTATCGAGGCGGGCGGGATTAGGTGTTCGATCAAAAGAGCTTCCTAATACGTACCCTCACCCCTTACTCCAGATCTCTGTGAACATCCGTGTTCATTGGCATCCACGAGAGTCATTCTAGACATAGAATGCTAAGGGTAACGATTGCTTAGTGTTCATGTCTCTACTTTGTGTCTTGACATGACACGAGGTATTCGAACGGTTCCAATTTCCCATAAAAATTGGTGGCGACTCCAACAAAAATGCAAACGCTTGTTCTCTTTTTCCCAAGCGCCCCCGTGGCCCATGTCCACAGAAAGGCCGCAGCATCTGTTGCGCCTCTTCCAGAGGCTGCCTTCAGTTGCTGCACTTCTTCTTCTTCCTCGGGTTTTTGTTCCTTTCGTCTTTTATTTTTCTTTCTTCGTTCTTTCCCTTATTTCACCTAATAATTTTTCAAATTAGGTTTTTATAAAATCATTTTCAACCTTTTTCGGCTTAAATCCCTTATAATTAATATTTGCGGGTTTTCGTCACAAATTCAAACCCGGATTTTAGAGACTCGATTTATCCATATCAAGTCCCTGAAGTTCGTCTTTGTACATATTTCTCTTCATTTTTCATATTTTGTTTTCTTTTGCTTTCAACCATATTTAATTCAAGTTTTGTATATAAATCCACTCCGGCATCGTAGAATAACCATAATTTGTAATGTTTCGTTCTTTTCTTTCACTTTACGACAATCTTATATGCATATAATCTGATTAAAACACTTCTACTTGAGTCGTATGCTAATAATCGACGTAATCTGCCTCTGAACTCTTCTCATTTTGAAGTAGGGTTTCTAATTAAGTTTTTAAATCAACTATTATTCATATTATCACCTCTAACATGACGTATTTTCATATTTTAAATTCTCATTTTATTTTATTCTTTGAAATTCCGTCTTTGAGCGTGCTTTTAACGTAGATCAAACAAACTTTGTAATTCTTGTAATTTTAATTATTGTAATCCATTTATTATTATTATGTATGATTTAATTGTATGGCATTCACAAGTAATTAATCTAACATTTACTTCGACCAAATTATTTGCTAAATTACGTGTAAACCGACAGTCTAATTTCACATGCTAGGATTAATCTATGTTTGTTGCATTGCATGCATTACATCGAACACATATCAAATATGAACGATTTCCCTAATTATTAGTAGAGGCCGCTATCGAGGCGGGCGGGATAAGGTGTTCGAATTAAAGAGCTTCCTAATATATACCCTCATCCCTTACTCCAGTTATCTCTGGACATCCGTGTCCATTGGCCTCTCGAGGGTCATTCTAAACATGGAATGCTAAGGGTAACGAGTTCTTAGTGTTCATGTCATTACTTTGTGTCTTGACATGGCACGAGGTATTCGAATGGTTTCCAATTTTTCCACAATAAATTGGTGGCGACTCCACAAATGCAGGCTTATTCAACCTTTCACCGGTTTCAATGCCTCACAAATCGGTAACGGCCCATGACGTGCTTTGGCAAACCAAGGTTCCGTGGGAGAAGTGCCGCCGCCTCGTAACCAACGCGCGGGTGCGCGCGGTGCGGGTGGCCCATGTCCACAAAAAGAACCTACTTTACTCGAGGCACTTAGTGAAGGGTCGACCTCAGAGGCTTCCCTCATTAAGAAACTCCAAAAGACTAAGGCCGATGTCTCCATTTGGCAACTAATCTTAAGCTCATTTGAACACCGTCAAGCCTTGCCGCAAGCGCTAATAAACATTACCGTATCCCCAAGTACTACTCCAAACGATATGGTCATCTACGTCGCCCAAAGTCAACCACGGCTCACTAATGCCGTGACCTTTTCAGACGAAGACTTACCTTCATTTGGGCCAAGGTATTGTTTGGCCATGTATATTGCAGTGGCATGCCTCCAAAAACACATCCCAATAGCCCTTGTCGACGACGGGTCAGCTGTCAATGTCCTACCATTAATAACTGCCCACGTGTTGGGCCTTGACAAGAAATATTTCACTTCAACTGCCCAAACGGTTCGAGCATTTGACGGGACGATCCGTCGGGTATCCGAAATCATCGACTTGGTAATTCAGACAGGATCCATTGAAAGAATGGTGGGTCTCCAAGTTATTGACGTAGCCTCGTCCTTTAATATGTTATTGGGAAGACCGTGGATCCATGTACTAAGGGTCGTGTCCTCCACCCTACACCGAAAGATCAAGATCCCTCTCAAGGATGGAACCGTCACCATCGGCGCCACACCCATCGTGGCGGCCGGAGGGGATATCACCTCCGAAGTGAGTCTCAAAACCGCTAATGATACTTGTGGTTTTGAATTCATAAGCATGATCGAATCCAACCCCGATTTAGGAAACATGGACCTATACACGGGAAGTCACATTTGTAAGACAATCCTCAAAACGGGAAAGTACTTCGGTTTCTCTATGTATCCCCAAAGGGAGGACACGTTTGTGCTAAAACCGACATCCTCAAAAGGAATAACATTTGGGCTCGGATATGAGCCCGTTGAAAAAGATCTTTCGGGAAAAAAGAAGAAATCGGTCGAAGGCGGAGAAATCAAAATAGAGCCATACCTACAGACACTAAATAGGTATTTCGTGAGGACCGGAGAAAGTGAACCATGTTTGGACTTTCCCCAACCCATTTACAACTGGAAGAATAAAAGGATGGTTCCTGGAATTGAAATATTCCAAGACTGTTACTACATCCCCAAAGACGTGCTTGCCGTAGTACCATAAATGAGCAATTCGACCCCTATCAAAGATGGGATAGCATTGGGTCTTCTATTCCGAGAAGAAAGAAAGAGGGTAACACCGAACGAAGACTTGGTTAACATGATTCTTTGAAGTGATAGGTTTGATCCATCTACCCTCATCATTGATATAGATCCTAAGAGGACTATCTCTGGATGGCGAAAAGCTGTTAAATGGACCAACAATAGGGGACTCCTCTTCAAGTTGACTACCGGAGAAGGAGAAATGTTCAAGCAGGATGATGGTTTTGAGTCTGAGTCCGAGTCTGACAAGAGTCCTAAGTTTGAGTCTAAGAAGTCAGGTGTCGAAGCCTCCCCCCCCCCAATATATTTCCTTTCAATGCACCCCTTTCTAATTCTGGTATCCTGAGGCCTGTCTCCAGTACCTCTGTTGTCTCACCAGTGACCTCTGATCAGTTGGCTCAAATGTTAGCGCATTTCGCGCAATTTCAAATTAATAATAATAAGATGAACCAGTTTGCTTACGACTTGTTTTATTTACATTAAAATTCAAATTTTGAAAATAATTATTTTAGTAATGACATTGAGAATGAGGCCGAAGGCAAGCAGGTTGAAGAACAAGAAGACGAGGTAGAACCACCTCCACAATTGGTTAGAGGGTTAGAAGAATATAACCAAAGAAACTCGGTGATCGAAGATACCGAAACTATCAATGTGGGAACCACCCTAGAACCACAGGAGCTTAAGATAGGAACTACCTTAGATCCCGTAGAGAGACAAGGGTTCATTGACCTGCTGATTGAGTTCAAAGATGTTTTCGCATGGTCTTACAAAGACATAACGGGAATTGATAGGGAAATTGCAGAGCACAGGATTCCGATCAAACCAGGGTTCAAACAAGTAAAGCAGAAGCTAAGCAGAATGCGTTCGGAGTGGTCTTTGAAGGTTAAGGAAGAAATTGATAAACAACTCAAAGTCGGGTTCATCAAGGTGTCAGAGTATTCGGATTGGGTTGCCAATGTAGTGCCAGTAGCGAAAAAAGATGGTAAGGTTCGTGCGTGCGTGGACTTTCGGGATCTGAACAAAGCTAATCCGAAGGACGACTTTCCATTACCTGACATCGATATCTTGGTTGACAATATCACAAATCATGCATTACTGTCCTTCATAGATGGATATGCTAGTTACAATCAGATTAAGATGGCCGAGGAAGACATGCATAAGACAACGTTTACGTCACAATGGGGAACCTATTGTTACACAGTAATGCCTTTCGATTTGATAAATTTCGGGGCGACGTACCAGAGAACAGCAACGGCGTTGCTACATGATATGATGCATAGAGAAGTGGAATTTTATATCGATGACATGATAGTCAAGTCAAAGGAACGTAGTAGCCATCTTGAGGCACTACGAAAATTCTTTGAAAGATTGCGAAAGTACAACATGAGACTGAATCCGCAGAAGTGTGCTTTCGGGGTTACCTCTGGCAAACTGTTAGGTCATATCGTTAGCCACCGTGGCATCAAAGTAGACCCATCAAAGATAAAAGCCATCATGGAAATGCCCCATCCCGAAACCGAGAAAGAAATTCGAGGTTTCCTGGGAAGAGTTCAATACATAAGTCGTTTCGTCGCGAAGTTGACAATGATTTGTGAGCCGATCTTTAAGAAACTAGAGGTCGGAGAACACTTTATGTGGGATAACCAGTGTCAGGCCGCGTTCGATAAAATAAAGGAAGTGTTATCTTCTCCACCGGTTTTAAACCCACCAATAGCCGAGCTGTCGTAATCACTATATCTAACTGTTACGGATACAACGATGGGGGCTATGTTAGCCCAACAGTTGACAAAGAAGAAAGAGATATTTACTACATCAGCAAAAAGTTTTTAGACTATGAAGTAAAGTATACATCTCTTGAAAAGACATGTTTGGCCCTAGTCTGGGCAACGAAGAAATTAAGACATTACATGCTTAGCTACAGTGTGAGTGTCTACTCCAAAATGGATTCGATGTTAAATGGAAGAATGTCGAGATGGACCGTCATGTTATCAGAGTTCGATCTCAAGTATGTACCTTTGAAAGTGATCAAGGGAAGGGCGGCTGTCGATTTCCTCGTAGACAGCCCAATCGAAGAAACAGAAGTCATCGACACTTGGTCATTTCCCGACGAAAATGTGGTTCACGTCGAGAATGACATATGGGATTTGTATTTCGATAGAGCATCGAACTACATGGGATATGGAGTGGGCATTCTTATTATCTTGCCAACAGGTGAACACGTGCCCGTGTCCATCAAGCTGGATTTCAATGTCATGAACAACGCCGCTGAATATGAAGCATGTTTGCTTGGTTTACGCAGTGCTTTTGACTTGGGTGTGAATAAGTTGTTAGTACATGGAGACTCGTCCCTTGTGATCAATCAAATGGGTGGGTCATGGAAAATTAAGAGCCAAAGTTTGGCCCTATATCAAACCAGAATCGAAGAATTGGAAAAGTACTTCGAGGATATTCGATATGTTCACCTCCCGAGAGAGGAAAATCAGTTTGCAGATGCGTTGTCCAAGCTAGCTGCCTTGATCAACATTCCCGACCACATAGACAGTATGCCAATATGTGTCGAACGAAGATCGTCACCTACCTATGTGAATGCAATCGATGATGCCGAGGAAGGTGAAACAGAACCCTGGTACACAGCAATTTTGAAATTCAAGGAAACAAGAAAGTATCCTCCCGACCTTGACACGCGTGGGAAGCGCGCTCTGCGAATGTTATCCGCCCAATTCATCAGGACCGATGATGAGCAATTGTATAAGAAGACGGCTCAATATGTTTTGTTGCGATGCATCGGTAAACCGACAGCTGAAAAGGTTATGGAGGAAGTCCATGACGGTGAATGTGGGCAACACAAGAAAGCCCATATGTTAGTCCGTAAGATCATGAGGCTTGGTTATTATTGGACAACGATGGAAACAGATTGTTACAAGTATGTCAGGCACTGTCACAATTGTCTGATATTCGAAAATGTGCAGCATATGTCACCTTCTAAACCATGTTTATATACGGGTCAATCACCCGAGTCGGAAACTCAAAGCATGTCTACTTGTCATATGCAAAGCTCGTCCAAATTTCAAAATCAATAGCTTTTTTTGAAAATGTTATGTCAGGCCGAAACCCATTTCCAAAATGAAATGATTCTGGGCGAAGCTCATTTTCAAATGTTAGTTCCGGGCAAAGCCCATTTTCAAATGTCAGTTTAGGGCAAGGCCCATATTCGAATGAAATAATTTCAGGCGAAGTCCATTTTCAAACTGAAATGTCAATCCTGGGCGAAGCCCATTTTCATAAGTCAAATAATGTCAGAAACCCAATTCAATGTTTTAGTTTGGGTCTCGGGCCTATCCATGTTTAGCTATGATTTCCAAAAGTTCGGAATAGCATTATATGATTTCTGCTATGATGTATGTCCAAGTTTTAGCAGGTATGCTCCAATTAGGACTTTAGACCCAATCCAACTGCGGCTCTGTCGCTTTCAACTCCAGAGACCGCTATAATGATGAACAGAGAAGTTTCCACCAAGTAAAGTAATCCGCGTCGGGTTACTAAGATGAAAATATTCCCCAGCGGATTGCAACCTGTGATATTACGACAACGTTGCTCAAATATTGGGAACCAATGATGAAGAATCGCAACTCAAGTGAGCTAATGCACATTTAACTCGAAGAGTATAGGCAGACATCAAGGGAGAGGTATCTCCAAAGTATGACGGCAACCTCCTTTCGGAAAGCTCCAATTTGGGTCGAGACTGCAGAATGCCAAGGCTAAGATATGCTAAACTACGATACGGGTTTGATTCCGTCACAATGGATACGTAGGCGCCTAAGGATAAGGCTCAACCCACCATATATGCAAGTTTATGGGTCGACGACCAATGACGACGATTTAACGCAACAAAAGCAAAAGTCAATCCCTAGCGAAGTTTCAGTTATGATCTCTTCTTATAGCTGGCGAGCTTATATACGCAAGTCTAATGGACTATAAATGACCCGCGGAATCCTCAGGTCGAGAGAGACCTGGGGTATACTTTGACTTTCGCCTTGACCAAGCCTCAGTCAAAGTGGGGGATCTAAAGATACTCGTATCCGTCGATATTGTAATTTACAGAAATCCCGACAAAACACCCGTGATGATAGGACACATTTTTACTTACATCGCTCGTTAGCTGATTCCGTTTTGTGATGCGGGACAACCGTTATTTGACGGTTTTATAAATTAAATTATTTTGAAATAAATGAAATTTATTTCTTCGATTTTCATATTTTCGAGTTTATTTAAAATTTAAATCTTTTGTAATTTATTTGAAAAATAAATTATTCTTCAAAGTTTATATTTTGAATTTATTTGAAATGAAATGTGTGATGGTTTCGTATTTTATCGCTTTATTTTAGTTCGAAGAATTGATTTTTGTAAGCGGTTTTAAGCGACGTTCTTGAGACGGTTTTAAGCTCGTTTTTTGAACATTTTTTAGCACGAGTTTCGAGGAGTAGCTTTGGCACATCCCACCCCCCATGATCCCGGGTTCAAACCCCCATGACACCACCCATTCCCTTCCCTTTTTCTTCCCCAAACCCACGTCCCAAGCAGCCCATCTTCAACCCCTCTCCCCTGTTTTCGAGCCCAAACCCGACACCCCAAGCACCACCTAACCCAGCTCCCATCTAGCCTAATACCCACCTCAACCTAGACTATGACCTAACGTCCCAACCTAGCCCTAACCCATACCAAAACCCGCACCCAAAACCAAACCTGAGCCCCTGTTTTGCCGCACCAAAACAAAGTGCAAACCGGTCCCTTTTCGAGCCCCCATCCCAACCATATCCTTACCCTATCTTCTTTTACTTATTCCCCAAGTAAAGATAGATATTTTACCCCATACAAATAGCTCACACAATCCCTCAAAACTGAAACACAATATTCCCCCATTGTCTTTTCCAAAACCGACATATTCCCCTCCACACTCCATATTTTGACCAAATTCATTTACTCCCTCTCCAACCAAGCTATCATACTCTCATATGCAGCCGAAAACCCAACCCTAGAAGTACCCCCTTCCCATTTCCTATATAAGCAAGCGCATACGCACGCACACACACACACACACACACACACACACACACACACACACACACACACACACACACACACACACACACACACACACACACACACACACAAAAAGGGAGACGGACAAACATGAGACACATCCACGGTTTTTGCATTTAAAACCATAGCAATTGCCTCTAAAATCTCACGTAAAAATCAACCCTAAAATCCTCTCATACCAAAAAAAACAAAGCACAAAGTTCACACAAGAGATTAGACGAACATTAGAGTATCGATTTGCTCTCTTTTTCGTGTTCTCTCGCGTTCTGGACAGCTCCTGTTCTCGTCAGTTTTGAGTTGTTTTATAATCGTTTTTGGTCTGTTTTTTTTGTTAAAATCAAATATTTGGAGTCTAAGGATTCCATAACATCTTTCGAATTTAAATTTGAGTAAGAAACAAAGTCACAATCTTCATTTGAAAATCGCTGCACGAAGTGCCTTTTACGCGAGAAAATTGTTTTTGCTTTCGAAATTGATTTTGTTAAATTGTTTCGATATTTTTTTATAATCACCGAAGATGCGCCTTGTAAGCAACACTTGTATACGGGATCCCGAGTGGTGTCCAAGTTTACATGTAAGTTGAGGGTGAACAAAATCCTGACTCAATCTCTCCTTTTTGCTCGTGTTAGTACACGGCCTTAGGGCCTTTTTGTTTGTTTTTTATAGTCTTTAATTATCGTCTCATGTTAGTTAATATGTTTCGTAATTATGATGCTAATGATGTTTAATCGCTGTTTAGAATAAATAGCATGTTAATCATATGTTTGTCTTTCAATTTATGACGATAACATGTTTAATTAGAATATTTGCATGTTTAAATTATAAATGAATCAACTTGCTTCTTTAAATTCATTAAAATAAAATTTTAATTAGTTTATTCGTATTCACATGTTTTAATGACTCATTTTTGTTTTAGCTATGAAATAGTTAGAATTAAATCGCATGTTTAGTTCATTTTATTTCAATTTATGATGCATGTATGTTTATTTGTATCGTTATCGTTGTTAAATCCCAACTTGGCCTAATTAATATGTAGAAAGCATGTTAATTGAATTAAACATTCAATAGGTCATACAAAACCCAACATAGGATTTTAAATGAATTTCTTTAAAGAATTTAATGAATTCATCTCTTCTTATGACAATTTCTCGCTAGTTGAATTGCGCATGCTTAGCATCCGATTCATGACACTCGATGACTAGAATAGTCAATTTTGACCTCCCCTTGGCCGTGTGTTTGTCCGTGTGATGCCTCGGCCTTCGTGCCATCTTTTGGTTCGATTTGTTTTATTTTATTTAATTAATGCGGTTTTATTTCAACTGTTATTGTAATTTAATCGTTGTAATTATTGTAATTTATTTCAAGTATTGTAATTTGTACTTTAAATATGGGTCAAGTTAGTCCTTTATTTTGAGTCAAAATGATTTTATAAAAACCTTTACTTTAGTTAGTTAAGTTGAAGTATTTAACTAATTAAATCGAAGCGAGTGCGGAAAACGATGATGGGGCCTAAGATGAAGTCCATGTAAGTCGTGGCCTCACCATTGGCATGAATTTCATGGCCTAAGTAGGCTAATTTGTGTCGTGTGTCAAGTGTTATGTTTAGCAATTGTATTTAGATCGAGTTGTATCTTTAATAATTCAATTGTTTGCAAATTGAGTCGATGAGAGTCGTCTGGGTTGTAATAGGTAGTGCCTCAATTGCTTTCCTTCCCCCAAGCCATGTTTGTGAATGCTTGTTAGCATAGTACAAATCAATCTCACATGATAAATCACTTGGACAAAGTAGATTAGATGCACTAAACGATTAGAAACCAAGCACACATGTTAGGATCAAAAGGGTGTTTGCACTTTTATATAACGATCATAGTCTTATCCGATTAGCCATCATAGTCCCAAGTAGAGGCCGTTATTGCAACGGGCGGGGGTGGGGTTTTTATTAAAGAACTTCCCATCAAGTACTTTCAACAACAAACTCAAATCTCTTTTCAAAATGGTTCCCAAATTTCCTTAAATTTGGTGGTGACTCCATGACGATTTTCAACCCCATGGATAACACCTTCATTTTCCCATATCCACAGAAGTGGACATGGTGGTTGGATAGGAAGGTAGATTGTGACAGGGGGGTGGTTCGATAGAGATTAGGATGGTGGTTCGTCAACGGTGATCCGGCAGAGGGTGGAATTGAGGGCAGCCAAAGAGTAAATATAGGTGGTGTTTCGGAGTTGGGAATTGATGGTGTGCGTGAGTTGGGTTTCCGTGGATATGTGGCTTATGAATTTGGACGGTTGTATAGGGTCTGGAAGGTGGCGACAATGGAGTGGCGGTCTGGAGAGAGGGTGACATGTGGGATGGTGATTGGTGGTTGGAGGTGGGGTGGGTTGTTGTACTACGCACAAGCTAAATGATTTCAGCACGCCTTTTTTTGTTATGCAGTCAGTACAAATACAACAATGAGAGAGAACAGATGAGCATAAATAAGGAGGGTAAAATAGTCAATAGTGTACTGTAATGAGCAAAATGTATATTGCGAAAATAAATGCCCAAGAAAAAAATTATATACAAGTAGTTTTCCTAATAATATCAGGGGTCGTTCGGTTACCCACTAACAACACATGAATTTAAATTCATGTGAATTCCAAAATGGGCATAGTGTTTGGTTACCCCAATTCACATGAATTGGAAGTTCCCATGAATCCGAAAGTTACTTACCTAGGCCTACATGAATTGCATTTCCTTCATGGCAACCAAACAATATTTTCTAATTCACATGAATTCTAAAATCATGTGTTTTATTTATGATTTCCTAGGCAATACAGATTCCTACATGCAACCAAACGACTCCTTACTAATACAGTTAACTCAATTTCGTGTAACATTTAAGTGCAAGAATATATGAAAGTTAACATTATGTTCCTGAGAGCAATTGTAATGAGAGGCTATTTTTATTTTGGGTTTGTAAATAAGAACTTTTTGAAAAAGTTTGTCCCGTTGCAAAATCAAGTTTGTTCTTAAATGAACAAACTAAGTTTGAAAAGAAGAACCAAGTTCTTCCCAAAAAATAAGAAATTGTAGAGATAGCAAATTAATTATGCCCTCATTGAAGAACTTTATTTAAAGTTCTTTCATTACACCAAAAAGTTCTTAATTATTGAAATTGTCAAAATCTTACATAGCAAAGGAAGAACTTTATATATTAGTTTTTCCATTGCACTTGCTCTAAGTCTCAAAACATAATTTTCAATATTCTTTTTAGTTACTGTATTATTTATTTTGTAAGAATCTCTATTGTAAACGATCTACTCAGAGGAGACCATGAAACATAATTTTCATACTAAAGCATCTTGGGGGAGACGATTAATTAATTATTAAGACTCCTTGGAGAAAAAGAGTCAAGGAGATTTGAATCTCAAATCAATAGACCATGATACCTTTGTCATTAGCACTAGACTAAAATGTACTCTGTAAGTGTAGAAAAAAGGGAATTACATGACCAAAATATAACTTTTCATATGAGACGATTCGCATTCCTAAATATGATCAACATCTACAGATACTTGCAGCAGGAGCCAGGTGTAATACTCAGTATTTTATAATTATATAATAATAATATTATGTTATATTTTATACGAATTGTGTTTGAGACGGAATAATGAAATAATAATAATAATAATAATAATAATAATAATAATAATAATAATAATAATAATAATAATAATAATAATAATAATAATAATAATAATAATAATAATAATAATAATAACAATAACAATAATAATAATAATAATAATAATAATAATAATAATAAATATAAATATAATAATAATAATAATAATAATAATAATAATAATAATAATAATAATAATAATAATAATAATAATAATAATAATAATAATAATAATAATAATAATAATAATAATAATAATAATAATAATAATAATAATAATAATAATAATAATAATAATACGATATACTATACGTGTATTATATGTTGGAATATGTGTCCTCCGACAATAATGCGATCAGAACTGTCGATTGTTTAGGTATTTTTACCCAAGTCGATTAATTAGGGTCAATGTAGTCTTACTCGTTGGTCGATTGTTAGATCGTTCGTATGTCAGTAAGTAAATAGGAAAACAAAGTGCGTAATGTAAATTGACACGTGAGATTTGGTGACACGGAAAACCCAATGTGGGAACAACCGCGGGAGGGACGGTACCCTGCCAAGTATTGTACTATTTGAATAGGAGGATGATTACAATAGTAACGTTATGCTAATCTCGCTGGCGCTAGGTGTCAGGCCTGCAAGATCTCAGGTGGGTGTATATTTGAGGATAATATGCCGTGGAATTTGATGTGAATGCGTAAGTGCGGATGTCTTGAATGAATGAATGAATGAATCCCTTCTTGATTTGCTCCTTTGGCTATTTATAGGGTAAGAACCCTAGATATGTCCTACCTTGAATATGGAAAGGGAATATAATTTCTATAAGGACTCTTTCCAAACCCGGACTCCCTTCCCAATTCTCCCTGATCTCCCTAACTTCTCCCTAACACCTCTTTCCTAAACCCGGACGCCTTCTATGATGGGCTCTTGACGTCGATTAAGCCCGTTCCTCCTTTCTCCATCCGCGGGCTTCCTTCCCCCTTACCACTTCTTCCATAGCCTTTATTTTATTGAGTGGGCCTTCTTCATTGTGTTATTTTTAGCCCAAACAGTTTGCCCCAAATTTCTTGTGAAGTACGCTTCCAAGTATCGAGCAAGGAATTTACGTAACCAAATGCTAAAAAAAACCCTAAGCCGTCTTTTCACTCCTTCCCATGCAATCCATCATTTCAGCCGCCCTACTCCTCTTTTCTCGCACCCAACTCCCTCTCTCCTCTTTATAACTCCAACGTCCATCTTCCACTCTCATTAATCCCAAATCATTTCAAAAAAATTCTTCTCTCTTAAACCCTCAACCTTCCTTCTTCTTTATCCTTTGCCGGCTCCACTGTTTCCCTTTTCCGTCTCCATCATCAGGTAATCCATCTTCTCTTCTTCTTTTAATTTTCGTTTTCTTCCTCCACCATGGGTAAAACTCGACAATCTTCATCAACCCCCACACTCTCTGACCATAATCTCGACCCCACTTCCCTTCTCGGGGACTTTTTAAGCATCCACATGACTGTGATTCCGCCTTAACTCCGGCCGATATTCCTATGATCAAGAATCTGCTCGGTCTTGGTGACGGGGTGGATATCGCCATCCCTGAGCCGGGACAAAAAGCTGATGCCCTCCGTCCTGGGTGGGTTAGTTTTTACCTGTACCCATTTAGATACGGCCTCCGTTTTCCTTTTCCTAAACTTGTTCAAGATTTCATCTTCACCAACAATTTCGCCATGGCACAAATTTCTGCTGCCATTTGGAGAGTTGTTCTCTACTCTCTGGCCGCTGGTCAGAATACTGGTAAATCTGTCACTCTGGGCGATCTGGCCCATATGTACAACATCATATCCCTGGGCAGGGGTCAGTTCTCATTCCGGGGCCATGGAGAGGCTCCCTTCAAACACGCGTCCAAATCCCGTGATGAGAAATGGTTTGAGGACTTCTTCTATGTGAGGAAGGACTCCATCCAGCCTCCTGCTGATTATATTTTCGAGAAATGGGTTCTAACTTCGAGTAAGTAGCCTTCATGTCGCCTGATTTATTTTATCTCGCTGCTTACTAGCTTACTTCATCGTCTACGTGCAGGCCCCTGTGACCTTACCCGTATTGGCGCCAAGATCCCTGCCCGCAGCAAACTGTTCAGCATCTCTAAATCCGAGAGAAAGTTTCCGGACCTGCTTCCTGGTTTTTCACCTGCTTCCTCCTCCCATCCTCCTCAGTCGGCTCACAGTATGTCTTCTGGTAAGACTTCTACAGCCATCTTAACTTGCATGCTATTTCTGCTGACGTTTTAAGCATTCTGTCGTCTGAGACTATGTATGCTTGCAGGTTCAAAAGTTGATCAATTGGAACTCATCCTCCAAAGTGCTAAAAGAAAGAGACCTTCTGCCAGCCCTGATGTGGCCTCTGCCTCCAAGAGGAGTGCTCCCGCTGCCTCTTTTCAGACTCCTCCCGCAGTTTCCAGTTCGGCTGCACCAGAGCCCTTGGATGTTAACCCGTTGTCTCGTCATCCGCCTACTCCTCCTACCAGTCCTCGTGCTTCATCCAGCGGAGGTATCACTGCTCATTTCCCAGAGGGCTTTGGGAATGTGGACAAGGTGCCATACTGGCCGGAGATTGACCAGTTGCTCTTCCCTCCTTTGAAGGAGATGTTTTCGGAGTTCTCCCTAGAGGAGATGGCTGAGAATGACGTGCATAATGCCTTCATGGTAAATACTCTTCATTTTCTACCTGTCTGTTCGTCTGCTTTTTGCTTAAATTCTGCTCCTCAACTCTTTTGCTGACTTCTGATTATTCCTGCCCCAGACTCTTCAGTCTGCACTCTACAATAGGAAGATGATCAACATAGTGCAGATCACCAGCCGTGCTACCAACGCCAAGAACCAGGAGCTGAAGGAGACTGTTGCGGATCTGGCACAACAGCAGGTTGATCTGAAGGAGCGTGTGGTGGAGTTGAAGACTGAGCTCGCTGTCACCAAGAAGAAGCTGAAGGAAGGGGCTGATCAGCTAGCTCGGACTCAGGCGGTGTGTAGCACTTTCTCTGACTCCCTTAAGCATTTTGAGGAGAAAATCAGTGAGCTGATCTCCCTGGCCACCAACGTTGTTGCCTATGCCACCTGGCGGGGAAAAATCAGTGGGATGCGCGCTGCTCTCGAGGAGTCTCCTACCCAGCAGGCCATAGAGGAAGAGGAGAAGCAGCTGGAGATGCTCTACCCCACCCAACCTGATCTGAGTGTCTTTGATGCCTCGGTTGGTGAGGTGAATTCTCCCCCGCATTAGCCGAGCAGGCTGCTGGGGGTGATCTTTGGAATGTCCCGGATGTCGCCGACGAGCTCGGGGGCTATAGCGGGCCGAGGATATGCAAGCAAAAGGTACACGAGATGGGAGGTCAGCAGGCAGAAGAGATGCCAGAGGTGGAGGTCATCAATGTGACCGACAATTAAGTTTTTTTTTTTTATCAGTAAACGTTTGGTAGTCTGGCCCTGAGGTGGCAGACTTTGTAAGTTTTAAACTTTGTTCTTTTGTGGTTACCCCGCCAAGGTGGCGGTTAGAATTTGGGCCGTACTTTGGCCATATTTTGAAATACCTCTTGTCATAGTTTGGCAAGGTTTTAGCTTACATATCGTGTGTTTGTTATTTACTTTCCCTATTTTTAGGAAATTTGCCGTGTCAGTCTGTTTGACTGATTTAGGCGAGTCCTGTCATCCTGAGAAGGCTGACGTTCTGACTCAGCTAGCTGTCGTGTCAGCCTGATGGCTGATTTAGGCGTATGCCGCAATGTAAGGAGGAGTGGCCGTGTCAACCTAGGAGGCTGATTTAGACCAGCCTGGTCAGCCTGAAAAGGCTGATCTAGACTAAGCTAGCTGCCGTGTCAGCCTGCTGGCTGATTTAGGCGTATGCCGCAGTTTTGGACTACTTAACCTTGTTCATGACGCAAGGTGTGTTCATCTCGTTTTAAGCCAACAAGGGCGTCATTGAGGCAAGTTTATCGTCATTCTAGGACCAATGGAGACGCTGCAGGATTCTGGTAGCGCAGATATCCCTACGTTCCATGTTCGTTTATGCATGTATGCTGGGGCCTTGATTAATTGCGATTAGTGCGAGCTACGTCCAGGGGGTGGTATCAGGGGTAGCTGGATAAGCGTATTCAGCTGTCAACCAGGCTCTCTTTCGTATGTTCCACAGTCCGCCTAGTGAGGGTGCTCCTTGTGGAGAAAATAGGTTAGGCATATTGGAGTGTCGTGTGCCTTGTCACCCCGCGTTGGCAGTTGACAGTCCTGCTAGACATCCTTTCAAAGTACCATAGACACTAGGATTCAAAGTGATGTACTTAGAGAAGCCTGAAAATAAGAAAATCTAATTAGAATGATGTGAAGTACCTGTCGCCATCTCATGGGGTACCAGAGCAATTGTGGTCCCAGGACGCTGTCAGACCACACCATCCAATAGTAGTTTAAAGTCTTAAAAATAACTAAAGACACTAGAAATAAAAGTGAAATTGGCATTATGCCTACTACCGGATTTTCATTTTAACTTTAAAAATGATTTGGCTTCTCATAGTACATTATTCTGAAAGCTAAAGTCTACTTATTATTAAAAGTAATATCTCTTCAGGTGAAGTATGTTCCATGGACGTTGTATGATTTGACCGTCCATAGTCATCAGTCTGTATGCGCTATGGCCAACAACTCTTTCTACCTGGTATGGTCCTTCCCATTTATAGGCGAATTTGCCCGCTTTTCGATTCTTGGTGTTCTGAAATACCTCTCGGAGAACCAGGTCTCCTACCTCCAGGAGCCTGACTTTTACATTCTTGTTATAACTCCTGGCCACTGACTGTTTGTAGGCAGCCAGACGGATTTTTGCGCTTGCTCGCAGCTCGTCAATTGTGTCCAGGCTTCGGTCATCTCTCGTATTGTTCGGTTCCTCGTCATATTTTCATACCCGTGAGTGGGAACTAGAACTTCGATGGAATGATCGTTCGCGCCAAACACCAGTCAAGGGTGTTTGACCTGTTGCTATCTTTGGTGTCGTTCTGTCTGACCATAACACTAGTGGCAATTCATCTGCCCACTTTCCTCCTAACTCCTGTAACCTCCTTCTCAGATTGTCCATAATGATTTTGTTGCTGGACTCAGCTTGCCCGTTGGACTTTGGAGTCCTAGGTGCTGACTTTTTTAAGGTGATGTTCCACCTGGCACAATATCCCTCGGTATCGTTTGAGATGAATTGTGAGCCGTTGTCACATATGATTTCTGATGGGATAACAAATCTGCAAATGATGTTCCGTTTTATGAACGAAATGACTTGTTTGTCCTTTACCTCCGTGAATGCTTCTGCCTCTATCCACTTGGAGAAGTAATTTGTCATTTCTAGCATCCAGGTTCTGTTTCCTGTGGCCCGTGGTAGAGGGCCTACTATGTCCATGCCCCATGCCATGAATGGCCAGGGGGAAATAATAGGGTGCAGGGGCTCTGCTGGCTGATGGATCATTGGTGCTGAGCGCTGGCAGGCGTCACATTTACGTGCGTACCCTGCTGCATCTGCCTTCATTGTAGGCCAATAGTATCCCTGTCTGAGGGCTTTATTTGCCAGACTCCTGCCCCCTGCATGGTTTCCACATTCGCCACTGTGGAGAGCATGTAACACAGTCTATGCTTCTTCCTTGTCCAGGCACCATAAGTATGGGCCTGCTAGTGATTTTCTGTATAATATATCATCAATGAGTATGAACCTGGAGGCCATCACTCTGAAAGCTCTCACTTCTTTCTTGTCGTCTGGCAGCTTATTATGACGCAGCCAGTCTAGGTAAGGTGTACGCCAATCCCAGTCATCTGCCTGCTCAGATGTTGGATTAGGTGACTGTGAGCTCTCACCTTCCTCTGTAACTGCTTGGGTTCCTTCTCCATTCTATGGGTCCTCCAGTTCACCTTTATCTATTTCATCTGCCTTCTGGATGGAAGGCTCTAGCATGTGTGCTATTGGAATGCTGGATAGCTCCATTGGTTTAAATGTTGCCCCCAAGGTTGCTAGGGCGTCTGCTTCCACGTTCTGATCCCTGGGGATCTGCTTAAGCTTGCAAGTTTTGAATTTATGCTTTAATTCCTTTGCTACTTTTAGGTATGCAATCATCTTCGAATCTCTGGCTATAAACTCATCATTTACATGGTTGACTATTAGCAAAGAGTCACTGGATATGTGCAGGTGCCTCACCCCTAATTCCAGGGCTAGCTTCATTCCCAATATCAAGGCCTCGTATTCTGTTTCATTGTTGGTTGCCTTGAATTCACATCTTACTGCTTGCGCTACCAGGTCTCCCTGTGGTGACCGCAGAATTAATCCTACGCCTGCCTCCCTTTGGTTGGAGGCTCCGTCAATATGCATCTGCCAGACTTCTGTCTCCTTGCTTCCTTCTAAGGTGAGGATCTCTGTATCTGCCAGATTCTGGATGGCAGGGCTGAAGTCTGATACGAAGTCGGCCAGTGCTTGTGATTTGATTGCTGTTCTGGGGTCAATTTGGATATCGTACCCACTGAGGTGTACAGACCATTTTGACATTCTGCCTGACAGTTCAGGCTTCCTCATGATAGCTTTTAGCGGGTAGTTGGTCACGACATGTATGATGTGTGACTCAAAATAGGGGCGCAGTTTGCGAGATGCTACTACCAATGCTAGTACTAGTTTTTCAAGAGATGTGTACCTGGTCTCTGCCGGCAGCAGAGACTTGCTTACGTAGTATACGGGCTTCTGCTCCTTTTCTTGCTCTCTGACCAGGACAGCACTCACTGCTACTTCTGTGACGGCTAGGTATAGGAATAATGGTTCTCCTGGTTTTGGCTTTGACAACAGTGGCGGGCTACTGAGGTAGTGCTTCAGCTCTCTGAAGGCTTATTCGTGCTCAGAGGTCCATTCAAACTTCTGGCTTTTCCTTAGTACGTCGTAAAATAGCCTGCATTTATCTGAAGATCTTGAAATGAACCTGTTCAGGGTTGCTACCTTTCCAGCTAGTCTTTGAACATCTTTAGGCTTCTCAGGTGATTCCAGCTGTAAGACGGCTTTGATCTGCTCGATGCTGGCCTCAATTCCTCTTTGGGTTACTATATAGCCTAAGAATTTGCCAGAGGATACTCCGAAGGTGCACTTAGATGGATTTAACTTCATTCTGTATTCCCTGAGAGTGCTGAATGTTTCTGTCAGATGCCGCATATGATCTTTGGCTTTTTCTGATTTCACCACCATGTCATCAATATACACCTCCATTGTTCTTCCTATCGGCTCTTTGAACATGCGGTTAACCAGCCTTTGATATGTGGAGCCTGCGTTCTTTAGGCCGAATGGCATGACGTTGTATCAATATATTCCTCTTTCAGACATAAATGCTGTCTTCTCTTGATCTGCAGGATCCATCTTGATCTGATTGTATCCACTCCATGCGTCCAGGAGTGTTAACATCTCATGTCCAACTGTCGCATCTACCATTGCATCAATATGAGGCAGCGGGAAGGGATCTTTAGGGCATGCTTTGTTGAGATCGGTGAAGTCCACACATACTCTCCATTTTCCATTCTTCTTAGGCACCACCACTACGTTAGACAGCCATTCTAGATATTTTACTTCTCTTATCTTCTTCGCTGCCAGCAGGCTATCTACCTCTTGGTTGATCACTTTGTTTCTTTCCGCTGCAAACTTTCTTCTCCTCTACTGGATGGGTTTACACTTTGGGTCCACACTAAGCTTAATAGCTTATGTGTTATGATGGACGGATCTATTCCTATCATGTCATCATGCGACCATGCAAAACAATCCATGTTATCCTGTAAGAACTTGACTAGTTGCTGTCTTAAGCTTCCTGTGCATCCTGCTCCAATGAGCACGGTTCGTTCCGGTACAAATCTTGTCCAGTTGATTTGATCCAGCTCTTCTGCTTGGGGGTTCGATGTATTCATCCTGGATAGGTCGTCAGAATTGCTATGCGGGAGGGTCAAGGCAAAGTGCACTTGAGTGCCTTCTTATAGCAGCCTCTAACTTCCTCCTGATCTCCTCTTATTGTTTCTACTCCCCATGGTGTGGGGAACTTTATGCACTGGTGGTATGTTGAGGGGACTGCTTTCATTTGGTGCAACCATGGTCTTCCCAAGATGTCGTTGTAAGTAGAGGGGCCATCTATAACCAGGTACCAAACTTGCTTGTTGACTCCTCCCACATAGGTTGGGATGACTATCTCACCTAGCGAGATGGCTGTTTCTCCACTGAAGCCTACTAGCGGAATAGTCTTCTTCTGTAAATCCTTCTCGCTGAATCCCATGTTTTCTATAGTTTTCAGCATGATTAGGTTGACCGAGCTTCCTGTATCTACCAAGACCTTTCTAACTGTGCAATTGGCCATTGATAAGGTGATAATAAGTGCGTCATGATGTTCTCGTTCATCGTATGTATCTCCATCAAAGCTTACCGCTGGCAGATCACTGTGAGAAATTCTGCAGGAATTGGCTGGCCTGTCTCCTTTGATCTCGGTGGCATGTCTCTTAGCTGCTGAGTATGTCAGGCCGCTTAAGTCTGGGCCGCCTGTTATCACGTTTATAATTTTGGTGCATGTTGGTGGGTCTGCCGGCTTGGCGGAGCCTACCTTATCTTGTTGCTTGCCCCCACGTGGTAATAGGTGGCTCAGCTTTCCTTGTTCGTACAGGCGCTTGATCTCTCTTCTTAATGTGTAGCAGTCCTCAGTGTTGTGTCCGATATCACGATGGAACTCACACTTCTTCTTGCTATCCTTTCTCCAAGCTTGCTCTCCTGCTGGTGGGTTAGGCCACCTGACTCCATCTCCCATCTCCCTGAGTGCCTTCAAGATTCCTCCGATACCTGTAGTGAATCCATATTCTGCCAGAGTGGGGAGTAGCTGATTTTCCTCGATTCTGTTAACTCCCCTCCCATATGGTCTGTATCTCTCGTTCTTCTTGCTGGTGGTTTGCTTTCTTCCTGATTTCTCCACGGCTGAGGTACTAGAAATACTTGGTGTGCTCTATAAGCTGGCTCTGGCTAGGATATCTTCCTCCAATCTGATCGCGGCAGCTGCCTTTTCCTGCACTGCTTCGAAACTGTGGCAGGGATGCATAGTTAGCTGCTTGTATAGGTCGGAGTCGTGGTGGAGGCCTCTTCTGAAGGCTTCTACTGCTGTTGAGACATCACACTCCCGTACTGCTACCTTCTCATTGTTGAACCTAGTATTGTACTCTCCAATGCTCTCTCCTTCCCCCTGGACGATTCTGTACAGATCTCATGCATGCTTCTGTGGTTTTCTGCTGCTTGCGAACTGTTGGGTAAATGCGTTCACTAATTCAGCAAATGTAGATATCGACCTATTGGGCAGGCTTACGAACTATCGAAGTGCTGGTCCCGTTAGGGTGGACCGAACCCTTTGCACATGCAGGCCTCCTTCACTTGCCCTACAGCTGTCACTGTCATCATCTTCTGTTTGTACTGGCTTATGTGATCAAAGGGATCTGTTGTGCCGTCGAAGAGAGGCATATTTGGATTTGTGAATCCCTTTGGCATGGCTGTGATGGATATGGTGTCCATGAATGGTGAGTCAGCGTAGCTGTCTAGAGCTGCTTTCTCGAGTGGGGGTGGCAATCCTGGGACCCTGCTCAGTATTTCTTTTAACTCCAAATACTGCTGATTTGTGATGCTGCCTGAATCTGGGGTCCGCCTGTCGGCTGCCTGCTGGTTTAATATACTGCCTCCTGGTCCGAGCTCTTGATGGTTCTGGTACGCTCCGGCTGCTAGAGGAGTTGTTGTAATAACTGTCCCCTGCTGCCAGTCCATTTGTTGGTTTGACTCGGATCCTGCTCCAGGTGTCTGATATATTGTTGCGGGGCTGCTGACGGGGACGCCACCTGCTCGTGTCGCCACACAGCTGGCCGGCGGCCAGTTATCCGGTGTGAGGTATCCCAACCCTCGTGGGGTTATTCTTCCATCTGATGGTACTGTAGCTAAATCCAATCTTGTTATTATTTCAGCTGGTACTGCCTGCTGCCTGATGCTCCTTGTGTCAGATCTACCAAGGGAGATCTTCCTTCACCTGTCCTGCTTGCTGGGGTGATGGACTGCTATTTTAGGATATCTATCTGTGCCCAGAGCTCTCTGTCCCTTTTTCTTGCTTCGGTTTCAGCTTTCTTCTGGTCCTCTCTCATGTTTTCCATAGCTTTCTGATGATTCTCCACGCCAGTAAGCAAGATTTGCGTGGGACTAGGTTGCGGAGTGATGCCTGAGCTTGATGTTCCTTTGTCTGATCTGGTCTGAGCTGTGACAGCAGGGGTCTTAGGAGGTAAAGAGTTTTTTGTTGTCGGTATGACTCTTGAGGTGTGTCCGGGAGCCTGCGTAACCATTGTTGATGTCGGACTTTGAGTAGATGGTGGTGGTGGCGATGGTTGCCTGCTCCCTGACACGGCTTCCGATGCTTGCTTATCCATTGTGAATCTAGAATATCAACGATTGACGACCACAATGCCCCACGGTGGGCGCCAAACTGTTTAGGTATTTTTACCCAAGTCGATTAATTAGGGTCAATGTAGTCTTACTCGTTGGTCGATTGTTAGATCGTTCGTATGTCAGTAAGTAAATAGGAAAACAAAGTGTGTAATGTAAATTGACACGTGAGATTTGGTGACGCGGAAAACCCAATGTGGGAACAACCGCGGGAGGGACGGTACCCTGCCAAGTATTGTACTATTTGAATAGGAGGATGATTACAATAGTAACGTTATGCTAATCTCGCTGGCGCTAGGTGTCAGGCCTGCAAGATCTCAGGTGGGTGTATATTTGAGGATAATATGCCGTGGAATTTGATGTGAATGCGTAAGTGCGGATGTCTTGAATGAATGAATGAATGAATCCCTTCTTGATTTGCTCCTTTGGCTATTTATAGGGTAAGAACCCTAGATATGTCCTACCTTGAATATGGAAAGGGAATATAATTTCCATAAGGACTCTTTCCAAACCCGGACTCCCTTCCCAATTCTCCCTGATCTCCCTAACTTCTCCCTAACTTCTCCCTAACACCTCTTTCCTAAACCCGGACGCCTTCTATGATGGGCTCTTGACCTCGATTAAGCCCGTTCCTCCTTTCTCCATCCGCGGGCTTCCTTCCCCCTTACCACTTCTTCCATAGCCTTTATTTTATTGAGTGGGCCTTCTTCATTGTGCTATTTTTAGCCCAAACATCTATCATGATGATCACATGTTTAAATCTCATTTTAAAGGATACAATTGGGAAGTAATATTTTACTGTCAACTGGACCACACATATCGGTAATAATTGGCTGACTAGAGTTTGACATTACTGTCGTGCGACGGTGGTGATCAGTTGATCCCTTTAGGTCATACCTAAAGGGTAACACTCTTAATTGATTATTTAATTGATCGTATGATGATACGGGTTAATTAAATTACTTAAAATTGACGGACAATTTTGGAAGTAATATTTACGTGTCTCATTGTAATTTGATTAAATAAGATACGGTCTAAGTAATCAAATTGTTTTATTGCTTAGATGAAATTATTGTTTACGGAAACAATTGAACTGAATGAATAATTTATTATAAATACAAGATGTTGTGATTTATAATTGGTAAAATATTTTGGTACAAGTAATTATGAATTACTAAGTCAATTTTGTATATGACGTATTTTTATTAATGCGTTGATTTTTAATATGTTAAAAATACATAACAATTTTACATGACATGTGACATGTGACAAATTGACAAAGATAAAATGGAGTCCATTTTATCTCATATGGACCGAATTAGTGGGTGGTTTAGGAAAATATTATGTTAATTAACTAAGTGGTAAACATAATCATTTCTTCCTAAACCTAGCCATGCAAACCTAGTGCCTCTTGTGAAGAGCACCTTGCTCATGCATTGGCCCTTTGACCCCCTCCCTCTACCCGGTTTTGTGAAAGGAAAAACCATGGGTTTTTCCTCTAATTTTTGCCTTATACACTACATCAAATGTTAGTGTATTATTCATTCATTCATACATCTAAAATAAGAGTTTTAGAGAGATAAAAATCCTTCCATTTTCTCCCTTCTCTTAGCCGAAATAAAGAGAACCAAATAAATATTTTAGGGTCATTTTTATTTAAATTAATATTGTTCTAGTAATAATAATATTAATTTTATTAAGAGATTACCTTGGGTATTAATCCTTGGGAGGGATTCTACACTTGGATCCTTGTTCTTCCATTTTAGGAGTGCTCAAGAACAAGTAAGAAGGAGATCTTATTTGTGCCAAATAATTCGAAATCTTCAATGTAAGATGATGATTTCTTCCTTATTCTTTTATTGTTTGCATGCATAAGATCAACTCTTAATTTTATGACTAAATTAATTTGAAACATATATGAATATGTTAAGTAATGAGATATATATTTCTAACAAGCGGTATCAAGAGCCTTAGGTTGTTTGCATGCAAATCGGTTATTGTTTTTCCGAGTTATACGATTAACATATAAAACTTATAAATTTGTGTTTATTATGATATATATCACGAAATTTATTTTGCATGTGAAAGTTTCTGATCCTAAAATGTATTTAGGATATTTTGGTTAATTTGTGGATTTTTATTGTTCATCTTATATAATAATGGCATTAAAAATGTGATTTTATGATTAAAATGTCATTTTCGGACTAAAATTAGCTAAACTTCGAATTTTTCAGTGATTTTTGGATATGTTTTCACATATTTTATTTTTAGATGACTTGTAAATTTTCAGATTTTTTGGAGTTTTTATGCTCGAAATATGGATTTTTCATGATTAAAATCAAATTTAAATGAAAAATAGGTTATTATGAGATAAATTTCGAATCTGGTCATAGAAATTTAGTATGTTGTCACATGCAATTTTACAAGACGTGTGTAAAATAATAGGCTATAATGAAGTCTTCATGCATGATTTATGAATTTTTGATGAAAAATAGCATAAATAGTGACTTAATTAGTGAATAATTGCTAAAACATACTTCATGACTAAAGAAAAACGTCACATGTTGAATTTTATTATCTTTTTCAGATCTAAAATTGAAAAGTTGATGAATATAATTTTTCTCATGTTTTTATGATTATAATTGATAAATCCGATAAACCGCAACATTGTTTTTCCCGATAAATTTCGAAATTTTTAACCTAAACTTTTTGAACATTATGAGTGTCATGGTATTTTTCCAGAATGTTCATGAGTTTAAATTTCAAATTTTGAATTTGTTTGAAATTTTTGTGATTTATTTGAAGTTTATGGCATTTTATTGTAATTTTGAGTCCATTAATGAACAATTTTAAGAAATATAAGTTAATTATAGTCAAATAGTTAGTGGAGACTAATTTTGAGTCCTAAGTTGGTTAGGGTATTTAACTTGTGCATAAATATGATTTTATGTAATTTATTGTGATTTTAAAAGGTTGAATCACGCAAATCCGTAAAAACCATTTAATATACGATATTGGCTCCTTAAAGGCGATTTAGCATAAAATTGGGCATGTTCATACATATTATAATGCTGCATTTTATTTATGATTGTCATAATTTTATTTTATGTAATTTTTGAATTATGTAATTTTACTTAGTATGGCCTTAGTTTTTTAATTGGTATTACCCGAAATGTATGGGAATATCGATTCGGTTGTAATTTATTGTGATCTCGTATCACCGTTTTGTAATTTAATAGATTTATTTTATTTTATTTTAATTACATATGTATAATAGGAAATTATGTAATTTGTTATGTAATTTATTTATTCCGGAGATCCTTGAAGACGATGCCACTTAAGAAGGCGATTCTTTTAAAGACGGTGTTACCTCGAGATGCGTGCCAAAACCGAAGTTCAAGGGACCAATGGAGTTGGTTTCCGAATATGTAATAGTTAATTAGATTTTCTATTTTAGGAAGGCCATACTAGGATTCATTTATGCTTTGCATTTTAATTATATGTCGCATGCATCGCTAAATCGCCATAACTAAAACATGCATTATCATTTTATCGAGTTTATCGACCGTGTCAATTAGAATTATCGTAGTTCACCGCTTAAGTTCACTTAAAACGTGATAGATAATAAATTGACATGACCTCTCGCTAAAAATAAACAATTGAGACATAGCCTTACCAAAAGGTAGAAACCATGAAAACCTATTTCGCGAGGGAGTGCACTCGGCCCTACCGGGGTACAAACCTTGTTACGTAGGGGAAACCGGTGATAAATGTCTATCCACCGAATTCATGTTGATGAGGGATGAATCGGCCCTACCGTACCCAAGTTGATGTGGATTTGGATCATGGACACATTTATTCGAAATTTGGATTGAGCTCAACGGAAGTATTCGTGACCGTAGTCGCATGTGTTCCGGGCTAAAGATAAATGTTAATGTAATTTTATCGACCAAGAGTTCTAAAAGTAGAATCGATTAAAGCGTTAATCCACCGAGTTATATTGATAAGGGATAAATCGGCCCTACCGTACCCAAGATAATATGAATTTGGATCTTGGAATCATTTATAATAGTTGGGTAGAGGTCACTATATAAATGCTCATATCTTGTTAATTTATTTACAAGTATGATATTAAAAAGACAAATGTTAATATTTCCTTTTCCTCCATACTTGTAGTTCATTACAATGAATCCATCAAACGCTACCGCACCGATAACTATTAAGTCTTGCCACAATGTTTTTGACGACGTTTGCTTCAATAATGATTTCGACACTACTAGAGAACTTCATTTTGGGATTGGTTCGGATGGAAACCTAAACGTCATCAGTTCTTCTAAACCTCTTACAAGATCTCTTGTGAGTCGGTCTCAGGAAGACCGCCTCATAAAATCTATAAGATCTTTATCTTTGGAAGATAAAGATGCCAAAACTAGTGGGAGCTCAAGCAATCAAGTTCTTGCTTCAAAGGGAAAAAAGTTCAAGAAGAAGGGAAAGAAAGGGAAAAACTTCAAGCAAGTTGATGATGAGTGCCATTATTGCTATGGCATGGGACATTGGCTTAGGAATTGTCCCGCATATTTGCGAAATATAAGGGAAGGAATCATCGTTCCAAAAGGTAAAATTCCTAAGGAAATTTATGTTATTGATATAAATTATACTTCCACTATAACATGGGTACTGGATACCGGTTGTGGTTCTCACCTTTGTAATCATTTACAGGGTTTAAGAGACGTGAAGAGGCTAAGCAAAGGAGATGTGGATCTACGCCTTGGAAATGGAGCTCGAGTAGCGGCCGAATCCAAAGGAACTTATGTATTAGCTTTGCCTAATGGATTTGAGTTGTATTTACATAATTGTTTTTATGTGCCTACACTCTCTAAAAACATTATTTCAATCGCTATGTTAGACATGGACGGTTTTTGTTTTGTCATTAAGAACAATCGTTGTACTATTTCTAGGAACGACTTGGTTATAGGCCAAGCTTCTTCCATTAATGGCATTTACATTTTAGAAACCTCGAATCCGACTAATGATATCTATAACATTCAATCAAAGAAACTCAAATCAAGTGACCCAAATGAAGCGTTCATTTGGTATTGTCGATTAGGTCACATAAACGAGAATCGCATCAAAAGATTAATTTCAAGTAATGTGATTACACCATTTGATTATCAATCATATGGAACATGCGAATATTGCCTTCTTGGCAAAATGACTCGTAATCCTTTTAGTGGTAAAGGGACACGAGCTAGTGAACTATTGGGACTCATACATACCGATGTGTGTGGACCAATGAGTACCACCGCTCGAGGAAATTATGACTACTTCATAACCTTCACCGACGACTTGAGTAGACATGGGTATGTCTATTTAATGAAACATAAGAGTGAAGCGTTTGAGAAATTCAAGGAATTTCAAAACAAAGTAGAGAACCAATTGGACAAAAAGATAAAAGCACTACGTTCCGATCGTGGTGGAGAATATCTTAGTCTTGAATTCGATTCACACTTAAAAGGTTGTGGTATCATATCATAACTTTCTCCACCCGGAACACCACAACTCAATGGTGTTGCCGAAAGGAGAAATCGAACCCTACTTGATATGGTTCGATCAATGATGAGTCAAACCGAGCTTCCAAACTCGTTTTGGGGATTTGCGATTCAAACCGCAATTAGATCTTTGAATAATAGTCCCACAAAGAAAACCGAAAAGACTCCATATGAGATGTGGACGGGAAGAGTTCCCAATATATCCTATATGAAGATTTGGGGATGTGATGCTTACGTCAAGGCAAAGACCGACAACAAGCTTGCCCCAAGATCCGAAAAATGCACCTTTGTAGGTTACCCCTCGAACTCTCGAGGATACTACTTCTACAAACCTCAAGATAACAAAGTGTTTGTGTCTTGCGAGGTTGTCTTCTTAGAAAGAGACTTTATTTCTAAGAGACAGGGTGGGAGAAATTTTGAACTTGATGAAGTTCAAGAGCCACAAACCGAGGTAGAGACGCAAGAAGATGTTCCTTCGTCGTCTAACGCGGTTGTCCCTCCTCCACTTAGAAGAACGAGCCGAGTTATTCGCCATCCCGATCGATATGTGGGACTTATCAAAGAAGATGGAACACTCGATGTGTTGCTTTTAGAAAGTGACGAGCCCGCCACCTACAAGGCCACAATCTCTAGTCCTAATTCCTCCTTATGGCTTGAAGCCATGAAGTCCGAAATGGATTCTATGCATGAAAACCAAGTATGGAACTTGGTAGATTTGCCTAAAGGGGCAAGACCTCTTCAATGCAAATGGATTTTCAAAGTCAAGAATGGCATAGAAGGACATGATGATGTCTACAAAGCTAGGCTAGTGGCAAAAGGATTTACCCAAGTCCAAGGTCTCCATTATGATGAAACCTTCCCCCCCGTAGCCATGCTAAGATCCATACGGATTTTGTTAGCGATTGCCGCATTTCATGATTATGAAATATGGCAAATGGATGTCAAAAACGCTTTTCTAAATGGGCATTTAGAAGAGGAGGTGTACATGATACAACCCGAAGGTTTTGTTGATTCTAAAAATCCTAACAAAGTGTGCAAGCTTAAGAGATCCATTTATGGTCTTAAGCAAGCATCTAGAAGTTGGAATCATCGATTCGATCATGTGATAAAAGAGAATGGTTTCACTCGAAGTGTTGAGGAACCACATTTATACATGAAATTTAGTGGGAGCAATGTTGTGTTCCTAATCTTGTATGTGGATGACATACTACTCATTGGAAATGATATTCCAATGTTGTCTTCTGTCAAGAAGTGGTTAGGTAACCACTTCCAAATGAAGGATTTAGGAGAAGCACAACGCATATTAGGTATCCGGATCCATAGAGATAGATCCAAGAGGATATTGGCACTAAGTCAAGAGTCTTATGTTGATAAGATTCTTCGACGGTTCAGCATGGACAAATCCAAAAGGGGGTAGGTACCTATGGTAACTGGGACAATATTGAGCAAGTCTCAATCTCCCTCCGAACCCTATGATGTTGAACGCATGAAGATGATCCCTTATGCTTCCGCTGTTGGATCAATCATGTACGCCATGATATGCACACGTCCTGATGTCTCGTATGCCTTGAGCATGACGAGTAGATATCAAGGAAATCCAGGTGAGAGTCACTGGATAGCCGTCAAGAACATCCTTAAGTACTTGAGAAGAACTAAGGATTCTATCTTAGTGTTTGGAGGAGAAACCGAGCTACGTGTTAATGGATACACGGACTCGAGTTTTCAAACGGATAGAGATGACATGAAATCACAAGCTGGTTTCGTTTTCATGCTCAATGGTGGTGCCGTTAGCTGGAGAAGCTTCAAGGAAGCTGTGACCGCGGATTCAACAACGGAGGCTGAGTACATTGCTGATGCGTGTTATTTATATGATGTTTTACATCCCATTTTACACGCATTTCAGAGCTCATTCTTGTAGTTTATGCTACATTTCTCCCTATTTCCGTCTACTTCCGTATTTTGTACATTATTGCAGAAATGTGAAGTATTCAACGGGAAATCAAGCCAAATCCGCCCCCGAGTAATCTGCATTGCAAACGACGTAAAGGAATCACTTAAGGAACGAGCTTGGTGCGCAATCCAAGGCCCAAAAGACAAGTCCACGAGTTTTAAGAAGTCAAGTAGCAGCTCCATTAGTCGATCGACCATCACCCTCGCGATCGACCAATGATCGGTTCCGTGGCTTACTTTGTTCTTTGGAGCAGTCGATCGACCACCTTATCGATCGATCGACATTGCTATTCCGATTTGAGAATTAGAAGACCTAGAAAGCGCAAGCCCATGATGCTAGGTTTAGGAAATAAGATGTTACGTTAATTACTATATAACGTAACATAAAACATTCAGTTTAGATATACAAGTTTTTATCAAAATTTCATACAGTAACTTTCAGTTTTGGTTTACTCGAGTAATTAGGGTTTGGAACATCGTTTTAGCATTGGAATTCTGTTCTTGTTCTTAATCTTTCCTCTGAAATCTCGGTATTCCTTCTGCCCTAATTCCAGTTTATTGTTTTACTTTCATCATTAGTATAGATTTGCTAGTTAGTATCCCGAAAGCCAATTATCGTATTATCGCTGTTTGTTATTTACTTTAAGCATGAATTCAGTAATCGTTATTAGTTTTATTGTTGTTTTTACCCTTAGCATGAGTAGCTAATTCTTTAGTGCTAAGGATGTAGGCGATTTATGGCATAGGCGGCAATAGATTTTACACGGACTGTCTCGCGTGTCAGTCGATCGACTGACATTGTAGGTCGATCGACTGACCTCGTAGGGTTTTATATTCGTTTTAACTGTTTTAATGTTGTATTTAACGAATCGAATGCATGCGACCAGTTAGATACCTAGTTTATGACCGACCCATTAGATCGAAAGATAGGGAAAGTTATTTGACCAACAATTAAATCGACTAAACTGTGCTAAGATCGAAAGATAGGTATAGTTTAGACCGTTAGTCACTTTTCGGGACGAAAGTTAGTATTAGTGACATTAGGGACCTATAGCGAGATCGAAAGATGCTATTTGTTAAGAGTGGACCGAGAGGACCTCTTTATCTCCCGCCTTACCTGTGTTTGATTCAGACCGACTTAGTTTGCTGCCGCCGAAGCTATAATGAACCGATCATCCTAGTACCCTTCTTTTATCTGTTCAAATCATTTATTTAGTTTATTTTCTTTGTTCACTTTTAGCTGTAGACCAAATCAATTCAACCCCCACGATAGTTACCTCAGACTGAACTTAAAACAACTAAAATTTACATCTGCCTCCTTGTGGTTCGACCCTGTTACCACTAGCCTAGGTTAGTCTTAATAGGAATTATAAATTTCATCTTTGGTACTCACAACGACGGGTATCAAATTTTGGCATCGTTGCCGGGGAAGTTTGATGCTGTTATTTATATGATGTTTTACATCCCATTTTACACGCATTTCAGAGCTCATTCTTGTAGTTTATGCTACATTTCTCCCTATTTCCGTCTACTTCCGTATTTTGTACATTATTGCAGAAATGTGAAGTATTCAACGGGAAATCAAGCCAAATCCGCCCCCGAGTAATCTGCATTGCAAATGACGTAAAGGAATCACTTAAGGAACGAGCTTGGTGCGCAATCCAAGGCCCAAAAGACAAGTCCACGAGTTTTAAGAAGTCAAGCGCACTCCATTAGTCGATCGACCATCACCCTCGATCGATCGACCAATGATCGGGTTCCGAAGCTCTTTCAAGTTTCTTTGAGGAGCGATCGATCGACCACCCTTATCGATCGATCGACTGCATTGCTATTCCGCACGATAATTAGAAGACCGAGAAAGCGCAAGCCCATGATGCTAGGTTTAGGAAATAAGATGTTACGTTAATTACTATATAACGTAACATAAAACATTCAGTTTAGATATACAAGTTTTTATCAAAATTTCATACAGTAACTTTCAGTTTTGGTTTACTCGAGTAATTAGGGTTTGGAACATCGTTTTAGCATTGGAATTCTGTTCTTGTTCTTAATCTTTCCTCCAAATCTCGGTATTCCTTCCTCGCCCTAATTCCAGTTTATTGTTTTACTTTCATCATTAGTATAGATTTGCTAGTTAGTATCCCGAAAGCCAATTATCGTATTATCGCTTTTTGTTATTTACTTTAAGCATGAATTCAGTAATCGTTATTAGTTTTATTGTTGTTTTTACCCTTAGCATGAGTAGCTAATTCTTTAGTGCTAAGGATGTAGGCGATTTATGGCATAGGCGTAATAGATTTTACACGGATCGTCTCGCGTGTCGATCGATCGATCGACATTGTAGGTCTATCGACTGACCTCGTAGGGTTTTATATTCGTTTTAACTGTTTTAATGTTGTATTTAACGAATCGAATGCATGCGACCAGTTAGATACCTAGTTTATGACCGACCCATTAGATCGAAAGATAGGGAAAGTTATTTGACCAACAATTAAATCGACTAAACTGTGCTAAGATCGAAAGATAGGTATAGTTTAGACCGTTAGTCACTTTTCGGGACGAAAGTTAGTATTAGTGACATTAGGGACCTATAGCGAGATCGAAAGATGCTATTTGTTAAGAGTGGACCGAGAGGACCTCTTTATCTCCCGCCTTACCTGTGTTTGATTCAGACCGACTTAGTTTGCTGCCGCCGAAGCTATAATGAACCAATCATCCTAGTACCCTTTTTTTATCTGTTCAAATCATTTATTTAGTTTATTATCTTTGTTCACTTTTAGCTGTAGACCAAATCAATTCAACCCCCACGATAGTTACCTCAGACTGAACTTAAAACAACTAAAATTTACATCTGCCTCCTTGTGGTTCGACCCTGTTACCACTAGCCTAGGTTAGTCTTAATAGGAATTATAAATTTTATCTTTGGTACTCACAACGACGGGTATCAAATTTTGGCGCCGTTGCCGGGGAAGTTTGATGCGTGTTATTTATATGATGTTTTACATCCCATTTTACACGCATTTCAGAGCTCATTCTTGTAGTTTATGCTACATTTCTCCCTATTTCCGTCTACTTCCGTATTTTGTACATTATTGCAGAAATGTGAAGTATTCAACGGGAAATCAAGCCAAATCCGCCCCCGAGTAATCTGCATTGCAAATGACGTAAAGGAATCACTTAAGGAACGAGCTTGGTGCGCAATCCAAGGCCCAAAAGACAATTCCACGAGTTTTAAGAAGTCAAGTAGCAGCTCCATTAGTCGATCGACCATCACCCTCAGTCGATCGACCAATGATCGGGTTCCAGAAGCTACCGTTTTTCTTGAGGAGCGATCGATCGACCACCTTATCGATCGATCGACTTGCATTGCTATTCCGCATTTAGAGTTAGAAGACCGAGAAAGCGCAAGCCCATGATGCTAGGTTTAGGAAATAAGATGTTACGTTAATTACTATATAACGTAACATAAAACATTCAGTTTAGATATACAAGTTTTTATCAAAATTTCATACAGTAACTTTCAGTTTTGGTTTACTCGAGTAATTAGGGTTTGGAACATCGTTTTAGCATTGGAATTCTGTTCTTGTTCTTAATCTTTCCTCTGAAATCTCGGTATTCCTTCTGCCCTAATTCCAGTTTATTGTTTTACTTTCATCATTAGTATAGATTTGCTAGTTAGTATCCCGAAAGCCAATTATCGTATTATCGCTGTTTGTTATTTACTTTAAGCATGAATTCAGTAATCGTTATTAGTTTTATTGTTGTTTTTACCCTTAGCATGAGTAGCTAATTCTTTAGTGCTAAGGATGTAGGCGATTTATGGCATAGGCGGCAATAGATTTTACACGGACTGTCTCGCGTGTCAGTCGATCGACTGACATTGTAGGTCGATCGACTGACCTCGTAGGGTTTTATATTCGTTTTAACTGTTTTAATGTTGTATTTAACGAATCGAATGCATGCGACCAGTTAGATACCTAGTTTATGACCGACCCATTAGATCGAAAGATAGGGAAAGTTATTTGACCAACAATTAAATCGACTAAACTGTGCTAAGATCGAAAGATAGGTATAGTTTAGACCGTTAGTCACTTTTCGGGACGAAAGTTAGTATTAGTGACATTAGGGACCTATAGCGAGATCGAAAGATGCTATTTGTTAAGAGTGGACCGAGAGGACCTCTTTATCTCCCGCCTTACCCGTGTTTGATTCGACCGACTTAGTTTCTTTGCCGCCCGAAGCTATAATGAACCGATCATCCTAGTACCCTTCTTTTATCTGTTCAAATCGTTTATTTAGTTTATTATCTTTGTTCACTTTTAGCTGTAGACCAAATCAATTCAACCCCCACGATAGTTACCTCATACTGAACTTAAAACAACTAAAATTTACATCTGCCTCCTTGTGGTTCGACCCTGTTACCACTAGCCTAGGTTAGTCTTAATAGGAATTATAAATTTTATCTTTGGTACTCACAACGACGGGTATCAAATTTTGGCACCGTTGCCGGGGAGGCAATAGTCCTAATTTTAGTTGTTTTTATTTTTAGTCTTTCTTAGTTTAAGGGACATCCGTTCCTTAAACTTTTCTTATATTCTTTTTGTAGTTTCTTCTTATGCGCAGGTCACAGGGTGGAGAATTAGTACCGTTGAACCCTGAGCTTGAAAGATCCTTGCGCGAGTTGAGACGAACACAAAGGGTACTACCGACAGAGGAAGAGCTGAGTACTCTGTCAAGCTATTACGAGAACGAACTCGTTCAAGATAATCCACCATCTTCGCCCGTTTCCACTTCTTCAGCCGAGACAGTTACTTCTCCGGAAATCCCAGTCATGGCCGAGGAAGCAAGTATAGCTAGGTATTCTTAGCCGACAGCCGAAAACTTATATAAGGGGTTCGAGTTACCAGGAGATGCCAGGAAGTTCGAACCAAAGCCTGCCTACATTACTATGGTCGAGAGAAATCAGTTCGGGGAGCTGCAAATGAAGATGCAAAATGCATATGGAGACCTTTATTGACTATCATTGCTCCATACCCCCACCAGCTGGCGTGACCCAAGACCAGATCAAGGAGACCATGTTCATCTTCTCCCTTCGTGATGCAGCAAGGGAGTGGTATAGAGATCTGGACCGAGCCGCTCAGGGGATCACTGATTGGAATACATTGGTATTAGCATTCTACAAGAAGTACTTTTCTGCTTCAAGGACGATTGCTATTAGAGCTCAAATCACGGGCTTTAAACAAGGGCCAGATGAGAATTTCCACGAGGCATGGGTCCGATTCAAGAAGTTGGTGCGAACCATACCGCACCATGGGTTCGAAAAATGGAGTTTGTGTAATCATTTCTACAATGGGTTGTACGACGATCAGAGGGCCATTTTGGATGCTGCAGCCAACGGGAGATTTGCTGAAAATTTGGGAGCAACCAAGGGGTGGAAGATCATTGACGATCTAGCTACCCACAAGGCCGAGTATGGGAATTCGAGAGGGAACCAGAGGAGAGCTGCTGAATCCTGCTCTGTTGCTGCACTTGAGGCTCTCACCGCGAGATTTGACAAGTATGAGCTAGGAGGAGCCTCTAAAGGTGGGATGTACCAAGTTAATGCTGTGTCAGACGGTTCCTTCGTCTGTGAAAGGTGTGGAGGTGAGGGCCATGTCTCGAAAACCGCCTAGTCCTTCGAATCTTGTGGTCGCCTTTCAACACTATAGGCGGACCAACACCGCTACGAGCCAACCCACCCAAACTTGAGTTGGAGAAGCCAAAATGTCCTAAATCCAACTCAAGCTCCGCCACAGCAGCAACCCTATATGCCCCCTCATCAAAAACAACAATATCAGAAACCTCCTTATGTGCCGCAGCAACAACAATCACAGAATTCTGAATTTTCCGAGCTGAAGAACTTGTTGTTGAAGGAGTCCCAAGCAAGAGAGGCCGGGATGAAGCTACTAGAGAGCCAAATTGCTCAATTGGCTAGCAAAAATAACACTCGAGCTCCCGGACACTTACCCACTCAACCTGAACAAAAGGAGACCCTAAATGCCATCACTTTGAGGAGCGGGTCCATCCTTGATGGTCCTGCCATGGTT
The DNA here is from genome assembly GCF_048544455.1 of Silene latifolia. Taxonomy (NCBI): domain Eukaryota; kingdom Viridiplantae; phylum Streptophyta; class Magnoliopsida; order Caryophyllales; family Caryophyllaceae; genus Silene; species Silene latifolia. Next base: position 43,820,527 of record NC_133531.1, read on the forward strand.
GAGGACGCTGTTGAAAAAGATGAACCGGAAACAAGTCAAGAGAAAGCTTCAACGAACAAATCAAAGAAAAAGACGTCTGCCAGGTATTTCAGTCGATCGACTGATATACCTAGTCGATCGATCAAAGCACGGTTACAGGAGCTTCGAATCAGACATCTCGGTCCGATCGACGAGGACAATGGTCGATCGATCGAGATCGGCTGCGATCTTTGAAGAATTTTGTCCTTTAATGCCAAATAACCTACGAGACCACTTGTTTCGGGGAACCACAGTCCCGAAGATTTTAGGACAAGACCCGAGTGCTGATGGGTCAGTCCCAGTCCCGAAGTTCGACCCAATGACGGTGAATGGTTCTCATTTGAGACGGTCTGAAGAGGGGTCTAGCTTCAACAAAGAGAAGGTGACGGACTTTCAGCCTAAGTCCAAGGATGCCGGCGCGCGTGAATTGGAGGAGAGAGCCAAGGTACTCCTTACAGCCCCATATCCGGAGAGACTCGTGCCGACGAAGGAACAGGTATCTTTCAGTAAGTTTGAGAAAGTTATCCGTAGTCTGAATGTTCAGGTACCCTTCCTTGAGTTAGTAAACCAAGTGCCCGCTTATACTAAATTTATGAAACAACTTTTGTCCAAAATGCGGTCACTTGAAACAGTGCACATTGTCGCACTTACTAAGGATTCTTGCTCCTATCTGTCTCACACTGCACCCCTTAAGTTAGAGGACCCGGGTAGCTTTTCTGTTCCTTGCAAGATAGGTACCTTCTCTATTGAGAAGGCATTGTGTGATTTAGGGGCTAGTATAAGTGTCATGCCCTTGAGTCTAGCTAGGAAGCTTAAGTTGACCCGGTTTGCTATCACAGACATGACAGTTCAGATGGCTGACCGATCTGCGGTCGAGCCTATAGGAGTCCTAGAGGACATACCCGTCCAAATAGGGAAGTTTTTCTTCCCTGTTGACTTTGTTGTCCTTGACATGCCTGAGGATGCCCATATACCGATCATCCTAGGTAGGCCATTTCTCACACACTGCTGGTGCGATTATTGACGTAGGCTCCGGAACTTTGACCTTCAAAGTTGGGAAACATTCTATCATTTTTGCCCAACTCGCTAAAAAGAAGGACCCCATGTGGCTCACATTACTTGTAATACGGTTTTACGAAAAGAAATCGTACTTTGTGCTCCCTGAATTGCCTGTCTCTATTACTACTCCTGTATTAACACCTCCGCCCCAGTCTGGGAGCAAAAAGGAGGAAGAATTTGTTGTTTCAGACATTGCAGGAGCTGGTTTGGGGAAGGAAGAGCCGTTGGATGCTCCAACTGCGACAGAGCAGATTTTTTCAAGAGGAGGTCTTGGTTGCCTAAGCCATGGGACTGATGAGGACGTGGAAGATGAGCCGACCAAGGTGAGATGGGCCGATTTGGATTCCGACGATTCCAAGGAAGTCCTTGATTGGGAAGACGACGAAGTTGATCCGTTGAGCCCTCCGACTGTCGAAGCTAAGAAGGGTGCGGCTGACGAGATAAGCACCATTGAGGCTACCTCTAGTAGCCAGAAGCCGACGAAGTGGGCCATACCATGGTCCTTCTTGATCAACTATTAGTTGATCGGGCTCGTTAATAACTTCATTTTATTTGCTTTGTTAAGACATTTTTATTGCTTTTGTGTGCGCGAAAACTTCGCCTTTATTTCGTTTTGTTAGGATTTTTATGCACTTTAGGCTTCGTTCTGGGTTTGCGCAATTTTTGGGCGCGTGTTATTGTGTACTTGCAGGTATTTCGAGCTTGTTAGCTCAAATCATGGAGCAAATACGAAGAAATAAGGAGTACAGCAGTACCTTCGGTCGATCGACTGGCCATCATGGTCGATCGACTGAGTTGCGCTTTCCAGGAGCTTCTGTTCCTGTTCATCTTGTCGATCGACTGCCCCTATAGGTCGATCGACCGCTTCTGCTGCTATATTTGTTCCCGACCTCTCCCCTGCTGTGTTTGGTCGATATGCGGACCTAAGGGAGTTTTCCACTCCGCTTTACTTTCCGTCATATTACTTATTTCTTCTGTTCTCTCATTTACGCACAATTTTACCGCTTCAAAATTGTTTTCTCAGTCTTATGCGTGGTGTTTTCTGTCTTTCAGGCACTTTTGTTAGTAGCACTGCTAGCTACTGAAACCTCCTAGCTCACGCTGGTTTGGGGAGGTTTCCTTTGCTGCGCTTAAAGTTTTGTGAGTTCCATATCTTTCCTTCATGTCTTGTCTGTTTTATTTTCTTGCAAATTCCCATTTCTCTCTTCTTCATTATATGATTTTGCACAATGGGGACATTGTGCGATTTGGTTTGGGGAAGGGTTTTGCGTCGCATATCATTTGCTTGCATTCACGCTTATATTTTGTCTTGCATTGTTGTTTACTTCTTTATATTCATCAAAAATTAGAAAAATTTCAAAAAAACTCCATAAAATGCACGTTTATTTTAGCATATAGGTCGAGTCGGAGTGGTAGTATTTCTATGATGATTTTGCATTTGCACCTGTTTCGCCTGAGCCTTGCTAGATTAACATGTTATTAGTAGAATCGTAAATGCATATCCACGAGTTTTCGTTACATTATTTGCTGAATTTGAGACCTGACTTTGATTTTTGGTAAACTACATCATATTTCTGAGAATTAGAGCCTATAACTGGTGACATTCATGACCGGTTTATCTAGGAATGTGGGTAGTACTCCTTATGAGACATGTTTCCTTAATTTGCATAATTATGAGTTTGATCTACTTAATACCTGTATGCATTCGGTCTGTGGTTTGTTGACACATGTGGTAGAGGTTTCCTTTTCTCATTATACCCATAAGCTTCACACTGCCAAAAATAGCCTTTTTGTCCCATTTACTACATCCTACATTTAGCCTGTCCCTTGTCAAGCTAGTAGTCTGTGTTTTTGGGGTTGTTACTCGTTTTTGGTGGCATCTGCTCTGTTGAGATGATGATTGGAAAATGAGAAGGAAGAAAGAAACAAAAGAAAAAGAGAAAAATGATGAAAAAAAAATGATTCGAAAAAGAGATGAAAAAAGAAGTTCTGTACTGTTCAAGGCAGTCGATCGACTGCCCAATATAGTCGATCGACTGAAGTACAAAAGAAAAAAAAGAAAAAAAAAATAAGTCAATTCGCATAATTTAATCCTTATCTTTTGGCGATTTTTGCTCCCATGTTTCATTTATATCCTATGGGGAGTTTATTGATTTGTTAGTTTGGAGATTGTGAGTTTTGTGCTTGCTATAGCACTGTTTCGTTTGATTACGAGCAAGAAGTTGGATGTTGCCACTTGGTTCCGTTTTGGTACTAGATTGATCACCTGTGCCTCCACTTTACCATAAAATGTTTTGCCTCTTCTTACCCATACCTCACATATCCCATATATACCTCGGCATGTGTCATTGGTCACCTGTTTGGTTGGAATGCGTATGTACGGTTGTAGAGGTCATTTTCATATTTTATTGCTGGCATGTTTTCATAGGTCGTAGTTAGGTGAGAGTCACTACAAAATTAATTCTTTCTATCTTACGTATATATCACCTGTGCTTATTGAGTGATTTGAGCGACCCGCGAGAGTCCAATTTGATAAGTCTCTACAGTTGACGGTTCAGCAGTTCTTAACGACTACATAACTCGTTTGCATGATTCACATTACTAATTGATTGTTGGTTGTGCATTAAATTGGTTTAGGCTTAACAGTTTGCATTTCGCTCTGAGATTGAACTCGTTCCATTAGGTCATTAGATCGAGTCTAGTTCTTGCTTGGGGACAAGCAAGGGTTTGGTTTGGGGAAGTTTGATGCGTGTTATTTATATGATGTTTTACATCCCATTTTACACGCATTTCAGAGCTCATTCTTGTAGTTTATGCTACATTTCTCCCTATTTCCGTCTACTTCCGTATTTTGTACATTATTGCAGAAATGTGAAGTATTCAACGGGAAATCAAGCCAAATCCGCCCCCGAGTAATCTGCATTGCAAATGACGTAAAGGAATCACTTAAGGAACGAGCTTGGTGCGCAATCCAAGGCCCAAAAGACAAGTCCACGAGTTTTAAGAAGCCAAGTAGCAGCTCCATTAGTCGATCGACCATCACCCTCAGTCGATCGACCAATGATCGGGTTCCAGAAGCTACTGTTTGCTGAGGAGCAGTCGATCAACCAGCCTTATCAGTCGATCGACCAGATTGCTATTCCAGACGAGAATTAGAAGACCGAGAAAGCGCAAGCCCATGATGCTAGGTTTAGGAAATAAGATGTTACGTTAATTACTATATAACGTAACATAAAACATTCAGTGTAGATATACAAGTTTTTATCAAAATTTCATACAGTAACTTTCAGTTTTGGTTTACTCGAGTAATTAGGGTTTGGAACATCGTTTTAGCATTGGAATTTTGTTCTTGTTCTTAATCTTTCCTCTGAAATCTCGGTATTCCTTCTGCCCTAATTCCAGTTTATTGTTTTACTTTCATCATTAGTATAGATTTGCTAGTTAGTATCCCGAAAGCCAATTATCGTATTATCGCTGTTTGTTATTTACTTTAAGCATGAATTCAGTAATCGTTATTAGTTTTATTGTTGTTTTTACCCTTAGCATGAGTAGCTAATTCTTTAGTGCTAAGGATGTAGGCGATTTATGGCATAGGCGGCAATAGATTTTACACGGACTGTCTCGCGTGTCAGTCGATCGACTGACATTGTAGGTCGATCGACTGACCTCGTAGGGTTTTATATTCGTTTTAACTGTTTTAATGTTGTATTTAACGAATCGAATGCATGCGACCAGTTAGATACCTAGTTTATGACCGACCCATTAGATCGAAAGATAGGGAAAGTTATTTGACCAACAATTAAATCGACTAAACTGTGCTAAGATCGAAAGATAGGTATTGTTTAGACCGTTAGTCACTTTTCGGGACGAAAGTTAGTATTAGTGACATTAGGGACCTATAGCGAGATCGAAGGATGCTATTTGTTAAGAGTGGACCGAGAGGACCTCTTTATCTCCCGCCTTACCTGTGTTTGATTCAGACCGACTTAGTTTGTTGCCGCCGAAGCTATAATGAACCGATCATCCTAGTACCCTTCTTTTATCTGTTCAAATCGTTTATTTAGTTTATTATCTTTGTTCACTTTTAGCTGTAGACCAAATCAATTCAACCCCCACGATAGTTACCTCAGACTGAACTTAAAACAACTAAAATTTACATCTTCCTCCTTGTGGTTCGACCCTGTTACCACTAGCCTAGGTTAGTCTTAATAGGAATTATAAATTTTATATTTGGTACTCACAACGACGGGTATCAATTGCAGCATCAGAAGCTGCCAAGGAAGCTGTGTGGATCAGGCAATTCACGGAAGGGCTAAGAGTAGTACCTACCGCCAATGATCCCATCACTCTCTATAGTGATAATAGTGGGACGATCTTCCAAGCTAAAGAGCCAAAGTTTAGTAATAGATCTAGACATGTACTTAGAAAATATCATGTAATTAGAGATTTCATTGAAAGAAAGGAAATTGCGATATGTAAGGTTGGGACGGATGACAACATATCCGATCCGCTTACCAAGCCTTTATCGCAGGCCAAGCATGATGGACATGTTGCGTCCATGGGACTTAAACGTGTACCAAGTTTTTGTTAGATTTTGAAATGAAATAAAAGTGTTGTTTTTGTTCATGTTCATAATCACATCTGTCTTTTATCTTTTCTTTATACATTGTTACATCCAAACGGGTTGTAGTGACAAATTGAACCCCGTTAAAGTGAACACGGATTAACATAGTATTCGCCCATAGTCACTTGTATGAGGTGACGTCTCGAAATGACTAGAGTGTGATGCGATTGATGGCAAGTTCAAGTGCCATAGAGTCATATGAGAATGACTAGTCGATCACATAGGCAGACTGTTAGGAACACCTTGTCGGGCCTTATGACCGCTTATAGAGTTCTGGCAAATTTATATAGCCTGGTCGTGGCGAGAGCTACTATAGTATTCTAATGAGTCGATTCTTTTGACTAAAGACTATTCGCCTAAGATGGCACAGTTTCAGATTAACTTTTATTTGTGTTACTACGACCTTCGTAAATGGGGTCAAATGGGCATATTTTGGGTTATGATGGCTGTGGCTAGTCGAAGGGGAATGAGTGCGATAGGAATTGTCCACCCCTAGTCAGGGTTATAACAATATCTCAGGGCCACTCGAGGAGTAATGAACTGGAAATGCGTGGCCACGCTCGGAAGATATCTATGGTAGATAAATCCGGTCAATCAGTTATGCTCCAGATCGAGGAAACCACTCTCGATATGATCACTTGCAAGCACGACCTGAAAGACACCTTGCATTGAGTGGGAGATAGTAATAGGACAAGAGAATTGGTGACGCACACTTGTCGAGGACAAGTGGGAGATTGTTGGAATATGTGTCCTCCGACAATAATGCGATCACAACTGTCGATCATGATGATCACATGTTTAAATCTCATTTTAAAGGATATAGTTGGGAAGTAATATTTTACTGTCAACTGGTCAACTCATATCGGTAATGATTGGCTGACTAGAGTTTGACATTACTGTCGTGCGACGGTGGTGATCAGTTGATCCCCTTAGGTCATACCTAAAGGGTAACACTCTTAATTGATTATTTAATTGATCGTATGATGATACGGGTTAATTAAATTACTTAAAATTGACGGACGATTTTGGAAGTAATATTTACGTGTCTCATTGTAATTTGATTAATTAAGATACGGTCTAAGTAATCAAATTGTTTTATTGCTTAGATGAAATTATTGTTTACGGAAACAATTGAACTGAATGAATAATTTATTATAAATACAAGATGTTGTGATTTATAATTGGTAAAATATTTTGGTACAAGTAATTATGAATTACTAAGTCAATTTTGTATATGACGTATTTTTATTAATGCGTTGATTTTTAATATGTTAAAAATACATAACAATTTTACATGACATGTGACATGTGACAAATTGACAAAGATAAAATGGAGTCCATTTTATCTCATATGGACCGAATTAGTGGGTGGTTTAGGAAAATATTATGTTAATTAACTAAGTGGTAAACATAATCATTTCTTCCTAAACCTAGCCATGCAAACCTAGTGCCTCTTGTGAAGAGCACCTTGCTCATGCATTGGCCCTTTGACCCCCTCCCTCTACCCGGTTTTGTGAAAGGAAAAACCATGGGTTTTTCCTCTAATTTTTGCCTTATACACTACATCAATGTTAGTGTATTATTCATTCATTCATACATCTAAAATAAGAGTTTTAGAGAGATAAAAATCCTTCCATTTTCTCCCTTCTCTTAGCCGAAATAAAGAGAACCAAATAAATATTTTTGGGTCATTTTATTTAAATTAATATTGTTCTAGTAATAATAATATTAATTTTATTAAGAGATTACCTTAGGTATTAATCCTTGGGAGGGATTCTACACTTGGATCCTTGTTCTTCCATTTTAGGAGTGCTCAAGAACAAGTAAGAAGGAGATCTTATTTGTGCCCAATAATCCGAAATCTTCAATGTAAGATGATGATTTCTTCCTTATTCTTTTATTGTTTGCATGCATAAGATCAACTCTTAATTTTATGACTAAATTAATTTGAAACATATATGAATATGTTAAGTAATGAGATATAGATTTCTAACATTATATACCGCACTCACCTCATATATACCCTACCTTATCCACCCCAACCCCTATCCTATTGTAATCTCACAAATCCACAAACATGAGAGATGAGAAAAAGAGAGAAAAAGAAAGAGAAAATGGAGATTTCGTCCATCCGCCTCGAGTTCGTAAGGTAAGACCGTCTCACCAGCTTATATATTATTTTATTCAACCCGCCTCGACCTTGACCACCTCGGGACTGACCTTGACCAACCTTTAGCCACCGTTGACCACCCATATTCGGGTTTGACCGAAATGATAAGGTGTTTGTGGTTCTTGTGTATACCAGTTCTAGGGCAGGGATTTCGACCCTTTTCGTGGCCTGACCTAAGGGAGGATTGGGCGGTGGTTGTTTGGGGTTGATAGGGGAGTGTGGTGGTGGCCATAGGTGGCGGAAATAGGGGTAGAAAGGGGAGCATGGGTTCATGGTTGTTGTTGTATGTTGTTGCTGTTTTATGTCGTGGTTGTTGTTAGGGCGGTTGTCGTGTGGGTGGCTAGCGTCGACAGGGGTCAGGAGCACCTAGGGTGGCACCGACCGTGGCTGGTGTTGGCAATGGTGGTTGGTGGTGGCCAAAAAGGGTAGGTTGTGAGTGTGTGTATCGTGTGTTGGTGTTGTTGAGGCCGTGTGATTGTTGTTGTTATTATGGTGGTGGTTGATGCCGGTTGTGGAAGCCACCGTGGTTGGCGGTGATGGTGGCCGACAGTGGCGGCAGCCATGGTGGTGGTTTGGGTAGTCTTAAGACGAAATTTGAATAGCTTAAAACGAGTTTTGTTTAATTGAATTATATAATTATAATTTAGTTAGATTAGTTAATAATTAAATATATTTAATTAATTATTTAGGTGATGGTTTCATGAGATGGTTTTGTGAGACGGCTTATGAGATGGACTTTGCTTGTGTCGAGTAGCTTATGGAGATTTGCTAAAAGGTAGGTTTATCCTACTCAGTTTCGATAGTGTGTCTATTTGTTAAATGAGTTGTTTATCATTAAATACATTTAATGAGTCGGTAATTGGCATGTTATACGGTATCTTATATTTATTGTGTTTGTCATGTATATTGGAGGATATTGTTGTAATACCCCGTAATTATAAAGGTTGATAAGTGAATAATTTATGTAATTCAAATAATTAATTAATTAGTAATAATCGTATTTATAATAATAATTGTTGTGAGACGGTAATTAAAAGAATTAAATAATAAGGTAAGACGGGCTTATTGCTAGTGTCGACTTGGGCATGTGTAATATGGAGTAATAATGGCATTAGTATACTAATTTACATAATTGATTATAAGGAAAATAATATTGGTAAAATAATAATAATAAAAATAATATGGTAATTACATATTTTTCCTAATTGATTTCCATATAAGTTTAACCTACCTATATAAATAAAAGACAACCTACAACAATATTCTTCATAAAAATCTGAAAATAATTGATTAAAGAGAGAAGGGAGACCTAAAGACGGAAAGGAGGAATTTAGCAAAATCAATTTATCGCCTCAAGGTAATACTTTAAGACCGTCTCATGTATATACTTTGTTATGTTATAACTCATAAATTAGACCACCATATGACTTTCTTTGACCATGACCTTGACCGTGGGACATCAGGGAATGGCCGGACCCACCGTTGACCATCAATGACCAGCGGGAGAGGGGCGTTTGAAGGGTGTTTGTATGGGTGGTTGGGTTACTCGTTTTATATAGCTATGAACTCCTATTTCAGTCATGGCTGACCTAGACTTGGTAACGATGGTACCTGGGGGTGAGTCGACCACAATGGGTGGTCGTGGGTGGACAAGGATGGTGGTTTGCACGGTGGTTGGCCGGAATTACGGGAAAGGGTATGGTTGTTGTTTAGCACGATGGAACCGGTTTTATACCCCTACCCGTGGCTTGCTTGGCTCGAATCTGGGTTGGCTGGGTTGTGGTGGTTGGGTCGACCACGGGGAAGGTGATGTGGTGGTTTCAGGTGGTGGTTTATGGTGCTGGTGGCTGGTTTACAATGAAACAGGGGAAAACAGGGGACGGGTTGGTACTATGCTTGTCGGGTGAGCATGGGTAAGCCTGACCATGACCATGGGGGATGGTGCGACTAGTGGGTCCACCGTGAGTCAGAGGAGGACCACGGTGGTGGCCACTGGTGGCGAGGGTGGTTTATTGGTATTGTTGCGATTGTGTTTGGGTGTCGAGTGTTGTTGGCATGAATGTCATGGTAGGGCACGTTTTGTTGGTCGTGAATAGGGATGATGGTGGTGCTGATTGGGGTGGCTGACCAGGTGCTGTTGCGAAGTGGTGGTTGTTATTGCAGGTAGTGGTGTACCGTGGGTGTTGGTTGATGGTTAGATATGGTTAAGCCGTGTGTGAGTTGGGGGTTTGGATTTGTTTTGACACGGGTTTTGTGACGAGTTTAATAGTTTGTCTGAAGGCGGGTTTTGTGTATTAACTTTACGGGAGGATATAACTAAAATAATTGATTTATAAATAAGTTTAAATAATTAAACGAATTGGTTAAGTAAATAATTATAATTATTATATATTTTGGTGACGGTATTGTGAGGAGCTATTTTATTGGATTGCGTGATTGGAGTGCTTCCTCTCGAGGTAGGATAACTACTCAACTGGCTGTTATTATTGTAACACCCCCATTTATTAAGGAGCCTTTAGCAAGACGTTCCCAAATAAATAGGATTGTTACCATCTCGGTTTTCCGAGGTAGTGAATAACAAAGTACAACAAACCAAAGTACTTTCATTAAAATTTTAACGATTACATGTTTATTACAAATTAATAAACTAGAACTTAATACAAAATAAGATACAACTCGCAGCGGTAATAAATAAAGTGATTAAATAATCTATGTGGTCTAGACTTCTAGGTAGACTGGCCAAGTCCTCATGCATTCCCATAAGCTCCCAAGTCAGTTAATCTTTAGTACCTGTCAAATCTGCTCCCCATTATGGTTCATCACAGGTGTTCACGAATACACGGTCAACCACGAGGTTGAGTAGGAAACTAAACAACAGTAAATAACAACGACAATATAACTCCGCAATATATGACTTATTAGCACACTTCAGTCGAGCTCTACTCGTTACATTAATCATCCCGCCAATCCCTGGCCAGGGCAGCCTCAACCCGAAGGTGAGTAACCACACACTACATTACCATAAGGTAATGTCTGCGTCAACTCATAGTTGAGTAATATCCACCAGATGGCCTGCAGACCAATCTGGGGCCTGCCTCGAGTAAACACGATAAATATCGTCTGCCATAATAAATCTGTTAACCATTATACATTACTATAAGTAATGTCTGCCAGAATAAATCTGATAATTAATGTAAGTGTCATGCTTATATGAATGCAAAGATAAATAATAATAATCAGTCGGATATAATCCACAATACTCAACCACAACGATATAACAAGTATACTTCCAGCCACAATACTCATGTGAAATAAAATAATAACAGTCAGTTGAGTAGTTATCTTACCTCGAGAGGAAGCATTCCAATCACGCAATCCAATAAAATAGCTCCTCACAATACCGTCACCTAAATATATAATAATTATAATTATTTACTTAACCAATTTGTTTAATTATTTAAAACTTATTTATAAATCAATTATTTTAGTTATATCCTCCCGTAAAGTTAATACACAAATTTCCATCCTGAGGGCCTTTTTTATCACTGTCCTTGTACAGTTCTGGATAGGAATTCCGAGATTAAGGGAAGGAAAAGTTTCAAATACTTTAACATGTGGGGGACTGCCCCAACTTTTAAATCACTGGTTTCTGATTGTTAGTCCAAGCATTATCAGGGGACAAAGATGTTTGGGATTATCAAAAAACTTAAAGCTCTGAAACCTATTCTTAAAGCTCTCAACAAGGAATGCTTTTCTGGTATAGAGAACAATACCAATATTGCTTGTCTTGCCCTGGAGACTATTCAGAAAGCACTTATTGATAACCCTAGTGATGCTGATCTCCTGCAGCAGGAACTGGATTTGGCACATGATCTTAAGGATCTTATAATTGCCAGAGATAGTTTCCTGATTCAAAAGGCAAAGGTACAATGGTCCCTGGAGGGAGACCTAAATACTTCTTACTTTCACCATTCTATTAAAAAAAGGGTGATGATGAACAAGGTCTTCCAGATAGAAGATAAAGATGGTAGACTTTGTACTGATGGGACTGCTATACAGTCTGCTTTTTTAGATTATTATCAGGAACTCCAGGGTTCTCAAAAGTCTACTGATGCTGTTAATTCTAATGTGGTCAGGCAAGGGATGTGTTGTATTGAGGCACATTGGACCTCACTGAATAGACCTGTCACAGCTGATGAGGTCAAGAAATGTTTTTTCAGTATTCCCTCAAACAAATCCCCTGGCCCTGATGGTTATTCCAGTCACTTTTATAAGAATGCTTGGGACATTGTGGGTAATGATATATGTGAGGCTGTTATTAATTTTTTTGACACTGGTAAGTTACTAACTTAGATTAATGCTACTGTCATCACTTTGATCCCTAAGATTGGCAGGCCTACTAGTGTGAAGCATTACAGACCTATCTCCTGCTGTAATGTGCTTTATAAAGTTATTTCAAAGTTACTTTGCTCTAGATTGGCTCTTATTCTCCCTGATTTGATTTGCAAGACTCAAGGTGCATTTGTTAAAGGGAGGAGTATTTTGGAAAATATATTGATTTGCCAAGATCTAATTAGGCAGTATAATAGAGGGAAAGCTTCTCCTCGTTGTCTCTTTAAGCTTGATCTCCAAAAAGCTTATGATTCAATTGAATGGGCATTTGTAGACCAGATGTTAGAGGCTCTTCTTTTCCCTGAGAAGTTTAGAAGAATGATTATGCTTTGTATATCTACTCTAACCTATACTCTTAACCTTAATGGTGCTCATTTTGGATTCTTTAATGGAAGGAGAGGGCTTAGGCAGGGTGACCCTATCTCTCCTCTCATTTTCTGCATCTGTATGGAATATCTATCAAGACTTATGGACTTTGCTACTAGGAAGTGGTATTTCAGGTATCATCCAATGTGTAAGAGCTTGAGATTGACTCATTTACTCTTTGCTGATGATCTCTTAATGTTCAGTAAAGGGGATGTGCAGTCTATCATGCTTATTCTTAGGGTGTTAGCTACCTTTTCTGGCTCCTCTGGGCTCAAGGTCAATGCTGCTAAATCAGAGGTGGTATTCAATCGGGCGCCTGAGTCCCTGAAATATGATATTGCACAGGTCTCTGGATTTCAGGAAGGTAAACTTCCTTTTAAATACCTTGGAATTCCTATTCAACCTGGCAGATTAACCAAGGCTGACTGTAATGTACTTTTGGATAAGATTGTTTCTAAGATTAGAGGTATAGGGGCTAGGAAACTCAGCTATGCTGGTAGACTAGTCCTTATAAACTCTGTGCTGAATACCTTGCACAACTACTGGGCTTCCATTTTCTTAATCCCTAAGGGTGTTATCAAGAGAATAGAGGGTTTTTGTAGGAACTTTCTATGGTGTGGGGATTCAGAATATAACAGGGCACCTTTGGTGGCATGGCATCATGTTTGTTGCAGTAAAAAAGAAGGTGGTCTGGGTATCAAAGATGCTGGGGTGTGGAATATAGCTAGTGTAGGAAAGCTAGTGAACTGGATTTATACAAAGGCTGATAGGCTATGGGTCCTTTGGATTGATCATGTCTATATGAAAGGTGCTGACTGGAATACTTATCATCCTCCTCCTGATTCTAACTGGAATTGGAGGAATGTTTGCAGGGTTAAGGATCTTTTAGTAGGTGGCTATCAGGATAATTGTTGGATTGATTCTACTGGTGAATATACTATCATTGCAGGGTACCAGTGGTTACAGGCTCCACACCCACCTGTACCTTGGTATCATGATGTTTGGGATTCCTGGGTTCTTTCCAAACATGCTTTTATTAGTTGGCTGATTCATAGGACAGCTTTGAACACAAGATCAAAGATGTTTAAGCTGGGCCTTAGTACTACTGCTAGTTGTGTCCTCTCTGAGATGGGGGAGGAGACACATGAACATTTATTCTGGGATTGTGTCTACTCCTCACAGGTTATTGCAGGTCTGGAAACTTGGTTGCAGCTGAAACTTAATACCCCTTCTAGTTCCTCTTCTAAGCTGCAAAGAAGAATCTGTAGGGTAGTAAAACTGGCTGCCTGGTACGCTATCTGGATGCAAAGGAATTCTGCTCGTTTGGACCTTACTCTTTGCAGGCCTGATAAGCTGACTCAACAAATACAGCAACAAGTGCATGGTAGACTTGTAGGCAAATTAAGTAATTGTATCATGCCAAGGGATTGTAATTGGCTAAGTAAGATTAATATTAGGTGTCCTTTTTGTACTTAGTCTAATTTGTGATGGATTCATGTAAAAGTTTAGGATTAATTCAAAAGCTCACATTCTACCAAAAAAAAAAGTTAATACACAAAACCCGCCTTCAGACAAACTATTAAACTCGTCACCAAACCCGTGTCAAAATAAATCCAAACCCCCAACTCACACACGGCTTAACCATGTCTAACCATCAACCAACATCCACGGTACACCACTACCTGCAATGACAACCACCACTTCGCAGCAGCACCTGGTCAGCCACCCCAATCAGCACCACCATCATCCCTATTCACGACCCCCAAAACGTGCCCTACCACGACATTCATGCCAACAACACTCGACACCCAAACACAATCGCAACAATACCAATAAACCACCCCTACCACCAGTGGCCACCACCGTGGTCCTCCTCTGACTCACGATGGACCCACTAGTCGCACCATCCCCCATGGTCATGGTCAGGCTAACCCATGCTCACCCGACAAGCATAGTACCAACCTGTCCCCTATTTTCCCCTGCTTCACAGTAAACCAGCCACCAGCACCACAAACCACCACCTGAAACCACCACATCACCTTCCCCGTGGTCGACCCAACCACCACAACCCAGCCAACCCAGGTTCGAGTTAAGCAAGCCACGGGTAGGGGTATAAAACCGGTTCCATCATGTTAAACAACAACCATACCCTTTCCCGTAATTCCGGCCAACCACCGTGCAAACCACCATCCTTGTCCACCCACGACCACCCATTGCGGTAGACTCACCCCCAGGTACCATCGTTACCAAGTCTAGGTCAGCCACGACTCAAATAGGAGTTCATATCTATATAAAACGAGTAACCCAACCACTCATACAAACACCCTTCAAACGCCCCTCTCCCGCTGGTCATTGGTGGTCAACGGTGGGTCCGGCCATTCCCTGATGTCCCACGGTCAAGGTCACGGTCAAAGCAAGTCATATGGTGGTCTAATTTACGAGTTATAACATAGCAAATTAAAGTATATACATGAGACGGTCTTAAAGTATTACCTTGTGGCGATAAATTGATTTTGCTAAATTCCTCCTTTCCGTCTTTAGGTCTCCCTTCTCTCTTTAATCAATTATTTTTAGATTCTTATGAAGAATAAAGTCTATTGTTGTAGGTTTTCTTCTGTTTATATAGGTAGGTTAAACTTATATGTAAATCAATTAGGAAAAATATGTAATTACCATATTATTATTATTATTATTTTACCAATATTATTTTCCTTATAATCAATTATGTAAATTAGTATACTAATGCCATTATTAATCCATATTACACATGCCCAAGTCGACACTAGCAATAAGCCCATCTTACCTTATTATTTAATTCTTTTAATTACCTACTCACAGCAATTATTATTCTAAATACGATTATTACTAATTAATTAATTATTTGAATTACATAAATTATTCACTTATCAACCTTTATAATTACGGGGTATTACAGTATTCCCTCCTTAAAATGAACTTCGTCCCGAAGTTCACCCAGAAATGCTAACATACCAATCATATAAAACTCGTAACACAAGGTTACCACTTTAACCATCATTAAGTGCAAACAATTATCAATTACTCAAAATGTATTACGAATTAAATGTCAAAATATATCACCGTGAATTAAACTTAACATGAAAATCTATCTCGAAGTACTCAAAATATAAGGTGTCAGAATTGCGGTGTTGGTTGGTTACTTGTTCTATGGAGACGGAAGGCGGTTGGGAGACCGTCTTCCGCTTGAGTCTTTTATTGGGTTTTCCAACCCTAATAGGAATGTGCACATTAATGACTTGAGTTTGGTGGGACGTGTGTGGTGAGGCACGACGTCTGTCGGGAGACCCGAGTCGTTCTTGAGCCCGATACCACCGACGTGTTCGCAGTACCTTGTGTGATTGTGGTGTCGTGGACGTGTTCCTGGCACCAGTGGTTGTGGGTACGTTTGGGCGTGTCCTGGTACCGGTATGACGGTTGGATAATTGTGTGTCATTTATATCATGGTCATATTGTTACAAAGTGGTATCATAGCGACGATTTTGAAACCTAAACCAATAAACGTAGGAGCGTCTAATAAAATGAACCCGGCATGAGTACAATAGGAGGTCGGTTTTGGGTGAGAAGGATCCCTCACTTTAAAACCAGATCCTATTGTTTCGGTCGGTCACTACGTGGGTGGTTATGAGTCGGGCAAACGAGAAGTGACATGTGGCATGATTGTATGCGTGATAGGAGTTTCGCTTAACATCTTGCATGACTTATTTACTGAAATGAAATGTTGCTTGATTACATGTAGTTGTGATCATAGTTTAATTTCTTGCCTTATATATGGGTCTATTCGATGCATGATGATATGTGGCGTGATTACGTGTTTGTTATAGCAAGTCGATAAGTTTTGCAAGATATCGTTATTTATGATGTAGTGCATCTATCGTGTGAAAATTGGATGTGTGTATTCATATGTATAGAGTGCCTTAATGAATGATTATTACGTGTTAAAATGTGATTAGTAATGATCGATTAGTAGATTAGTCGTTAGTATTAAAATAATATTTGAGTCGGGAATTGCAAACCATAGAGAGGCACCCAGCCGAGTACGAGCTAGTACTCGACCGAGTAGCAGTCACTCGACCGAGTGAACCCTACCACTCGACCGAGTGGACCAATTTATAGAAACTTAAAAATTTATGAAAGTGTTTCACTTGACCGAGTGGAGAAGGCACTCGACCGAGTGGACTGTCACTCGACCGAATGGACTCAGCACTCGACCGTGTGCCATTTTCTGGGTTGTAAATTTTGCAAAAAAATTGCACTATTGCCTTATTTTATCTCTTTATTTATTCATTTAATATCATTTTGCTTGTAAACACCATTGTTGATTGTTTGTTGCTTGAACTCAAGTTTTTACTCTATTTTAGTCCTGAATTTGACTAGGTTCACTGTATGAGCGACGTTTTCTTTCCCCGTATCTTTCAAATTGATTGTGCTTAAATCTACGCTAATTACTTCAAATTTTGTCAATTAATGGCATGTTTTGTTTGATTCATAATATTAATCTTATTTTTACATCAATTATGATGCCAAGAATGAAATTTCATGTTGAAATTTTACCTAAACTTTTTTTTTATGAACTCGACAATAAATGTTTCGGAGTCAATAATTTAATTTTTATGTTTGTTGTTTGGTGGATGGTTTAACAAGGACCAAAATTTGGTTGTTATTGCCAACTTTCTCGTACATTTGAAAATTTGTCTTGAAAATTTTGTTGCAAAATTTTCGAAACTTTAAGGTCCATTCTTAAATTTTGATTTTTCGTGTTTGAAACTTAGTTTAATTCACTAACGGGGCTACTGTCCTTATTAGCAACGACATGCATCATCTTGAATCAAGATTTCATTAATGTTGCCCAAAATCTTTTGAAATTTCACCTCAAAATGAATAATTTTGATTTTGCTCTCAAATGTGGCTTAATTATCTCTTGGTGCTTAGTCCTTGTTAATATAGTATTGTGTTGCAATAACCTAGGAGTCTTACATTTTGTACCCCATTCCTTATCTAGTTATGTCATGAAGATTCACAAGTTGTTAATGATGCTAGACATGCCTTAAATTTTACGACTTTGTTTTAAAGTTTCTTGACTTAAATGAGTAATAAGACTTCAATTTTGTTAATAATAATACTATGTATTGTCTTACGTCGATAATTTTGCCTTAAAGTTTTGCCCAAACATTGGGTTTTTCATGTGTAAAGCTTGATTTAATGGTGTTAAAAGACCCTAGTTTTTTTTGGTAGTAATGTTAAATCTTACTTTACATTTGAGACCTTGTATTAAAATTTCACCCCAAATTTTCGAAATTCTAATGTACATGTCGAAATTTGCATTCTTGTATTTAAAACATGACTTAATTGCCTCATAGAGCTGATCAAATGGCCCAGGCCCGCAAGCCCGACGCGGCCCAACCCGATTTTTTCTCGGGCTTGGGCCTCAATTTTAGGCCCAAAAAGCCCATGGGCCAATTCATAATATTGGGCCGGGTTTGGGCCTACCTTAAGGCCCGAAAATTGGCCTGACCCGACCCGATCATATGTAAAATTTACTATTATAAGTATAATTTAAGGATGTATATGAGCCGTAGTAAAAGAATTTATCAATCAATTGATGTCATGTAACTTTTTTTTTAGGTGAAATGTGAGTATATATATATATATTTCAAAAAGACATATCCAATTACAAAAGGACCAAAAAGCTTTCTACAAATAGAAACAAATCATTCCTATTAACAGAAACCAATCCAAGTCCTTGCATTCAACTCATGTTGTCCTCCTCTTCGATCAGTAAATTTGCGAATTTGTTGTTGGACCACCATCTTCATCCGTTCTGCCACTAACACAGGCCTGGCTACACTGAACTGAGTTCGAGCAAGATTACGTTGATGCCAAACTGTGTACTTGTAGCACGAGAGCACCAAAGCTAGAGCCTTCCATTTCATGCTGCTATCAGAAACATTCAGCAGCTCACTATCAGTGGGGAAAGGACGTTTAATCCAGTCTTCAATATATTTCTGAACTTGACAACTGAATTTACATTCAGTAAAGAGATGCTCATTTGTTTCAGCCTGTTCTGCACACAGGATACACAGGTCATCCTGACAGCATCCATACGAAAAGAGCCTGACTTTGGTATTCAATCCTCCCTGCATTATCAACGATGAATTGAAGGAATGTTTGGGCACATTCCATTCATTCCAAACTATTTTTGTCCAATGCTGAGTAGGAGCTGTTCCCATAAGCCAATCATATCCATGGCTAATTGTATATCCTTTTTGATGAGGAGCCCAACAGTTGTCAATGAATCCATGTTTAAGCTGCTCCTTCACCTTACAAATAGTCTTCCAAGTCCAAGTTGAGTAATTTGCAGGTGTATAGTCATTCTAGTCCATCCCTTTGAGATAAACACTGTCTATCCACTTAATCCAAAGCCTGTCAGCCTTCACATATATCCAATTCACCAATTTTCCAACTGAAGCTATGTTCCAAGTGCTGGCTTTTTTAATCCCTAGTCCCCCTGCAGCTTTTGACATGGTGACTCAGTCCCAACCTACTAAAGGAACTCGATGATATTCAGAGGAGCTATCCCATAGGAAGTTCCTACATATGGCCTCAATTCTCTTAATAGCAGCTTTAGGAATGACAAACATTGCTGCCCAGTAATTGTACAATGTATTAAGCACTGAGTTTATGAGAACAACCCTACCAGCATAAGATAGTTTTTTTGCACCAATACTTCTGATCCTTGTCATCATTTTCTCCACAAGACTGCTACATTCTTTCTTTGATACTTTCCCTGGCTGAATTGGGACCCCTAAATATCTAAAAGGCATTTCCCCTTCCTGAAAGCCAGTGACTGATAGAATATCAGTCTGCAAGTCCTCATTCATGCCATTAAAAAATATTTCAGACTTTGCATTGTTCATCTGCAAACCTGATGCATTAGAAAAGGAGGTGAAAGCTTTAACAAGGAGGAGAATAGATGGGGCATCTTCTTTGCAAAACATCAGGAGATCATCTGCAAACATGAGGTGAGTTAGCTTAATTCCTTTGCATTGTGGGTGATAATGAAATGGCCATCTGGCTGTGGCATAGGCAATGAGCCTTGTCAAATAATCCATACAGATTGTAAAAATAAGAGGAGAGACTGGATCACCCTGCCTGAGTCCCCTCTTACCCTTGAAGTACCCAAAGTTGCTTCCATTCAAGACTAAGGTATAGGAAGTAATTGTTATGCAAGTCATCAGAAGGTCAATAAATTTGTTAGGAAACTTCAGTCCAACCAACAATTGTGCCACAAACTCCCATTCTACAGTATCATAGGCTTTCTGCAAATCAACTTTGAATAAACATCTGGGAGAAACATTTTTCCTAGAGTATTGATGCACTATGTCTTGGCATATCAGAACATTCTCAATAATGGACCTACCTTGTACAAAAGCTCCTTGACTTTCATGTATCAGATCAGGCAGTACCAAGGCAAGCCTATTGCAAAGAATTTTGGAGATAACCTTGTAAAGTACATTGCAGCAGGCAATGAGTCTGAACTGTTTAACTGAGGTAGGTCTCTCACACTTAGGAATCAGGCTAATGTTTGTTGCATTCAGTTGAGTTAGTAGTTGACCTGTATTGAAGAAATCTTGAACAGCATCAACCACATCACTCCCAATCAAATCCCAGGAATCCCTAAAAAATCCACTTGAGTACCCATCTGGCCCTGGGGCTTTACCAATAGGAATGGAAAAGACCACCTGTTTGACCTCCTCAGAGAGCACTGGCTTATTCAGTATAGAAATGTGTTCCTCTGTGCAAAATTTCCCAAATTCAAGGACTGCATGTCTCACATGTTCAGATACCTTTCTACTACCAAGGAGTCCATTATAATACTCTAAGAAAGCATCCTGAATACTCTGATTATCAGTACACATATTCCCATGCTGATCTTCAATCTGAATAATAGTATTTCTGATGCATCTCTTCTTTATGCTGGCATGAAAGTAAGCAGAATTAATATCCCCATCATCCGTCCATTTAATCTTGGCTTTCTGCTGCATAAAACTATACTTTGCCTTGGTCAAAACTCTCAGATTCTCCATGGCTTCCCTCTCCCTGGTGATAAGAGAAGGATTCATAGGGTCACCCATAATATGACTCTGAATTTCAGCTAAAGTCAGTTCTGCCTCCTCAGTCTTGACTTCAATATCAGAATAGCATTCCTTGTTCAGATCTTTTAACACATGCTTTAAGGCTTTCAGTTTTTTAACAATGCAAAACATTCTTGTGCCATTCACTGTGCTATCCCATACATCCTTGATCCTGGGAATGAAACCAGCTGCACTCCCCCACATATTGAAGTATTTGAAGCTCCTAGACTTAATGGCAGCCAACTGTTTATTTGAAACAACACAGGGATTGTGATCAAGGAGTCCTTTAGGATGGAAATGACCCACCATATCTGGATACACACTTAGCCAATCATTGTTTACTAGAAATCTATCCAGTCTACTGTATTTTCTATGCTCAACATCTTGCTTATTCGTCCAAGTATAGAAAGCCCATGTAGCCTGTATATCAATCATCCCACAAGCATTCATGCAGTCAACAAAAGCATCCATATCCTCATCTCTAGTCTGCCTGATGTCATGTAACTTATTTACTAGTATTAACATGAAAAGTAAACGACTCTAAGCCTAAAGAAAAATATATGCATCTAACAACTTAATTATATTATTATATTTCTAAAAATTACGCACTTAGTTTATTCACAAATTGTAGGTTAGATAAAATACTTCGTCAACTAACATTTTCTATATCAATTTCGATAACGAACTATGTTATTCCTTGAAAATGAAGATTTCTAAAGTCCTCTAAAGAATAAAAAAATTGGCCCGAAAAGGCCCAAAAGCCCATTAAAGCCCGCATGGGTCGAGCTTGGGCCAATGAAAAAAGGCCCGCACTTGTGGCCCGGCCCGGCCCACATATTTGGGCTAAATTTAAAGCTACGGTCCGGCCCGGCCCATGATCACCTCTATTGCCTCATGGTGCTTCAGTGGTTGTTAATGGTATTATGTATGGACTTAAATTAGAAATCTTGTCTCAATTTTTTGAAATTTGTAACGTTGATGCCCAAATTTTTATTTTATGCTTAATACTCGGTTTTATTGTGTCGTGAGCTTACAATGTTGTTAATAATGTGTTGTTTAACTTATGTGGGTCAATAGTTAGCTTACCTTGCGGATTGTATGATTTTGATGAGTGAGGACGTATAGACTTATGATTGAGAAGATGTGAAACAAGAGTGAGTCAGTGAGATTTTAGGGTAATTGGGCAATTTCTAATAATGTGTGATGAGTGATGTAGCATTTTGAGAATTTGAATGTGAAATATGCGTTTTATTGGGATTGATGTGAGTTTGTTCATTTGATGTAGATTTGAGTCGTGTAAGTAGATAGGTGTATGATATTGTATAAAAAAAAAAGAGTTATTTGATGAATAAGGGTGTTATTGGTCTAAATTGTGGAAATGGTTGTTAGTGATTAAGCTAGATCTAATAAAGTGGCAATGTGGGTATTGTGAGTAAGGGAATTGTGAATGAAAATGAGTGATGTAAGAATATGTGTTGGCAACATAGAGTATGAAAATTTAGAGATGCGAGGATGTAGCATGGTTATTGACTTTTAAGAAATGAATCTTTTATGTTAAGCGGTGATATTGGTGACTTTGTATATAGGATTTATGTTTGGAAAATTTGGAGTAGAAGAAAGTAACTTTAGATTGCGTAAGGTGTCTACAATTGAGTAAGATAATTGTATGAGCTAATTGTGGATAGTGAGTGAAGTGTAATCTAGGTTGGATATTTGTTAAGTGTTGCAATTTATGGATAGTGAATGAAGTTTATTAAGGAATATTAGTGTGAGCGTGACTTGGAAACTTGGGATGATGAATAATTGAGATATGTTGACACGGTTGTCGCAACCCTATCAAAAATAAAACCAATAGGCTCTAACTAATGTAGCAGAGGCAAGTCGCGTATTGTATTCATAGGGAGGCGGTCACTATCTACTCGTTAATCAGTCTATCTATGATCACAAAGCAAGGGGGGTTTGAGTTGTTTAAACAAAACTAAAGAACTGAATTAAAAGCAAGGATTGAGAGAAAATAAAGAGAGAGATGCCAGGATGTCGATCCACCATGATAACTAACCAATTCAGTCAAAGGTAGATCAGTCGGTCTAATGTGAGAAGGGTAAAGGAAAGGTCCTTTCGGTCCGCTATCCGCCCTAAAATACAACTAACTTAGCTTTCACCCTCATTAGTGTAGTCTATTGTTCATAATAGGTCTATTCATTCCAATCTCTTGATCTAGGTCTGAATTTAACCAGTTTAATTACTTCAGTTGCATGCATTCAACCTAATAATTACAGTTATATTGCTATGAATCAATTCTCACGATCAAAGCCGTCTAATCTAATTATAACATTATTGCTTTACTACCATGGCTCCCCTAATCCTAGCATTCAAGAATTAGCTACACATAACAATGAATAAAACAAGAACGAAAGATAAAGTAAGAACAAACATGGTAGAAAGAGCTGTGCAAAGGACAATTAGGTAAAATAGAATGAGAGAAAGAGAAAGATTACACAAACGAGATCCGGAAATATAGAAAGAGCAACGTCGAACCAAAAGCTGAGATAAAAGTTGAATCAAAGATCAATAAACCTAATTGAGTCTCTCCTATTTATAGGAGAGACGTTTCTTCACCTAAGATGCGATAGTAAGATATTATAATCTTGCGTCAGATAGAAAAGTACTCGATCGACGACATTAGAACTCCTCGATCGAGTAACTCCTAGCAAATACCTCTCGATCAAGGATATTAAGTACTCGATCGAGCACTATCAAAAAAGCATTTCTCGATCGAGGACATTAAGTACTCGATCGAGCACTATAGTACTCGATCGAGTGGTTTCCAGCGCGTAATTCCTGCTTCGTGCACTGAACTTCAAACGGCCGTCATTTCTTCGTTACATGGACAAATCCGGCATTTTCGGTGGCGTTGGAAATCTAAGAGGATAAAATTTCATCTCCAATTAGAATCGTCTAATTATCATTTGTAGAACTCAAGATATGGCTCTTCAAAGTAGGCACAAGTTATATGAAGCTCTTCCTTTGCTCGCCTAGCTACCTTACTTCTACGCGCATCACAATTAGTAGTTTCAAGCTTCGACTCAACTCATTTCCTAAGTGCATGCATAGGGACATGTTCTAAGCTTGATCTGCTTCTTTCAGGTCCGTTCCTGTAATTAAAGCCAAACGAACCAAAGTAGACTATTCGGGGCATTTCGTAATATAACACTACGAGAATCGCATAGAAATACGTGCATAAAAGGCTTAAAAAGACTATATAAAATGCACGTATCAAATCTCCCCAAACCAAACCTTTGCTTGTCCCCAAGTAAACAGTATGCAAAACTAATGGAACGGAATAGAAAACTCAGAGCTAGCTACAAGTTGTCCATTTAAACCAATTTAATGCAAGCAAACTAACACTTATAGCAGAAACTGTCAAATGCAAACAAATTATAAGATGTTTATAATAAAGCTGAACTGTCGACCTTGCAAGACCTTTAAAATGGACTCTCACGGGTCACTCTTCTCTCATGAAGCAAAGGGTAAGCATATAAATGTAAGAGAAGAAGAAGGATAGTCGCTCACCTAAACTACGACCGACATAAACATGCATGCAACTAATATGACAGACAATTCTAGCTACCGTACACATACATTCCAACCAAACAAAGTCTATCACAGCCGAGGGCTTACAAAAATATGGTAAAGTGAGGTAATGGGTAAGAAAAGGCAAAACATTTTTGGGAATGTGAGGTAATGAGCCAAGCTAGTAACCTAACAAAACCAAATAAAACTGCATCCGCTTCTAGACCATCTCAAAATTTGAACAAAATGCCCTTGAATCGGCATAACAGCTCACTCAACCAAAAACATACTCCTCATAAGATCAAAATAAAACCAATCGTTGGTTGGCGCAGTGGTAGCATGGGGCTGCGCTTGGTAGGGAGGTCTGCGGATCGATCCCCCACAACTGCGATTGGGAGGGGTTTAAATACCGTAATCCTTGGACACGCCCCGAAATCCGGATTAGTCGGCCCAATGTGGTTCGGATTACCGGATGGTTTAGACCAAAAATAAGATCAAAATAAAACATAGGAGCAAAACCGAAATTAACCAAGCTCTTTTTTTTCATTTTTTCTCTTTCTTTTTTTTTCTTCTTTTACTTTTCTTTTCGGATTTTTCATTTTCCTGTTTTCTTTCGATTTTTTTTTTCAACTTCCTTTTTTTAATTTCTTCATCCTCCTTTCTCCATATATTACCAACTCCAAATCAATACAATACAAACCAAACTCGGAATAATAGACAAAATACCGCAAAAACATACACTAAACTAGCTTGAAAAGGCAGACTAAATTTGGATGTTGTTAAGGGTCAAAAGGCAAATTTGGCTAAATGTGGAGTTTAATGGGTAAAATGAAAGAAAAAGGGAATGTAAGCACCTCCCAGCATGTGACACCAACCACTAACCCGAATGTATGCAGGCAAAAAACAATTGAATTTCATATATGAGCGAATTAATGTTACATGTTATGCAAGGAGTAACTACTCACAATCCCACATGAAACTGGTCAAAAATGACACCAGTTTATACGGCTCTAGAACTTAGAATATATGAGTCGGTTGCCAAAATTTCAGGTCAAGTCTATTCGTTCAGCTATATTTTAACATTAACTCGTAGATATGCAGAAGATAAAGCTAAAAGATATTAATTTATGCAAGGCTTAAGCAAAAAGACAAATTATAGTGCAATTTCATCATCGAAATACACCGTTTCAACTCAATCTATATGCTAAAATAAACGTGAAATTTGTGATTTTTTTAGAAATTTTATAGTTTTTTTTTTTTTGGGGGGTTCAATTTTTTGAAAACTAAAGACAACAGAAATGCAATAAAAACAGTATGCAGACACAGATATGGATGCATATACCCTCCCCAAACCAAACCGTACAATGCCCTCATTGTACCAAAAAATAGGGAAAGGAAATGCAAACTAAAAAGAGGAGGAAAGCTGCAGAACACGCAAAGTAGGGACCTCCCCAAACCAGCCAGCAACAAGGGAGGTCGCAAACAGCTGCTGTTAGGCCTGGAAATCCGCAGACCTCCCTGATCAGTATCTCATCTAAACCTGACTACCAGGCTGTCAGGATGTCAGGCTATCATGACACATGAAGATAGGCGCCAGGCCATGGAGAGGACAACGGTCAAAATATCAGGACGATATTAGACCATAAACGCGTATTATAAAAGGATTATATGTGCAACATTGAATAGAAAGATCTTGCAGTAAATGCAGTAATTAAGGGAGGAATATTGGCAATTATTACAGTCAATTAAGGAGAATAATCCACATTTAATTCAGCATCAGGCAGCCGTTCAAGTTGAATCCTATATAAGGAATACATTGAAAACATTGGAGAGATCTCATTTTTTACACAAGAGAAAGCATACGTCTAAATATACCACACTTAGAGAAATATTAATATTGTCATTATCATACGCTGATTCTCCCAATTACATAGTGAAATCCTCTCCTGGCTTGGTGCCCGTGGTTTTTTCCCATTCAAGGGTTTTCCACGTACAAAATTCTTTGTCTTATTATTGTTATTTTTGTTATATTCATAGCATACATTTTTACCCTGACGACCTGACCAATAGACCAATTAGAGCTAGTTAACCCTACTTAAATCTACCCTGACCTGATTTCGCCTTGCGCAAAATCCACACAAAATAATTGGCGCCCACCGTGGGGCATCTAGCTCTTTAAATCCTTTTTTCTAATCTCACATAAACTCAAAAATCCTACAAAAATGGCCCAACCTACCATTGAAGAACAATTGAATGCAGCTTTCCAGCAAATCGCTGAGTTGGAAAGCTTGAAAGAAAAGGTAGCCCAAACTGAAGCAGAAATCCTGCAACTAAGAGAATCTGAGTCAGCCCTGAAACAAAAATTAGAAAAAACTCAAGGAGCAGGCTCTAGATTCCAACCAGGAACCCCATTTGCATCAATCATCAAAAATATTGATTTTTCCAGTTTTGGGAGCCCAATTGGTTCTAAATCTATTGATGGTGATGGTGATGGTGAACCAAAGAATGACAAGGAAAAACCCGATGAATCTGCAGCAGCCATCATGATGGCAGTGGTTCAGGAGATCAAAAAACTCAATGAAAAATTTGATAAGATACCTTGGAGTGCCTGCCAGCATGGAAGAAGCTGCCCCTGACAGTTATGCTGATTCGCCTTTTATAGACGAAATAGCAAAAGTAGATCTACTAAAGAAGTTTGTAGTTCCATCCATGAGGGTCTATGATGGAACCACGGATCCACAAAATCACGTGGCTCTTTATAAACAAAAAATGCTGGCTGCATCTATCCCCAGCCAATTCAAACAAGTCTGCATGTGCAAGGGATTTGGAACGACCCTGACCGGCCCTGCTCTGCAATGGTACATCAACCTACCAACTGGGAGCATCCATTCCTTCGCCAATCTGATCAACAGCTTCAACCAATACTTTGCGAGTAGCAGGGAGTTGGAGAAACGATCCAGTGACCTTTACCGAGTTACACAGAAGCCTGATGAAACTCTCAGGACATTCCTTGCAAGATTCAAAAGGGAAAAAGTATCTATACCCAGGTGTGACGTTGGAACAGCAGTGGAGGCATTAAGGCAGGGGTTACTACCATATAGTGACTTGTACAGCGAGCTCACTAAGTATCCCTGTCATACCTTCGAGGACGTTCAGGCCAAGACTCTTGCCTTCATCAGGCTAGAGGAAGATAAAAGTTATAAACTCGGATCACCCAGTAAACCGAAGGATCATGAAAGAAGCAGTAGGAAGAGCAATAAAAGAAACAACTATAGGCCTACTCCATATTCCAGGCTAGATCAATCAGAATTTAACCTGGCTCATGAGTATCAAGGTAAGGTTAAAGTTTATCCACCTATTTCCGAACATAACTTCAGTGTTGATATTGCAGGATTAATGCAGAGACTTGACAACATGGGATCAGCTGTCAGATGGCCCAGGAAGTCAGAAAATCCCAACCCTAGAAGGGACAATTCTAAATGGTGCGAATTCCACATAGATATTGGACACATCACGGCTGATTGTTTCACCCTAAGGAAAGAAGTGGCTTACCTGCTGAAATCCGGATACTTGAAAGACTTGATCAGGACGAAAGGCAGGAACGCAAACCAGGATAAAGAGAATCAGGAGCATAAGCAGGATCGTAGCCTCCCTCCACCACCACCAATCTATGAAGTAAAATTCATATCTGGCGGATCAGAAATTTGCGGCCTGACAAGTTCAGCAGCAAAGAAGATAGCCAGGACACCAAGGACCGTATCACCCTGCAAGCCGGATCATATCCCAACAATCACTTTCAATGATTGTGACCTGGTGGGCATCCCTGATGTTCATCATGATGGCCTGGTAATCTCTATGCAGATTGGAACCGCCACAGTAAGAAGGATCCTGGTAGACGGAGGCAGCTCAGTGAACTAGATCATGCTTGACGTACTGAAAGCCATGAAGATCAACGAGGACCAAATCATCAAAAAATCAGGTGTCCTAGTAGGATTCAGTGGCGAAACCAGGAGCACCCTAGGAGAAATCCACCTCCCAACCTACGTGGAAGAGGTCTCATCTTATGAGAAATTTGGAGTCCTTGATTGCCTGTCATCCTACAACGCGATCTTGGGTAGGCCCTGGATTCATAATGTCAAAGCCGTACCGTCAACCTATCACCAGTGTATCAAGATACCAACAGACTGGGGCATAGCCACAATTAAAGGAGACCACAAGACAGCCCAGGAATGCTACACAACAGCCTTGAAGCCTTCCAAGGCAGGTAAGTCCCTTACATAGCAATTACAGTACCCTGTCAGGAGCACTTATGTGGCACCTCCCGAATGGAAACAGATCGGTAATCCTAGACCCTGAGTACCCGACAGGTATGTTTTAGTAGGATCCGACGCACCGGATAGTGTCGCCCGAATCGGTAAAGTTCCTTAAAAATAAATCATCTTGGTTTGCTTGGTCACATTTTGATATGACTGGAATTAGCGCTAATATAATTACACATAAACTCAATGTTGACCCATCTTTTAAGCCTGTACAGCAGAAAAAGGCGGAAATTTGCAAACAAAAGAAATACCATAATTAACGAGGAAGTAGAAAAACTCTTGGATATAGGAATGATCGGGGAAGTAATGTACCCCGAGTGGTCAAGCTAACGTAGTTGTTGTGCGAGAAAAAGAATGGAAAGTGGAGAGTCCGTGTAGACTACACCGACTGAACAAAGCCTGTCCCAAAGATCCATTTCCCTTGCCACATATCGATGCCATGGTAGACGCCACACAGAGCCATGAGATGCGACATTCATGGATGCTTCCAAAGTGGATTCAATCAAATAAAAATGCACCCTAACGACCAGGAGAGTATCTGCATTCATTACGCAGGCAAAGAGGCATATCTTGTTACACAACGTTTCATGCCTTTCTGCAAGAATGCGGGGCAACGTACCAATGCCTGGTCAACATGATGTTTAAAGACCAAATAGGTGACATCATGGAGGTGTACATAGACGACATGGTGGTGAAATCCAAAAATGCAGAAGATCATGTGAAACATCTCGAAATAGCGTTCGAGATATTGGAAAAATACAACATGAAGCTAAACCCCGCAAAATGCCACTTTGGAGTCTCTCAAGCAAATTCCTTGGATATATGGTCACAAAAGGGGCATAGAAGCCACCAACAGATAAAGGCCATCCTGGAGTTGCAGTCACCCAAGTCTATCAAGGATATCCAGAAATTGACAGTAGGGTAGCTGCCCGAACCGTTTCATATCAAGATGCTCCGAGAGGTGCAAAACATTCTACAACCTCCTCGGAAAGAATAAGCGGTTCCAATGGACAGATGAACATGAGACAACTTTTCAGATCTAAAATCCTACTTATCATCTTCACCCTTATCGGCTAAGCCGAGAAGGAGAACCTTTGTCAAGATATACCTATCTCACACCGACACGGTCAAGATGTGATCCTAGTGAAAGAACAGGATGGTCAGCAACATCCAGTCTACTATGTAAGTAAAAGCCTGCTAGATGCTGAGTTGAGGTATGGATCGCTTGAAAAATATGTTTTAGTTTTAATTATGTCATGTACTAAATTGCGACCTTATTTTGAAAGTCACCCCATTATAGTCAGGACCAATTTACCCATAAAGTCTGTCCTACGTAAGCCTGAACTATCAGGCAGGATGACCAAATGGTCAGTACAGATTAGCACATACGACATCTCCTTTGAACCCAGGGCAGCGATTAAATCGCAGGCCCTAGCAGACTTTGCGGCTGACTTTAGCCCTAACATGCAACCAGACCTGATAAAAGAGGTCAACCAACTAGAAAATAAAACCCCAGACCAAGAATGGACCCTATTCATAGATGGGGCATCCAACGCCAGAGGGACAGGGTTAGGACTAGTACTTAAATCACCACAGGGAGATATGATAGCACAGGCTGTAAGCTGTGAGTTCGAAGCTACGAACAACGAAGCAGAATATGAAGCCCTGATAGCAAGCTTAAAGGTATGTCTAGACCTCGGTGTTCAAAACCTAAAGGTAAAAACCGATTCACTCCTAATTGCTAATCAAATAAAGGGAATTTATACGGCTAAGGATGCAAAAATGATTTCGTATTTAGAATATACAAAAAACCTTACCGCTAAATTTGCTTTATTTGACATAGATCAAATATCAAGTGACCTGAACACCCAGGCTGACGCTTTGGCCAGCCTAGGTTCAAATTTTACCCCTACAGTCTTTGACAAAATACCAATTGTTCATTTATTAGAGCTAGCCATCAGCAAACCTGAACAAGTTAATTCTGTCAACCAGGATAATAACTCTTGGACTAAACCCTATTACGATTGGTTTCTCCGAGGAGTACTGCCTCAGGGCAGACATGAGACAAGGGCCTTTAAAATTAGAGCTTCAACCTATGCTATCATCAATAACACTTTTTTTTAGGTGAAATGTGAGTATATATATATATATATATTTCAAAAAGACATATCCAATTACAAAAGGACCAAAAAGCTTTCTACAAATAGAAACAAATCATTCCTATTAACAGAAACCAATCCAAGTCCTTGCATTCAACTCATGTTGTCCTCCTCTTCGATCAGTAAATTTGCGAATTTGTTGTTGGACCACCATCTTCATCCGTTCTGCCACTAACACAAGCCTGGCTACACTGAACTGAGTTCGAGCAAGATTACGTTGATGCCAAACTGTGTACCTGTAGCACGAGAGCACCAAAGCTAGAGCCTTCCATTTCATGCTGCTATCAGAAACATTCAGCAGCTCACTATCAGTGGGGAAAGGACGTTTAATCCAGTCTTCAATATATTTCTGAACTTGACAACTGAATTTACATTTAGTAAAGAGATGCTCATATCATCAATAACACTTTGTTCAAGAGATCGCAGGCTGGACCCTACCTGAGATGCTTGGAGCCTAACGAAGCCAAACTAGTACTTCAAGAAATACACAATAGACACTGTGGCAATCACAAAGGAGGAAAGAGCCTGGCAAGCAAAGTTCTCAGGACAAACACATCGCTACACCGAGCCTACCGAGGGTCGACTGTCTGGAATACTCTTCAAAATGCGAAGCCTGCCAAATTCATGAACCAAGCATACATCAGCCATCTGAACTCCTCCATTCAATTTCCGCACCCTGGCCGTTCATAAAGTGGGGCATGGATATTGTGGGAAAACTGCCTGTAGCTCCAGGACAAAAAGTATTCATGTTGGCTATAACTGATAACTTCTCCAAATGGATTGAAGCTGACTCTTTCAGGCAAGTAACTGAGAAAGAAGTAATATCCTTCATCAGGACGAATATCATTTGTAGATATGGAGTCCCATCAGAAATCGTATGTGATAATGGAACTCAATTTGTGGGGAAAAGGACCCAAGCATTTTGCCAAGAATGGAATATCAACCTGGTAACGTCAACTCCTGGATATCCAAAAGCCAATGGCCAGGCTGAATCAAGCAACAAAGCAGTCATAAGCTGCCTAAAAAAGAAGCTAAAAAGAAGACGAGGCAGATGGGCTGAAGAACTTCCATTAGTACTATGGGCAGACAGGACAACTTCAAAGACGTCAACAGGTCAAACACCTTACTCCCTGGTATATGGCTGTGAAGCTGTCATTCCCGCAGAAGTACGAGTACCAACATCTAGATAAAGCCTGAATAACGTTGAGGCAAACAGAGACCTAATGAAGGATAACCTAGTTTTAACAGAAGAGCTAAGAGACGCTGCCAAGATCAGGATGGCATCATATCAACAAGCAGTTGCCAGGACTTACAACAAAAACGTCAAAATCAGAGTCTTCAAAGAAGGAGACCTCGTTTTACGAAAATTTTTTCCAAATAAAAAAGAAAAATCAGCAGGCAAGCTAGCCCCCATATGGGAAGGCCCTTACCTAATTGACTCAATTGTTGGACAAGGAGCGTACAGGCTCCAAACACTAGAAGGAGAAATGATTCCCAGATCCTGGAATGTAACCCATTTAAAATTATTCCATATGTAAAGATCAAATCAGGCTACAATCAGGTATAAATTCAATCACTACTCAACCTGACGTGCTACCTGATGAACTACATGTTTTACATGCTTTGTATGTAACTCATATCTATATATTCAACTAACCTACTTGTTTGCTTCTTGAATCCTGAACAATTATACATGATAAATGATTATATGCATAAATATTCAGGATTGAGGGCTACTCCACTATATATTTCTGAAACAAAATTTTGCACTTGACCGTGCCGACGAGTTGGTAACCACCACCGGATACGGAAATGTCGGGACCAATCGGGCATGAAATAATTGCCGACGACTAGGTTTATCGCCACGGATTACAACCGGCTGGACGCAGCAAGACAGGTGCAAGGGTGTTCTCTCCCAAACACTTAGTCTAAATGCCTTCCTGACAGGCCGAATACCAAGCCCTCCAGCTAGGCAGAGACATAAGCCCTCCTGACAGGCCGGTTTTCCCACCCCTTCAACCATTATAGCAAAAAACTATACTTGGTTGAATTACTCATGAAATAACAAGATAAAACAAAAATGATGTGCAGGATGTCTAAACAGGCCCAACAGGATGAAACTCACAGACCCAAGCAAAGTCAAAAGCAAAATCAGCCAAAAAAGGCCACCATGCCTACATTAATAAAGCCCTTACCCCCTGGGGCAAAGGCACCAAAATATTCATTAAGGCCAGGGATAGTCTCCCTGGCCTGGATAAAGACAGAAAAAAGAAAAATTGTTCGTCCAGGGATATCCCCCCTGGATGGGCCAAATACCAACTAAATCAAATTACTGCTTCTCCTTAGAAACAGTACCAGCACTCCCACTCTTAGTCAGATCAGCATCAACATCCTGCTTCCCTGGAGAATCGACCTCCTGTTCATTTCCCATGTTATGTAGGTCAGGATACTTTGAAGCAGCAAAAGCCATCTCAGCTTCAGGGTTCCACTTCGCCCTGGCCTCGACAGGCTCTAACATAGCAGCAGCCCTTCCCTTAATATATAAATAGAGGGAAGCATCATCTAGCTTGAACTCCAGATCATCCCTCTCCTGAGTGAGCTCCTCATTTCTGTCCAAAGCTTCCTGCAAAAGCCGCTTGCTTGAATCTGCCTCAGCCTTGGCAGCATCTCTCTCAGCTTGCCCCTCACCAAGTCAGCAGCTTTAGCAGCCAGGTCAGCTCGTGCAAAATCTAGCTCAGACTTCAGCCTATCATAATCTGATCTCATCAGATCAATCCTGGCTACCAAAGAAGTAGCCTGATAGGCGTTATGGAGGCAGGTCGCAGCACCCTGACCAAAAACAGGAAGAAGAGTATGAATAATATACCCCAATAATAAAAACTACCCAAACAAAACACACATAAAAATTGTTCCAACCTACCTCCCTCACAGCAGCCAAGGCACCTGCCAAGAGGTCGATGAATGATCCATCAAGCAACCGCCGAGTAGCGGTCTCAACGAGGGTCAAGGGTGAGCATGACATCGATCTAGAAGCGGCGTAATCCCCGATCTTCACCCTAGCAGCCTCCATATTGTCCACCCTGGTTTTCACTTCCCTGACCGGGGCAGAAATGTCAACATCTTCAATTTTCCTTTTTTGGGCTGCTGAACTTGTTTCAGCAGGGGCAGCAGGTACAATAGTGACCTTGGGAGCATCAGACTGTTCAGTCAAATCTATAACATGTTCAGCATCTCCGCTTCCTTGGGAACCTTCCTCCATGATCTTAGCCAGCCTGGCTGAAAGGTCAGCCATACCGAACTTGGCAAGACGAGTAGATGACCTGGTGGCTACAACACGAAACACGAAACACTATATTATCAATACAAACCAAACATTATCAGGAAGCCAAAGCAAAAAGAGGAGATAAATTAAGATAGACTTACTGCTTGAGGTAGTGGCACTAACAGCCCCAGAAGGTTTAGCCACCCTGGCAGCACCATCAGCCTTCAAGCAACGAGGAAGATGGCCAATCCCACAACAGAGCGGCCAAGACCTCTCCAAAGGAGGAATAGCGAGGAAAGCAGAAATATTGGTAGTAGGATACTCAGTTTCAGTAACCCAGTCATCAACTGCGCGCATAAAAGGTATAATTCAATATGAATTTCATTTCATTTTTTACTAACAAGTAAAACATGCAGGACGAAAGAAAGAAACTCACCAGCAACACAAGCTTCGTAATTTAAATACGCCAGGTCAGGACCCACAGAATTGGTCCTAACAAACATGTACCCAGCAGCCCAGCCCTTATCATGGCCGCTATCCATATTGCTCAAAAGAGGAGTAGTAGAAGCCCTGACCTTAAAACTTATACGGCCAGGACTATTGGTTTTGACAGCATAACAAGCCTTCAGATCATCAAGGGAAAACGAGATATTGTGCTTTTTACAGAGATAATCAATGGAACACACAACCTTCCACACCATAGGCATGAGCTGATAAGATAGAACGCCAATCTCCTTAATAACCTCAACCATAAGAGGAGAAAAAGGAAGCTTACAACCCGCCCGAAAGTCCAAACATGAATGCGAACAAACAAACCGGGAAAGCCCAGATCGACCACGATAGGAGAATTCTCGGGGATCCGGACTTCAAAGATCAGCAGGGATGATCCCCTTATCCTTCAACACCTTCTCAAACTCAGGCTTCAAACGATTTGCAAGAGACTGATCATCCTTCAAAGCCTTCGTAGGCTTGAATTGAAAGTCACCATGAAAAATTGAGATCATCTCCAATGGAGAATCACTCGGTTTGCTGATCGTGGAAGGTTGAGCAACAGAAGAAGTAGGCAAATTTTCAGAAGAAGTTCCCTCTGGATTCTGGGAAGGAGGGGTTGCAGGAGTCGCTGCCCTGGTGGACTTATTTTTTGAGGCCATTGTTGAAAGAATTATGAAGATTGATTGAAGATTGAAGAACTGGGAATTATGGAAACTAGAGAGAAAGATTATTAAGAGAAGAATAAGAAAGATTACTTTGATGAAGTTTAACTCAATGAAGCAAGCGGGTATTTATAGTGGAGTAAATTAGGGTTTCAACCGCAAAAGAGATGGATAATCATTAAGGAAG
Organism: Silene latifolia; assembly: GCF_048544455.1. Classification (NCBI taxonomy): domain Eukaryota; kingdom Viridiplantae; phylum Streptophyta; class Magnoliopsida; order Caryophyllales; family Caryophyllaceae; genus Silene; species Silene latifolia. The sequence goes on from NC_133531.1 coordinate 43,855,981, forward strand.
TTGCAGTAAAGCCTACACGCGTCATAAACTGCAGTAAAATAGCCGTTACAGGAACTGACTAGGCATAACTTAACCGTTGGGTAATTTTTCCAAGATCAAGGTTATCTCCTCATTTCCGTCCTGACACATTAAAAATAATGAGATAAGGGGCAATTGTTAGGCCTGGAAATCCGCAGACCTCCCTGATCAGTATCTCATCTAAACCTGACTACCAGTGTCGGGATGTCGCTATCGTGACACATGAAGATAGGCGCCAGACCATGGAGAGGACAACGGTCAAAATATCAGGACGATATTAGACCATAAACGCGTATTATAAAAGGATTATATGCGCAGATTGAATGGAAAGATCTTGCGAGAAATGCGATAATTAAGGGAGGAATATTGGCAATTATTACAGTCAATTAAGGAGAATAATCCACATTTAATTCAAAGATCGTGCAAATTCAAGTTGAAGCCTATATAAGGAATACTTTGAAGATATTGGAGAGATCTCATTTTTTACACAAGAGAAAGCATACGTCTAAATATACCACACTTAGAGAAATATTAATATTGTCATTATCATACGCTGATTCTCCCAATTACATAGTGAAATCCTCTCCTGGCTTGGTGCCCGTGGTTTTTTCCCATTCAAGGGTTTTCCACGTACAAAATTCTTTGTCTTATTATTGTTATTTTTGTTATATTCATAGCATACATTTTTACCCTGACGACCTGACCAATAGACCGATTAGAGCTAGTTAACCCTACTTAAATCTACCCTGACCTGATTTCGCCTTGCGCAAAATCCACACAAAACAGCTGAATAACAGCATCACTGGAAGCGAATCAAAACAAGCGAACTCGATCGAGAAAGCAAGGCACTTGATCAAGTAAAAATGGTCGTGAAAGTGATTGATCGAGTAAATAAAGTCACTCGATCGAGTGAAAAGAGTACTCGATCGAGAGAATATAGCTCGATCGAGAGGTACCTGCAGAACAACCTACAGAACTAACAAAACAAATCCAAATGATCCAGTCTATCGTCAGAAAACCAATTATTACATGTCCAACAAAAACTGAAATGTTTGAAAATCAACTGAAAAGTTTAAAACTCTGGGTTGCCTCCCGATCAGCGCTAGTTTCAGATAGGTCCCAGCTCGACCTCTTTTTGTCTTCACCTCATCTAATCCAGTGGTCACAATCAAAGCAACTCAAAGCTCTTAACAACCGATCGTAAATCTGTGCATGTGCTACACAAAAGCATAAGTAGCACCAAAATAGAAAAGGAGCATATAAAAGCAACCTAAGGAACCCGTCTCGCAACAAATTTCTGATGACAAATATGGTGAAACACTATTAACTTATTTGTCCAACCGGGAGAGGGTGGAGCATCAAAATAGAAAGCAGAAGTCATATGATGTACTTTACTATTAGTCATAACAATAATCATGAAGTTATCGATAACTACCTTAGGTCGGTCGCTCCTAACGTCAGAATAAGTGAAAGAAGAGTACATTACCTCTACCGTGCTAGGAGCATTCACTGACTCAGCTACCTTCTTATTCCCCTCCTTTATGGGTTCTATCCCGTAAATTGCAGCCTCTAAAGCATCCAGCTCGGCTTTCAAAAGGGGAGATTCACCATAACCATTGCCTTCTTCCAAATCGTTATCCGAAACGGACCTAGATGACATAGCATTGCTCTCCGTGGCCATTGTGTCCGATCCAGCAAAATTGGTACTCGATCGAGAACTTTCCTTCTGAATACTACTCGATCGATTAAATATAGTTGCTCGATCGAGTGGTTCCTCATGCAAAGTGTTCGATCGAGTGTTGGATTCTGTTCGATCGAGCTCTCCCTCATATAATTCATTCGATCGAACACTATAGCTAGTTCGATCAAATTTTTGTTGTTGTACAGTGCAGAAGTCTTCGTATGATGCTTTGTTTTCAGATAAATCTTCGAATTCCGTGTCATACATATCATCATCGTCAATAGGCAACTCAGGTCCTTCGTAGGAAAGACCGCTTTCGGTGTAGGTAGCGTATACCTTCTCTGAGTGCCTAAAGTTCAACTCGGCAGCTAATTGAGCTATTTGAGTTTCAAATTCCTTGATATGAGCCTCTCTAGATTTATCAGTTTCTTGCTTTTGAAGTGCAAGCGTCTTCACCAAAGACTTCAATTCAGCAATCTCTTATTTCTGTTTATCAGGAGGAGGAGCTTGTTATTGTGGCGGCCAAACAAATGGAGGCTTTTGATAGCCTCGTTAATGAAATGGATGTGGCGGCACATATGCAAAGGAATGACTAGCTTGTCTACGCTGCCTAAACGCACAGACATCGCCGTTCTCCGCCAAGCAAATAACAGCATTGTGCCCAGCAGCACCACATCTCTCATAGTAGACCACCTGTTGTGCTATAAGATGGAACATAGGTGGAAGATCAAAGGTACTCAAGCCTTCCCTCTGATGATCTTTCTCCTAGATCTGTCTAGGTAGGACCTGTAGGACCTATCAAAACAAAACTAGAAGAAAAGATAAGAACTGCCTCAAGGAATAAATTCCTTGAGGCTAAAGACAGACTAAAATAAACAAGTAAATAAAATAGTTATCTCCCCGGCAACGGCGCCAAAATTTGACACGGTTGTCGCAACCCTATCAAAAATAAAACCAACAGGCTCTAACTAATGCAACAGAGGCAAGTCGGGTATCGTATCCACAGGGAGGCGGTCACTATCTACTCGTTATTCAGTCTATCTATGGTCATAAAGCAAGGGGGCTTGAGTTGTGTATACTAAACTAATGAACTGAATTAAAACCAAGGATTGAGAGAAAATAAAGAGAGAGATGCCAGGATGTCGGTTCACCATGATAATTAACCAATTCAGTCAAAGGTAGATCAGTCGGTCTAATGTGAAAAGGGTAAAGGAAAGGTCCTTTCGGTCCGCTATCCGCCCTAAAATACAACTAACTTAGCTTTCACCCTCATTAGCGTAGTCTATTGTTCATAACATGTCTATTCATTCCAATCTCTCGATCTAGGTCTGAATTTAACCAGTTTAATTACTTCAGTTGCATGCATTCAACCTAATAATTACAGTTATATTGCTATGAATCAATTCTCACGATCAAAGCCGTCCAATCTAATTATAACATTATTGCTTACTACCATGGCTCCCTAAACCTAGAATTCAAGAATTAGCTACACATAACAATGAATAAAACAAAAACGAAAGATAAAGTAAGAACAAACATGGTAGAAAGAGATGTGCAAAGGAGAATTAGGTAAAATAGAAAGAGAGTAAGAGAAAGATTACACAAACGAGATCCGGAAATATAGAAAGAGCAACGTCGAACCAAAAGCTGAGATAAAAGTTGAATCAAAGATCAATAAACCTAATTGAGTCTCTCCTATTTATAGGAGAGACATTTATTCACCTAAGATACGATAGTAAGATATTATAATCTTGCGTCAGATAGAAAAGTACTCAATCGAGGACATTAGAACTCCTCGATCAAGTAACTCCTAGCAAATACCTCTCGATCGAGGACATTAAGTACTCGATCGAGCACTATCAAAAAGGCACCTCTCGATCGAGGACATTAAGTAATCTATTGAGCACTATATTACTTGATTGAGTGGTTTCCAGCGCGTAATTCCTGCTTCGCGCACTGAATTTCAAACGGCCGCCATTTCTTTGTTACTTGGGCAAATCAGGAGTTTTCAGTGGCGTTGGAAATCTAAGAGGATAGAATTTCATATCCAATTAGAATTGTCTGATTATCATTAGTAGAACTCGAGATATGGCTCTTCAAAGTAGGCACAAGTTATATGAAGCTCTTCCTTTGCTCGCCTAGCTACCTTACTTCTACGCGCATCACAATTAGTATTTTCCAAGCTTTGACTTAACTCATTTCCTAAATGCATGCATAGGGATATGTTCTAAGCTTGATTCCGCTTCTTTCAGGTATATTCCTGCAATTAAAGCCAAACAACCAAAGTAGACTATTCGGGGCATTTCGTAATATAACACTACGAGAACCGCATAGAAATACGTGCATAAAAGGCTTAAAAAAACTATATAAAATGCACGTATCATATGTGATGGTAGATTTAGTATTACTGTTGGGCCTGGAATTTCGCACTACTGACAGGATAGAATTCTACCCTGGCCTGACGATCAGGGCAGGTCCGTCAGGGTAGTCCAAGTTTGGCACCAGTCGATGAGCCTGGACTCCCGCATCATTTTCAGGATCGATTCAACCCCGACCGACAATCGGGTGTCGGGACGTCAAGCCATCGTGGTACAAGAAGACAGGCACCAGTAGGAGAGGACAACGGTCAAGTGTAAGGTCAACATTTGACCAAGTCATGGATAATTATATATAAGATTTCTACAACATAAATATGGTCATTAAAGAGGAAGATTTTGTCATAAATAAGGAGCATTAATAGGCATTAATGCGCAATAAAGACAGCAATAAAGACAGCAATTAAGGAAGAATATTCAGCATTAAGTACAAAGATTTGGCAGCCATTTAGCTTGGCTATATAAGGAGCATTTGAAGATCATTTGGAAGGACAAGGCATACTCTAACATACACAACACAACTTATCCCATTGCAAGCAAGACTATTATAATACTTAGAGAAAATACTATACTTTGTGCTCGTGATATTATTATCCTCTAAAATCATAGTGAAATCCTCTCCTGGCTTGGTGCCCGTGGTTTTTTCCCATTCAAAGGTTTTCCACATACAAATTCCGTTGTCTTATTATTTACTTTATTTGCACTACTTTTATTATAATCAATCCTGCCTAGGTACGATTACGATAAATCGAAATAGGATAATACTAGTTAACCCCCATACTATTCTACCCTGGTCATATTTCCAACCCTGCGCAAATTATGGACAAAACAATTGGCGCCGTCTGTGGGGAAACTAGTTTATTAATCCTACAAGAATGTTCACAAGATTTTCTCTTCTCACAAGTTTGAGAACATTGGGAAAGATTGATACAAGAGTTTCCATAATTCCCAATTCAAATGAAGAAATGATAGATCCAATGGAAAAATTACCAAAACAAGTCAAAATTCCTTCCAACGATCATAAGTATAACAAACTCCAGTGTTGACCAAGAGAATGCGGATTTCATGGACATATTTGTCACGAAAAAAATTCAAAGATAAGTTTTTTCCTAGATCTAATACAAGTTTTGCAAAATGTTAACAATATATCTTAAAATTTCGGTACTTTTGGCTTTTATTCTATGGTGAATTTTCTTAATTCTAATAAATTGATGTTTTTAGGAAATAAAACCTTGAACTTCGAAAATTCAAGCCTGACGGGGCAATCCAGTCCTGATCGTGACAGGCTTCAAAGTCAGTTCTGGACAGTATCAGAGCAGGCCTTAACGTCATTACAAGCCTGGCCATTCAGTTTAACCCTGAACGGCTGTACCAAGCCTGAGATTAGACCCAAGGAGATTTATATCACTCAACGTGGTACATTATTAGTGGAATGAGATCGAGGAAGAGAAAAAAAAGTGAACAACATCACAGAAGAAAGAGCTCTCAAAAATAAAGTTTCTCGCTTAATCAAGCCTGACCGCCTTGATCCAATCAGGACAGACCAGACAGGGAATGCTGACCGACAGTATGAAACCCAATAACACAAAAATAAATCATTAAAGGTATTAAGTAATATTCCTGCACAGGTAAGTCGTATCCTTTACATAACTTTTAAATAAATATGTCATCATAAGTACATATTCCAAGGTAAATATGAATTAAATATTTTTAGTAATGACCATATTACATATGATAGTTTTTGGACAGTCCTGATATGCCAGGGTCAGTCAAGCCTAACCTGACCTGGCTGATCCAAGAAAAATAAATCGACCAAGCCTTACCTGGTTGACTTTTTGAAGGATGAATTAACCTGCCCTGACTAGCCTGTCCTGATATGCTTAGATCTATTATCATACCACTGTTATGAATCCTTACATGATTACTCATTAAACTTTTCCTTATTATATATCAAGCATGACTAATATGAGATTAGAAACTTTGATTAAAAGAATTTTTAATATTAACATGTTACACACATTACACAACATGAACGTTTAGAGACATAATCTATCCTGGCCTGCTAGTTAACATGGTTGTGATTTATAATTCATGTGTATCATTTATAAGATACTTCTGATATCCTTGTAAGATATTTCAGTCCTGCCAAGTGCAACTTTATGTGACATGTGGTAAGTTTATGAGTTACATGGTGACAAAAGGAGACATAACAGTCAGTCCTAAGCGGATTAAAGCAATACTGGAATTCCAACTACCAAAAATAGTCAGCGGCATCCAAAACTGACAGGCTGGATTCAGACCTGAACAAAAATCAGCCCTGGATTGTTATTTTGAAACCTTAAAGCCTTCTGAGTCAGGTAAGTTTCTCACCTAGCAATTACAGTACCCAGTTAGGGTCACATGTGTAGCATCATCCGGCATGAAAATAGATCATGTATGAGTACCCTGACATGCATGTCCTAATAAGATCTCACTCCCCGATTCTGTCAGGCCCGAATTAGTAAGTTTCTAAAATATATATATATATATATATATATATATATATATATATATATATATATATATATATATATATATATATATATATATATATATATATATATATATAAATATAGCTTTGCTTGATCTCATTTTTTATACAATTGAAGTAAATGCTAATGTTATCACCTATAGGCTCAATATTGACACATCTTTGAATTCTGTGTGGCAGAAACAGCGCAAATCCGTCCCTAAAAGAAATATAAACATCTACGAGGAAGTAAAAAAACTCCTGAATACGAGGCAACATTATTCAAGGATTAGAAGCTTTATTTATCATCGTCTCCATTTTAACTGGCCAAGCCAGGCAAAGGAAAACCCCCTGCCGGTTTATCTCTCTCTCTCATTGACAATATTGTCGTGCCTAGTTAAAGTACGGAAGGTCAAAGAACATCACGTCTACGATGTAAGTAAAAGTCTACTAGATGCTGAAATGAGGTATGATTTACTTGAAAAATATGTTTTATCTTTAATTATATCGTAAACCAAGTTGCGCCCTTATTTTGAGTCTCGCCCTATATTAGTTAAGACTAACCTACCTATAAAAGTTGTCCTGCGAAAGCCTGAACTATTACGCAGGGTGCTAAATGGTCAGTCCAGCTTAGCACCTATGATATCACCTTTGAACCCAGGACAGCAATCAAATCACAGGCCTTCGCAGACTTTGTGGCTGATTTCAGCCCTAACCTAGAACCTGAACTCGAAAAAGAAGTTAACCAATTAGAAGATAAGGCCTTAGACCTAGAATGAATCATGTTCACGGATGGGACATCTAATGTACGAGGCATGGGGTAAGGATTAGTGCTAAAATCGCCACAAGGGGACATAATAGCCCAGGTTGTGAGTTGTGAATTCAAAACTACCAATAATGAAGCAAAATATGAAGCCTTGATTGCGGGTCTAAAGGTATGTCTAGACCTCGGTGTTCAAAACCTAAAGTTAAAAACTAATTCACTTTTAATTGCAAATCAAATAAAAGGAATTTATACAGCAAAGAATGAAACAATAATTTTATATTTGGAATATGCTAAAATATTTGCGATAAATTCATTTCATTTGATATTGAGCAAATACCAAGAGACCTGAATACCGTGGCTGATGCTTTGGCCAGCCTTGGTTCAAATTTCACCCCTGCTATGATAAAGTACCTATTGTACATTTACTTGAATTTACCATCAGCAAGCCTAAATAGGTGAACCCTGTCAACATTGACAATGATTCATAGATTCAGCCTTATTATGATTGGTTCCTGCAAGGTATACTACCTCGGGGCAGGCGCAAGGCTAAGCATTAGAGCTTCTACCTATTTTTTTATCAATGACACTTTGTTTAGAAGATTTCAGGCTAAATCATACGTGAAATGTCTCGTACCACATGAAGCAAAGCAAAAAACTGAGGACTGGCAACTATTGGCCAACCCTGATGACTTACTGCCTGGACTACAACACGAAATGTGAAGCCTGTCATAAGCATGCTTCAACTATTCATCAACAAACATAGTTATTGCATCCAATCTTTACACCCTAGCCATTTGTGGACCGGGCATTGCTACCCTAAAGCAAATGGTCAAGCTGAAATTAAATGAAAAGGTGGTCGTCAAAAAGAAAACAAAAAAATTGCCAGCCTGGACAAACTCCTCATTCATTAGTCTAGTGTTGTGAAGAAGTCATCCCTGCTAAAATCCATGTAGATATGGTTTGAATATCTTTGAAGCAAATATCAGCCTGACCCCAACAGATTGAAGAATCTTACATGCTCCAAACATTAGAAGGAGAAATGATCCCAAGATCTTGGAATGTAACACGTTTGAAATTATTTCATGTATAAGAATCTATATCAGCCCTGAATTAGGTAAAAACTATATCTTTGCTATCAGTGTTTCAACCTGACGTGCTATCTGAAAATTTACGTGCTTCACATGTCCTATGTGCAATCCATGTCTATATATATGCAACTAACCTAATTTCTCTTATTTTTTAATCCTGAACAATTATACATGATAAATGTTTATATGCATAAATATTCAGGATTGAGGGCTACTCTACTATACATTAGTTTTTAAAACAAAATCTTGCACTTAACTGTGCCTAACGAGTTGGTAACCATCACCGGATACGATAAATGTCGGACCAATCGGGCACGAAATAATTGTCGACCTGACTAGATTAACTGCACACATTTAGAACCGGCTGGACGCAGCAAGACGGTGCAAGAGTGTTTTATCCCAACCATCAGTCTAAAATGCCCTCCTGTCAGGCCGAGTACCAAGCCCTCCAGTCAGGCAGGGGACATAAGCCCTCCTGTCAGGCCGATTTTCCCACCCCTTCAACCACTATGGCAAAAACCATACATGGTTGAATTACTTACGATGGCTTAACCGTAAGACAGGTTCAAAAATCTAACAGGTTAACAAAATCAAGATTTTAACAGGTTAACAGGTTTAAAAAAAACAGTTTAACATGTTTGAAGAAAACAGATTAACAGGTTTGAAGAAAACAGGTTAACAGGTTTAAAGAATGACATGATTGAACAAATCAAGCCTAAAAGACGAACTTTATATCATTAATAAAACCCTTACCCTCTGGGGCAAAGGTAGCAAAATGTATATCCATCCTATCAGGGATAACCTCCCTGACTAGGACTAACGAAATATGAAATTGTCTTTACAAGGACATTCCCCCTGGGCAAACGTACAAAATGATTAATGATTCTACCAAGGACATTCTCCTTGGTTGGACAAAATACCATTGCTTGACGTTTCTGCGAATGACATCCCTCTTATCAGGGATAGATACTAACGCCGATCAGAAATTATTCCTCGCCTGACCGAGCGCCATAATTCTTCTTTCTCATGAAACATATTAGCCTCTATCGGCTCAGGATACTTTTCTAATATAATCCTTGTCTTACCATGCCTTGTCGCAGCAATAAACATTGACTCATACACTTCGCGAATACACTTGACCAAAAAAACAAACATTACTGATTCATATTGTGGGTCAAAGACAAGCCAGGTCAACTGTACGCAGGCTACATGACTGAATCAGAGGTTCAGGGTAACATATTGAATATAGCAAGCAGGAATGGCAGGGGCATCAGTTAGATCAATTAGCTTATCAAGATCAGCTCCAGTACTGGAGACAGGCCAACCACCTCTGAACTTTCCTGCTTGACTTTGGCAAGCCCGGCATTCAAGTCTTACTACTAGAAGTTAAATCCCAACAACCTTAACATACTTAGAAACCTTGAAGGAGCCCCCAGCCTTTAAACAGCAAGGAAAATGCTCTACCTTGGAGCAGAATGGCCATGACCTCTCCGCAGGAGGAATAGCCAAGAAAACAGCTACCCTCTCAGAAGAATAAAGAATAGCGCTCACCAAAACATCCACTACAAAAGAAGGTATATCCTGTTAAATATTTCCTGCTTTCCTTTGAATTAACAGAATATGTGCAGGACAAACAAAACTTGTAGGGTACTTACCACCAATGCATGCATCATAATTGAGATACATCAGGTCGGGCCCGACCAAGTTGGCCCTGATACATATAGCCAGTCCACCCAGATGGGAGAATTTTCAGGAATCCATATGTCAGGATCAGCAGTAATGATCCCGTTATCCTTCAAAATTTTGTCAAACTCAGGTTTGAGACGATTGGGGAAAGAGTGTTGTTCGTCGGGAGCCTTTATCGGTTAAACTCAATTTTTTTTAGAAGATGGTGACTTTATCAACAGCTAGAGCAGGGGATGCATCTCTAAATGTGATGGGTTGATTTCCAGAAGATTCGGGCTTATTTTCAGGGTTTGTGATGAAAGGTGTGCCAGGAGCTACATCAACCCCGGATTTTCTTTTTACAGCCACAGTTAGATTTTATGGTAATTTCTGGGAAAATAGACGAAAGTTGAAGGTAAAGATCGAAGAAAAATTGGGAGAAATTTAGAAGAATTGATCAAGTTTTGGTGGATAGTAAAGCCTGAAGTGAAGAAATTATTTATCGACGGTAAAGATTGGGATTTACTGCAACTAGTTGTTTTGTTAATGATAAAGCACGCTGAATCGTCTTGGAGAAGTTGTCCAAAGATGAAAAGAGAAGGTTATCTCCTTATTACTGGCCTGACCCAACGATAATAAGGAGATAAGGGGCAATTGTTGGGCCTGGAATTTCGCACTACTGACAGGATAGAATTCTACCCTGGCCTGACGATCAGGGTAGGTCCGTCAGGGTAGTCCAAGTTTGTCACCAGTCGATGAGCCTCGACTCCCGCATCATCTTCAGGATCAAGTTCAACCCTGGCCTGACAATCAGGGTGTCAGGACGTCAAGCCATCAGGGTACAAGAAGACAAGCACCAGGCCGGAGAGGACAACGGTCAAGTGTAAGGTCAACAATTGACCAAGTCATGGATAATTATATATAAGATTTCTATAACATAAATATGGTCATTAAAGAGGAAGATTTGGTCATAAAGAAGGAGCATTAATAGGTATTAATGCGCAATAAAGACAGCAATCAAGATAGCAATTAAGGAGGAATATTCAGCATTAAGTACAAAGATTTCGCAGCCATTCAGCTTGGCTATATAAGGAGCATTTGATGATCATTTGGAAGGACAAGGCATACTCTAACATACACAACACAACTTATCCCATTGCAAGCAAGGCTATTATAATACTTAGAGAAAATACTATACTTTGTGCTCGTGATATTATTATCCTCTAAAATCATAGTGAAATCCTCTCCTGGCTTGGTGCCCGTGGTTTTTTCCCATTCAAGGGTTTTCCACGTACAAATTACTTTGTCTTATTATTTACTTTATTTGCACTAGTTTTATTATAATCAATCCTGCCTAGGTACAATTACGATAAATTGAAATAGGATAATACTAGTTAACCCCCATACTATTCTACCCTGGTCATATTTCCAGCCCTGCGCAAAATATGGACAAAACAATTACCAAGTTTGGTTTTCGCGGTAGTGAGAGTAAGAGTTTGGCATATAATGTTTGAGGACTTAATCATATTATTTAGATACTTGATCATTGGTGTTATATAGGGTAACCGTTTAATTTAAGTATGCATGCATGATGTGTGAGAGTAGTTGGTGAGATTTTGGCCTATTAGTGATAGTGTAGCTGTTGTTTGTAAAGTTGCTTCCTAATCGTCGAGTGAAGCGCCCACGGTGTACATCGTGACCTTGTGGTAGTGCCTAATTGACTGATGAAATAGGAAGGCTTAGATGCGAGTTCGAGAATGAGAACCTTCTGCCTAGGTGACACTCGACCGAGTGCACCACGCACTCGATCGAATGGCCGCCTACTCGGCCGAGTGGTCTCCTACACTCGACCGAGTAGCCCCATAATCCGCCGAGTGCCCTCCTACACTCGACCAAGTGGTCTGCCTTGACCATTGTTTTGTCAATACTCGACCAAATATAGAGTATATACCCTTATTTTCGCGATTATATTAGTTGGTTTTTTTCAAATAAATATGTTGACCCTATACGAATGAGACCTTGTGAATTGTTTACGTTTGATCATCTTGAGTGGCATGTTGCAATTAAATGTAAATCGTGATTTAACATGAGTAATTGGATGACAAATGAGGTGATAATCTTATTAGATATGTGTTAAACGACGTGATTTTGTTTTGTTGTGTAAAAGTAAGATGAGACATGCAAGTTATGTGTCGCATAGTGGTATTTGCACGATACTGATAGTGACCTTCTGTATAAGCGGAAGGGTGATGATGGATGAGAACGGATATGGAAGCATGTGTGTGATCACGTGGTGGATTTGACACATTATATGCATGGCATGATGTCCGAAAATGGGAATGTTGAACATTATTGAGTCACATTACAAGTAATTTTGCATTAATTGATTGTCCCATCGAGTCTGCATAATTGGTGTCTTGAATTGCATAGATGTGAATGTACGAGGATTGACGTGATATAGATATCTAATATTAATCGAGTTATACACTGTGATAGATACGTATGCTTATAACCAACTTAAGTTGTGAGTTAGATATGGGATTATAGATTGGAATCGTGGGTTAGACCTGGCGCTTAACCTTTGGGAGGCTCGGAGGGGTACCCGTAGAGAGACTTCTAGAGAGGGTTCTAGATTGGAATTATAGCAATGGCATAAGACGGTACGAGATTTGATAATGGATTTGCAATAGGTAAGAGAGTGGGTTGAACCTGAAACATAGTCACTTGTGGAATTTAGTAACGAGCGTATGAGACCGCAGTTTGAGGTTGATAGTCGAAATTCGGGACGGAGTTCTCTTTTAGGGGGAGTAGATGTAATAATTCGGAAATTTAGGAAAGAGAAAGTACAAAATGTGAGGAAGTAGTGAGAGCGGAGTGGAGAACTTTGGGATGAGTGTGATGTTCAGAAAGAACGTATACGGTTGATAGACATGTGAGGTGCGAGAGAATGGTGGAGAGGAGAGGGTAAGGTGAACTTCGGGGACGAAGTTCTTTTTAAGGGGGGAAGATTGTAATACTCCGTATTTTATAATTATATAATAATAATATTATGTTACATTTTATACGAATTGTGTTTGAGACGGAATAATGAAATAATAATAATAATAATAATAATAATAATAATATTAATAATAATATTAATAATAATAATAATAATAATAATAATAATAATAATAATAATAATAATAATAATAATAATAATAATAATAATAACAATAATAATAATAATAATAATAATAATAATAATAATAATAATAATAATAATAATAATAATAATAATAATAATATGATATACTATACGTGTATTATATACCACACTCACCTCATATATACCCTACCTTATCCACCCCAACCTTATCCTATTGTAATCTCACAAAATCCACAAACATGAGAGATGAGAGAAAGAGAGGAAAAGAAAGAGAAAATGGAGATTTCGTCCATCCGCCTCGAGTTCTTAAGGTAAGACAGTCTCACCAGCTTATATATTATTTTATTCGACCCGCCTCGACCTTGACCACCTCGGGACTGACCTTGACCAACCTTTAGCCACTGTTGACCACCCATATTCGGGTTTGACCGAAATGATAAGGTGTTTGTGGTTCTTGTCTATACCGGTTCTAGGGCTGGGATTTCGACCCTTTTCGTGGCCTGACCTGAGGAAGGATTTGGTGGTGGTTGTTGGGGGTTGATAGGGGAGTGTGGTGGTGGCCGTAGGTGGTGGCATAGGTGGCTATAAGTGGCGAAAATAAGGGTAGAAAAGGGAGCACGGGTTCGTGGTTGTTGTATGTTGATGCTGTTTTGTGTCGTAGTGGCTGTTAGGCCGGTTGTCGTATGGGTAGCTGGCGTCGACAGGGGTTAGGGGCACCTGGGTGGCACCGGCCGTGGCTGGTATCGGCCGTGATGGTTGGTGGTGGACAAAAAGGGTAGGTTGTGAGTGTGTGTGTGTGTGTGTGTGTGTGTATCGTGTGTTGGTGTTGTTGAGGCCGTGTGGTTGTTATTGTTATGGTGGTGGTTGATGCCGGCTATGGGAGCCACAGTGGCTGGCGGTGGTGGTGGCCCACAGTGGCGGCAGCCATGGTGGTGGTTTGGGTAGTCTTAAGATGGAATTTGAATAGCTTAAAACGAGTTTTGTTTAATTGAATTATATAATTATAATTTAGTTAGATTAGTTAATAATTAAATATATTTAATTAATTATTTAGGTGACGGTTTTATGAGACGGTTTTGTGAGACGGCTTATGAGACGGACCTTGCTTGTGTCGAGTAGCTTATGGAGATTTGCTAAAAGGTAGGTTTATCCTACTCAGTTTCGATAATGTGTCTATTTGTTAAATGAGTTGCTTATCATTAAATGCATTTAATGAGTCGGTAATTGGCATGTTATACGGTATCTTGCTTTTATTGTGTTTGTCATGTATATTAGAGGATATTGCGGTGTTGTTTGGTTACTTGTTCTATGGAGACGGAAGGCGATTGGGATACCGTCTTCCGCTTGAGTCGCCTATTGGGTTTTCCCACCCCAATAGGAATGTGCACATTAATGACTTGAGTTTGGAGGGACGCGTGTGGTGAGGCACGACGTCTGGCAGAAGACCCGAGTCGTTCTTGGGCCCGATACCACCGACGTGTTCGCAGTACCTTGTGTGATTCTGGTGTCGTGGACGTGTTCCTGGCACCAGTGATTGTGGGTACGTCTGGGCGTGTCCCGGTACCGGTATGGCGGACGGATAATTGTGTGTCATTCATATCATGGTCATATTGTTGACTCACGCACTTGAGTTGTGTCAGACTTTTTTTATCGTTACTGACGTTTATGTGTCTGTGTCTTTGTCACCTATCTCTTTTGGGTGGCCTGTGTCGATCCATATGATATTTTTTGGTCATATGGGGAGCAGGTTAAGTACAGGTTTGTTTGTTGACGCAATCAGGATTCGGGCCGCGCTACAGACTTTGGAGTCGAGTACATAGTCACTAGGTAGATGGCATAATCATGGACGAGTTGTATTTCATTTATTAGTTTACGTTTGTAACAACTAAACTTGTTATTTATTTAATAAAGTTTCTTAATTTTAATTCCGATTTCACAGCCTCGAGAAACCGAGACGGTAACACTCGAATTATCTTGGCCAGATAATCGGGGTGTTACACCAGGGACCAGGGCAACACTGATCAGGGAGCAGGCAACAATCCCAGTCACACTACCCTATTAACAACCACTACTAGGCCTGCTTTGGGAGGTCACAAGTACCAGTTCAAGCTCAATCAGCAGCTGCCACCTTGGCCAGCTGAAACCTTGATCAACTAAGTTCAGAAAAGTCCTAAGGAGCCAGGCCAAATTCACACTGCAATCAAAAGAAAATCAAACTGAAACTCAAGCTGTTGAAAGGGACATAAAGCATAAAGCACATTGCTATTTCTGGCTAAACAAAGAAGGAGTTGTTACTGGGATGCTTTTGCTTGTCTCTCCATATTTCAGATACCACCTAAGAGCCAAAGTCAGGGCCCCTACTACACCCATTCGTCCTTATACTCCCAGCCAAAGCAACACAGCAGCCAAGAAGCAGCATGTCACTATCAGTGCAGAATTTCTGTTGTTTTATTGCCGTATTCCTTTAAATCATTTTGTCATCATTGTAAAATATATCCAGCACTTTATTTATGTCCTAAGAATTAATCCTGGCCCTTGGATGAGATTTCTAGGTTAAAATTTGTAACAGATTTCCAAGAGGGAGGCCTATAAAAGGACCACCCCCCCCCCCCCCAGTGCATTGAAGCAGCTTTTGGATGAATATTAAACCTGAGTTTTCTCTCAATTTTAAATCTCTATAACTTATGCTTAGTCTGTAGTTAAGATCTAGGTATGTTAACATCTTGTGCTTAGACTGTAGGTGTAAAACAAAGTCTGTTAGTGAGGTTCATTTAATCCTGTGCTCAGATTGTGGGTTGTTTGGTCTTGCTGTTAGCTTGAGTTGGTATTTATTTGTGCTTGGCTGTGATAATTTCCAATTTAAGTTGTCCAAATTGTTAGCTTGCTTCCCTGTGAGTATTCTATGAGATTTGAGTTGATAATTATATCCATTGGTCGTTGTTTAGTCTCAAACTTTGTCCCTGTGTCAAATTGTCTGAATCCTTCTGTCAGGCAACCTTATTTAACCGTCCAAAAATACTTAGAATGCGTCAAAATTCTTGAAATTTTAATCAGAGTTAGTTTAATCCTTCAACTAATTTTTCAACAAATTTCATGATTTTAGCAGTCCATTTGGTATTTTTAATCCAATTCTGAAAGTTCATTGCATCTTGAAAACACCAGAACAGTTACTCAAATTCAAAGTCTCGGTCTTTGTGTCAAGCCTGAGGTTTGACACTGCAATTTGGTAATCAGAGCAAGGCTTAACACAATTCCACCTTTGTGTTAGTCTTGGGTTGAGAGAAACTGTGAGTTCATTATCCCTACCTACAACAAAAACACAAAAACAATCATGAGTGAAGAGAGACTTGTTGGTATTGAAAACAGAATAGAAACCCTTGCAGAAAATGTGGACACACTACTCAATGCTTTTCATGTTGTGATTGAGAGATTTCCAAACCATGATCCATGAAGACAACCACCTCCCAGAGGAAGAGGTAGAGGCAGAGGCTTCTTTATGGGAGCAGGGAGAGGACAACCACCACTTGGGTATGAATCAGAATCTGAGGAGAGCATCAGAACACAAGAGGAGGTTCCTGAGCACACAGACAAGCATTTAAAGGTAGAAATCCCTGAATTTTCTGGTAGCCTAGATCCTGAGGATTTGTTAGAATGGATTAGGGATATTGAGAAAAATTTTAAGTATAAAGGTTACACTGATGTTAAGGCCTTTAAAGTTGCTGTCTTGAAACTAAAGGGATATGCTTCTCTTTGGTATGACAATCTGAAACACCAATGGATTAGAGAAGGAAAAGAACCACTTAGGTCTTGGTCTAAGCTTAAGAAAAAGATGTTGAGTAGATTTGTCACCAAGGATTACACTCAAGATCTCTTTATTAAACTGTCCAAACTTAGACAAGATGAGAGACCAGTTGAGACCTACCTGAGGGAGTTTGAGCAATTAACCTTCCAATGTGAGATTAATGAAAAACCTGAGCAAAGGATTGCTAGGTTTCTGGAGGGTCTTGATAAGAATATTGCTACAAAGGTTAGGATGCAACCCATGTGGTCTTATGATGATGTGGTTAACCTATCCTTGAGAGTTGAAAAAATGGGAAAGGCTAAGCCTGCAGTGTCTAAAACTACCACTAGACCTGCATTCAGACCATTTACTAGTGTCAGGATTGGTAGTACACCTAAACCAGCTACACCACCTACACTAGATAAAGGGAAAGCCCCCATGAACCAGAAAACCAACCCACCTATGACTGAGGGAAAGATCAAATGCTTTCAGTGTCAGGGATATGGCCACTTAAGGAAGGATTGTCCTTCTAAAAGGGCACTGACAGCAATGGAAGTAGAAGAGTGGGAAAGGGAAGGATTGGTTGAGTATGAGGGGGATGAGAGCCTGGTGCTGGAGGAAATAGAAGCTGAGGAGGAATCACGCCAAGATCAGGTTATAGCTCACCCTGACACTACATAGCTTGGTTTTATGGAGAGTTATGCATTCACAACAGGCACCCTTAGAAGCTGACCAGAGATACCTGATCTTCAGGAGTAGATGCATAGTTCAGGAAAGGTTTTATAACTTGATCATAGATGGGGGGAGTTGTACCAATGTGGCTTCCATCACCATGGTCAACAAGCTGAATCTGGTGACTCGAGATTACCCAAATCCTTACAAACTCAGATGGTTAAACAAGGGAGCAGAGGTTAAGGTTGACAAACAATGTCTAGTTCCATTCTCTATTGGGAAAGTGTATAAGGATGAGGTACTGTGTGATGTTGTACCCATGGATGCTTGCCACCTGCTGTTATGGAGGCCATGGGAGTTTGACAGGAATACAACTCATCAGTGGAAGGAGAATGTTTACAGCTTCAAACATGAAGGTAAGAAGGACACCCTGACCCCCTTACCACCAAATCAAAGAAATTATGGGAGTCCAAACATGTCAGAAGAGATCAGGGGTGTGATGTTCTTGTCTGAGGCTGCCAGGATCTAGAAAATGAAACAGGAGCAACCTGTATTGATCCTGTTGTCCAAAGAAGTGATTGAAAAAGAGGGTTCATAGTTGCCTGTAGAAATTGAACCTTTGATCCATAAGTTCAGGGATGTGTTTCCAAAAGAACTACCTAGTGGACTGCCACCCTTGAGGGAAATTGAGCACCATATTGATCTTGTACCAGGTGATGTACTGCCTAACAGGCCTACTTACAGGAGTGATCCAATAGCCGCCAAGGAGTTATAATACCAAATTAAGAAGCTTATGAGAAAGGGCTTTGTCAGGGAATCTCTAAGTCCTTGTGCAGTCCCTGCATTGCTTGTTCCTAAGAAAGATGGAACATGGAGAATGTGTACTGACAGTAGAGCCATTAACAATATTACTGTCAAGTATAGATTCCCAATTCCAAGGTTAGATGACATGCTTGATGAACTGAGTGGTGCCAGAGTTTTTTTCCAAGATTGATCTCAGGCAAGGGTACCATCAGGTGAGAATCAGAGAGGGAGATGAATGGAAGACTGCCTTCAAGACAAAACATGGGTTATATGAGTGGCTTATGATGCCATTTGGCCTCTCAAATGCACCTAGCACCTTCATGAGGTAGATGACTGAGATGTTGAGGCCTTGCTTAAGCCAGTTTGCGGTGGTGTACTTTGATGATATACCGGTGTACAGCAGCAGCAGGGAAGATCATATCAGACATCTTGAAGTGGTCTTTAAGATTCTCAGGGAGCATAAGCTATTTGGCAAGCTAGAAAAGTGCACCTTCATGGTTGAAGAGGTGACCTTTCTAGGTTACATTGTATCTGGAAGGGGTATATCAGTGGACTAGAAGAAAATCTCAGCAATTCAGTCCTGGCCAGTCCCTAAAACAATCATTGAAGTTAGAGGATTCTATGGATTGGCTTCCTTTTACAGAAGGTTCATTAAAAACTTCAGCTCAGTTGTAGCACCAATCACTGAGTGCATGAAGAAGGGACAGTTTCAATGGACTGACATGCTCAGCAGTCCTTTGAAATAATTAAGAAGTTAATGTGTGAAACCCATATCCTAAAGCTGCCAGATTTTGATCAGCTATTTGAAGTGAAGTGTGATGCCAGTGGAGTTGGCATTGGAGCAGTTTTAATTCAGACTCAGAAACCAGTAGCCTATTTCAGTGAGAAGCTAAATGGAGATAAATTGATATACTCTACCAATGATAAGGAGTTTTATGCTATCATCAGAGCCCTGATGCATTTAAATCATTATCTGAAGCCTAAACCATTTGTGTTGCATTCAGACCATGAGGCCCTGAAATATATCAATGGCCAACATAAATTGAGTCACAGGCATGCTAAGTGGGTGGAGTTCTTGCAGTCATTCACTTTTTCCAGCAAATACAAGGAGGGAAGGCAAAATGTAGTGGCAGATGCATTGTCAAGGAGACACTCCTTACTGTCAGTCATGGGAAACAAAATCCTTGGGTTTGAAATTATGAAAGAGATGTACAAGGAAGATCCTGATTTTTTAGAAGAATGGATAACTCAAACTGGGAGACAGAAGGTCCTAGGGAGCAAGTATCTCTTGCAGGAAGGATTCTTATTCCAGGACAACAAGTTGTGTCTGCCTAGAGGTTCTTACAAGGATCTAATGATAAGGGAAGTTCACTCAGGAGGCTTAGGAGGTCACTTTGGAGTCCAAAAGACATTGGACATCCTTCAGGATCAGTTCTATTGGCCTAGGTGATGACCGGTTCTAGTCGTCATTCCCGGGTCAAAAACAATTTATAAATTACCCAATTAAGTAGCATAATCGGGGTCGAATCCACAAGGATGGCGGGGTTGTATACTTAGTCGGTCCAAATCCTATTTTAGTCCACCAAAAGTAAGATTAATTAATTGTAAACTAAGATGTAAATAAGATATAAAATTAAGCTAAATGAAAATTGCTTCTAATCAAATGAATGAAAACTAAGGTCCTTGGGTTCACTTGGGTAAGTCTAGGAAGAGAAGATTGTTAATAAGAAATGGGTAATGATAAAGGCCTATGATAGATCCTAATTTCTTAGTCAATTAGAGCTAACCAACAAGCATTTACTTAGTAAGAAAAAAACTCGTCTCGACCATGCCATATAGGCCTTTCATTGTCTTTCGACCTAGGATAGACTAAACATGATAATGAAAGACTCAAACTCTCATTTAAGCAATCCATCAAACATTTCATAGGCATGAGAGTAAGGTTTTACACACAAGCTTACACCTAGTTGAGACAAACTCATCACAAACATGCATAAAGACTATCTAATAGCATAAGCACCAAGATGGATCAAATATGTCTAAGAAAGGCTCCAACTTTCATTTAAGCATCTCATTTAAACACTTCTAAAATCATCCAATAGCACAATGCACCAAGATAAGTTAAACATGCTAATAAAAGACTCAAACTTTCGTTTAAGCATTTCATCGAGCACTTCATATGCACAAGAGTAAGACCGATTAATTACCCAATTCAAAAGGTTAACAACCCAATTTCAATCCCCTTAATCACCCAAGATCCCCCATGACCTTAGATAAGACTACTCACACATACCTATAAGAGAGAAATTGAAAGATAAAGAAACAAGCATGAATAACACAATAAACATGGTTACTAATTCAAACAATAATTTAAATGAACAAGAAATGTAAATAAACTAAAGGAAATGAGATTAAGAAGAGAAATTATACCAAAAGACAATAACTTTGATTGAATTATGGAAGGATTCTTCAATTCTCCACATACAACCCAAAATTACTAAATGTATACTAAGGAGAAATGAAGAACTTGGATAAATTAAAGAGTAATTACATTAATTTTTAGTAAAGATTACAACTTGGCTAGAAGAAAATTAAAAGAGGAGAATTATTCAAACTAGGGTTCTAAAAATATTTGAGAGAAAGATGAACTAACTAGTCTAATTTCTAAGGTAGAGTAAGATAATCTAAGGTGAGCTTCCTTTTTCTAATCTAATGTAGTCTTTATATACTACTTCTACTAATTACTACTACTAATTATAATAATAATATTATAATTATAATAATAATAATAATAATAATAATAATAATAATAATAATAATAATAATAATAATAATAATAATAATAATAATAATAATAATAATAATAATAATAATAATAATAATAATAATAATAATAATAATAATAATAATAAACGGATGCTGAATGCCTGCGTCTCTCACGGTCAGTTCAGGGTTGGAAAAGCGTACCATTTTTTCAGGGATAAGGGCCGCTCCACGAGGTGGGTTGCTGCCCTCTCGGCCCCATGTGTCTTGCCCAAGCATCGTTTGTGCACCATTCAAGCTGGGCAACGTCAACTCCCAACTGTTGACAACTTAAGCAAACGGGGTTTCTTCCACACCAACTGGTGCTGCCTTTGCTGCCATGCCGCTGAGTCCCACAGGCATCTTTTCTTCCGGTGCCCCTTCTCGCTCCAGGTGATGAACTCCATGCTTCTCTGGTTTGGTTTTTCGGTTTTAGGGGACGCAAATGATATTAAAAACTGCTTATACAAGCTGCTGGGAGGAGGAAAAAAGCGAAATTGGAGGAACGATGTGGCCGCTTGCTGTGTTGCAGGTACGGTCTACGAAATCTGGAATGCGAGAAACACCCGTATCTTTGGTGGAGCTGCGAACACCCCTGCCCAGATTGCTACTTCTCTGCGGCAAACGTTAAAGCTCAGGTTTTCGGACAACTCCGACAGACGAATGCAAAACTGGCTGGCAACTAGAACCTAACGGCTGTTTCGTTTTCTCTTGTTTTTTTTCTCTTGGCTGCTTTTTGTCTTTCGGCTTTTTTAGTACTTGTTGGGTTTTGGTTTTTGTAAGTCTCCTTCTCATTTTTCTTTCCCTATATGGATGAATAAAATGAGTTTAACTTTCTTACAAAAAAAAAAAAAAAAAAAAAAAAAAAAAAATAATAATAATAATAATAATAATAATAATAATAATAATAATAATAATAATAATAATAATAATAATAAGGCTAGAGTTCCGGTGAGAACGGGGCTTATCGTGAGAACCGTGAGAACAGCTCTCAACCGTCCATCAAATAAGACTCACGGCTAAGATTAAACGCGCGCTGCTCTTAAAATTTCACGAAAAACAAAAAATAAGAGTGTACATGTCAGCAATATCAAGCCTACGTAACAAAATCAAACCACACGAAAAAAAATCAATCGATTTCACCATTAATCCTTCCTTAATTTGTAAATTTTTGTCTTTCGATATCAAATTTAGTGATCTAAAATCGTTTATTCATCATCAATTGCTGTGTTCGAAGCGCAAATCAGAGTCAATTTGTTCAAACTTTTGCATTCATCGGCTATTCAGTTATTTCAAGATCAAAACTTTGTAAGAAAAATCGGAATTGATTTCGTCATTCATCCGGAATTATTGTTTTCTACAGTCAATATTGAGGTATGTTCATTCAATATTATATAATTCGTTTACAATCGTTGTTGAATTGATTTTATGATGATGTTAAAGTTGAATTTGATTAAATTCAACTTAATTTCGGATTTGATTAAATTTAATTAACTAGATGTAATGTACAGAACCACAAAAACATTAATTTTATAATGAAAAGTGTTAAATTAGGGTTTATAGTTTGTTTGTTTGGTTTTAGAAGGATGATAAACGCAAATGTACTTTGTGGTGAGAAACAATGTACTAAAAATAATGAGAAAGGAAAAGTGTGCAATTTGAAGTAATCAAAAGTAATTTTGCATGTAAAAATAATGTCTTTGTGTTGTCTTTGTACACGTTTCATAAGGAAATGTCCAATCAGTCTTAGTGAAATGTGCATTATATATAATAAGTATGTGCATGTAATAATTACGTTTTGCAAGTGGTCTTGCAACTGTTCAATATGTCAAATGACGGATTGTAAGTTTTGCTTAAGTGGTGAAAAGACACAACTATTCACCTTAATTTCAATATTAATTCTAAATGTACATTATATTAATTATAAAAAAACATGTTCCATCAAATAAATTGTCCACTATCTATAGTATATTCATAATTTGCATTTTCTGATAATTAGGTGCAACTAAAATATCATTAAGCACTGTTTGGAAAATGTACATTATATAATATTAAAAGGTACATTAAATTATTTAAAAAAGAACATGGAACATTATTTGGAAAATAAATGTGCTTTCAGTTTAATTCAAATGTCCATTACGTATATTTATAGTGTGAATATCTTTGTTTTATGCGAGACATTTAACTAACATAGATAACTTCTCCCAATTTATTAATTACCATGATTATGTTTGTGGCAGTTGAAAAGACACAACTGTTCACCAAATTTAATCTCTTCTACTGAATTAATCCACTATATAAACCAAGGAGTACACAATTACTTTTCCATCTTACCTTCATTTCTAAACCCTTTTCCAATAACCAAAACTTTTAATCTCTTCAGAAAAGTATTTAATTTTCTTTAAAAAAAAAACAATGGACTACTCAAAATGCACGATATTTGCCTACAAGAATGATGCTCACAAAGAAAATTTCATGAACCATTATAGGGAATGGAAAGTAAGCCAGTTTTCTTCAAACTGGTTTGATGGAGATGACATTCCTGTGGAGATGGATGTACCATCTCCCAGTCGTCCTTTACATCAATTGCTTACTACTCAGGATTTGCTCGAGATTTTGTTTGAGCGACTTGGGAGGGAAGAAAAGAAAAACATGGCCATGGTGTGCAAGGGCTGGTCAAAGTGGTTCCTTATAGGGAACGACCCAGAGGTAAAGGAGAGGGATTATTACCAAGGCGCGGTTCACGGAAATGAAAATGGTGTGATAACTATCACAAAGAATAATCGGATGCTTGAGAGATTCTGCATGTGCACGACTATGACTAATCGTGCAGAAATAATTAGACATCACAAAAGACAAGAACGACGATTTTTAAAGGAAAGAGAAGAAGAATATGAAATTGAGGAACAGATCTGGGATGAGAATTATTATGACTCCATTTGTTAGATTAGTTTAGAAATATGTTGTGTTATCTTCTATTTATTGTTATTAGGTATTATCTTGTGTTTTTTTTTTCAGTATAAGCCTTAGTAGGCTTTACCATTTTGAAAGCCTGAAATGGCTTTTGTAAATATTTTCTAATATTAATGAAATAATATTATGACTATTTCTTTGTTTAATGTCATTAGCATTCAATACATTATATATATGCTATATCAAAATGGACAACAATATTTCCTATGAACATTATCATTAAAATAAATGTTCCTTTACAGGCATGATAATGGACAATGAGCATATTAGACTTGGATTACTGCATATTAGAATTGGATTACTGCATTATTGATGCAATAATATTTAATATACTTACTTACTTAACTACTGTTGAACCAGACAATGAGTACAAGTGATGCAACTACGTCTTCTTCTACAAATAACAGCTTTAAAACACCAAGGACAATAATTGAAACATTAAATGCAATCCAAGTACATTCCATTCATCCCGTCGAGGAAAAGAAACCTAAAGTAGGACAAGTATTCGAAACGCTAGAATCAGCAGAGTTATTCTACAAAGAATATTGTACAATCTGTGGGTTTACGCCAAGACTTGCAACAACAAAAAGGATTAAAGGCAATGAGTTACCAAACAGTTTTGCATTAAGGAATGTTGTCTGTAATAGGCAAGGTGTAAAGGAAAGTAGGAAAAGGAAGAGGATCGATATCGATACCGATCTTTGCTAAGAATGATGCGAATCGATGTGACACACATAAGCCGTGTGAGGCCGATTACAAGAATTGACTATCGTGCATTAGTGCGTTTAAATACCAAGAAAATGGAACTTATATTGTTACAGTTTCGATGAAGCGCATAACCATCCACTTGCTTCGCTTGAATCTACAATATTCTTGAAAGGAAACCGAAAAATGACAGAGGTACCGAAGCAATTTGTCACAAAGGTAAAGGTGCTAAAACTAGGTGGTGTGAAAGCCTATAGAGGTTGGAAGGAGCTGTGTGGAGGTTACAACAACATTGGGGCTATCGAGGTTGATTTCAAAACTTTGTCGTGGACATAAAAACCTACATTGGTAATTTTGATGCACAAATGTTTGTTGAAAATCTTATAGGGAGAAAAGACACATGCAGTTCATTTTACTTTGATTTTATAGTAGATGAAAACAAGTGCACATTTGAGTGTTTTGGGCGGATCCGATCTGCGCATAAAGAACTACATCTTTGTTCGGTGAGGTTTTATCAAAGAGATGCTACATATAGAACAAACAAGTATGATATGGTGTTTGTGCCTTTCACAGAGTTGATCACCACAAAAGGTGCATAACGTTTGGAGTCAAGTTGTTAGGTGATGAAAGTATTGAGTGTTATACATGGTCATTCAAGACATTTTTGAAGCAATGGCGGGTGCCAACCGAGAATTATAATTACCGATCGGACAAATCAATGAAGTCGGTGGTCCCTAAGTGTTTAAGGAGTCAACACACAGATTGTGCATGTGGCACATAATGAAGAAACTAAGAGAGAAAGTCAGTTATCAACTGTTTCAAGATGAGGATTTTAAGACCAGGCTCAATAGGTGTGTTTGGAACAACCAACTTGAGCCCGATGAATTCGAAGAACAATGGGAGAAGATAATGACTGATTATCAACTTGTAGAACACGAGTGGTTTTCGATTTGTACGATCTCGGGGAACAGTGGATCCTCGCCTACTTTAAAGATGTTTCAATGTCCGCTTGATGAGGGTTACTTCTAGGTCCGAGAGTGAAAACAGTTTCTTTGACAAGTTCCTCACACCTCATTTGACCCTTGTTGAGTTTTGGGTGTGCTATGAGAGTGCCTTGGAAGCACAAAGACACAAGCGATCCAAATTGAACAAAGTGACAACAAACACTCTAAAATCCCACGGAAAACAAAGTCAAACCTTGAAGTCCATGCTTCAAATGTACTCGCACAACATTTTCAAAGACTTCCAAATGCAATTGGTTGCGCTTTGTCGATTGCCGCTTTTAAAGATGTGGAGAAGATTGATGAGACAAAAATATATATTCTAACAGACTTGCGGATGCCAAATAAGTCATGGAACGTAGCATATTCACCGATAACATGGAGATTACTTGTTCTGTTCTATGTTTCGAGAATGGGCTTGTTGTGCGACACCGCCTTTGGATTCTACACAACCAAGATTTTCAGAAAATACCGAGAATAAAGACATAACGCAAAGATGGACAAAAGCTTTGCAATGAGTAAGCCTGTCTTTGACAAAGATGGCAAATCGATAGATGTCTCTCAAAAGTTTTCTCGACCGGAAAAGTTTGAGTACTTGAAATGTGGCAAGAGGTTTATTCTTGTGTCAGCGTAGCTGAGTGTGATGATAACGACATGAAGCTTTTGATTGAAAAACCGAGAGATATTAGATTGGATATGATTAGTAATGAATGTGTACCAAAAAGAAGAAAAAGACAAGATGAAAGAAATAGAAAAGTATGTGGGCATGCAAAATACCCGAGAAGTTGGTGATTCATGTTCCTAAAAAATCTAAAAACAAGGGTAGGACCAAGGGCAAGAGAATTGAATCACAAATGTTAAAAGCCCTAAAGAAGAGAGGAAAAGAGAAGAGAAGATATCTTGCAAAACATGTGGCCGCCAAGGACACAACTCTAGAACTTGCAAAGAAACAAACCATCTGACAGGTATCTATAATTTGGTTTCTTGTTAAAGCATATTACATTAATGTTAAATAATTATTAAATTATACAAGCATAGCGGATAGTGTTTACCTTCCAAAATCTTCAATCTTATATGGAGGCACATAAGCTCTTTGTGCAATGAACATTATGGTTGTTCTAAAGGCACGAGATGAAAATTTCAAAGAATGTATATTTGGTTAACATTAAATCTATTATCAATTTAGTTGTTCATTTTGGCCATTTTCTCCTTATAAAATCTGATATTTAATTTACATTTTGATGCATATTCACCAAATACTACCATGAAGATGACGACGATGAAGGAGATGAATCTGATGATGTGGAGGACGACGATGAAGAAGATGAATCTGATAACGAAGTGGAAGGTGCAAATTTTTGATTCAAGGATAGACATCCATAATATACACTACGAGAACATTCTTAAAGGCTTGTATGCACAATTCGATTATACTGCCAAAGTACATTACTCTTATAGGGAAAGTATATTTCATTTTTATTAAAGCATCATTATTGTTGTTCTGCAAGGAACATTCTTAAATGCTTGTATGTACATTACTCTTATAGCCAAAGTACATTACTCTTATAGCCAAAGTATATTACATTTGTATTAAAGGTTCATTATTGTTGTTCTGCAGGGACAACATCAACTTGATTGGAATTGTTTTCCCAGAGTACAATAATTTTAAGACGTTTTGCACAATAAACATTATTGTTGTTCAGTAAGAACATAATAAACTTTATTGAAATTTGTTTCCGGAATATAACACTCTCTTGAATTAAAATTTTTTCAAACTTCAGGTTGTACGACTCGCAGCTTCCTCAATATATGTTACATTACTCACACACATGTCACAAACGAAACTAAAAAAGTTTTTACGGCTTCAATTCAAGATCTTCCTCATCTTCATCATCATATTCTTCCCATGGCGTTAGGTTTGAACGGAAATCCATTGCCTTCTTTAGTACAACATCAAAACATACATTGCCTTCTGTTGAAATCATATATGAAATGTATTTCTTCCGCAGAATCAGTAGGGGAGCATCCTAGCAAAATAAAGAAAACAAGGGATTAGAACATGTACAAATGTGTACTGAATTATGTATTAAAAATAATTATATTACTTCTGAAACTCACATCGCCTTTTTTAAGCCCACAGGTCCAATTTAGATTACCCTTAAATGTCTCCATATGTCTCATAACGTAAACACCACAATCAGTCTTGTTAGTGTTGTTTCTCCACTTCATCTTTGCAAGAATAGGTCTGCAGTTTTTAATTCGATCAACTTTTACCTTTGAAACACCGATGTCTTTCAAGTATTCTCACTAGAACATTACGGCTGGCGGGAGAAGGGGTGCAGAAAAACATTAGGACACTAATAATTATGAGGTACAATATCACAAAAATTAGAAAATTAAGACAGATACAAAATTTTTTGGGAAGGTACACTCTATGTAAAGTCATTGTACATTCACAATAATGAATAAGAACAGTATGTAGTGCTGTTAAGCAAAAGAGAGCATAGAATCTTACAAAAGACAGTGGTCTATTGTGGAAAAATTCTTCTGGTTTTCCGTCACGATACACATTATCAATGATGATGAACTTATACTTGTTGCTGTCAATGACTAGTAAATTGTAATGCCTTTTATATATAACTGGGAAGAAGAACTGTAGATTTTAAAAGATTTAATTAGGCAACAAGCAAATTAAATATAACATGCAGAAAGAGTGTATATTGTCAATGCTAACCAAATCAATTCTATCTGGGTTAACCGAGAATTGGGTAAACTCTTCTTTCATTATCTCCTTAATCACGATAAAATTTTCAACAGTGTCCACTTCTCCATGAAGCATCATCTCAGATGCAAGACAAGTAAAGTTTTTGATGTTAATCAAGGGAAAAAACATTACAAAATTTACTTGTTGAAATAAGTTTATATAAATATTTGACTTACACACACAAATTTGTGGTGAAAAAAATCGATAAGGCTCGGAAGAGTTTCTTCTAGATTCCTTGGCATTCAAAAGTTTTGCCCAACAATCGATCACATCACTCGTTAAATATTTAGATTGTCGTAGCGTTGCCATTTCAATACGCCGAAGAGAAATTTCACCCACATGCACAAGAAGTTCCCTGGTTCAGACTACCAAGTTAACTCAAAACAGATACGTAACATTTTAAATTTAAATATTGTACATTAGTAGAGATATATATATATATATATACCTAGCTAAATCGGTATGTTTTCCTCTACTATACGACACATAATCAAAGAATGCAATTCTGAAACTCAAGAAGAGGAGTAATAATGCATGTATCTCGTGCTTAGTAAATTACGATTTGAAAGGATGCTCGAGACTCGGTTGACTACTTTCATGTTCATGAACATTTTCATTGTTGATGACTTCGCCCTTGGTAGTGTCACCACCAAACCGATTATGCTCATTTATACTCTTGTCGTTTGTATTACTCACATCCGTTATGTTCTCATTCTTCTCGGAAGCATCATAGCCATCCGGTATAATATTCCCTTCTCACAACCTACCTCCATTCTTCTCTTCTTAACCATAATGGTCTCATTGTTGTCAGGGACACCAATATCATCGGTACTCTTCTCTTTCTTTCCAACTACCTCATCTTCTATCTTCTCATCGCCAACAGTCTCATCACCCTCGTAGAATTCTTCATCAGACGAATCCAGTTTCTTTGGGAAGGGCTTCTCTTGATACTGCTTCACCTTTGTTAAAACGTCATCACAAACAATGTTGCACTTGGATGAAACCAAAGTGCAAAGATATTTGATTCTCAATATTCGAAGTCCATCCATCTACAAAAGTTAAAATATCTTTAAGATAGGTAACTTGTAAACAAGAATGTGCTTTTAATACTTTAAGAAAGATCATTTAATTAAACCAAAAGTACATTTACAATTATTGGATATAAATTGTTTAGAAACTTACGTTGTTTTTTGTCAACCCACAAGTCCAATACGACCCCCAGAGTACGCTTTCCATGTGTTTCATTGTGTAAATACCACAGTCAACAACATTTTGATGGTTTCTCCAAGGCATTTTCAATACAAAGAGTTCCGTTGCTCTTACTCTTTCCTTCAAATCAAAGAATGTCATTGGAATATTCTGCCAAAGCATTACGCTGCATGGAAAAATTCAGATCAAACTATATAGAGAGACCGTGCAAAAAATATGACATTCTAAAAGAAAAAATAACCAATGAAAGGCAACTGAACAATTACCATATTCCAAGGTTTGTTTCCATAACGAGTTTTTGGGGTTTCATCATGCTGTTGATTATCAAGAATGACAAACTTGTTCTTCTCCATATTGAATACGAGCAGGTAAAAATGCTTGTCGGATATTATTGGGGAAAAAAACTGTTTTATATAAGAAATGATTAGAAGATACAACAGACATAAAATTAGCAGCAGAAAATACTATGTATTGACTATATATATTGTTTGAGCTAACCATATCAACTTTTGTCACATCAATAATACCAAAGATGATTTAACTCATTTCTAAAATGCCTCTTGAATACTTCCAATTCTCTTTCAAATTTGAATTCTTTCCTTTGCCCTTGAAATGCTTGTTTACACACGAACATAATATTGTTCTATTAATATACACTTGTATAACATAAAATTATTGTAATATAGAATGCAATAAAATTTTACATACAAATACGAGGGTTGAAGCAAAGAATCGACGTGGTGCTGAAGATTTTCTTTCAAGTTCATTGAAATTCAAGTAAGCTGACCAACAATCAACCACAACATCTGCTATATACCGAGGTGGTTTTAGAGATGCAAAAATATATCGGGTACCCACGACATTCTTAAACTCAAAGAGCTTCTCACTTTGGTTCGGGACGTTACACAAAACAAGTCAGTTAATTACACATATGTACATTATCTTTATTAATAATGCACATAATACCCAAACGAAATGTACAGAATGATTAAATAAAAAGAACATAATGAGTAGAATAAAATATACCTAGCAAGAAACAAGGCCTTTTCCCTTGGTGTAGTAGACGTAGTCACAATACATCTTGAAACTTAGATGGCTCTCGTACATGGGTCGATGTCTCCTCTTAGTAAATCAAGTTCTGTACTAATATCTAAGCTTGGATTGGGATTGGTTGCCTTGGGTTCTTCACTATAATCTTCAGATAACATGCTACATACAAGGGTATTTATAAGATTATCCGTATTGGCTTCTTCCTCATTCTCTGCGTCACTATCAACATAAAGATGCTTCGAATCATTTCGTACATTTTTGTCATCATCTTTTTTATTGTCAACATTCCCATTTTCACACTCCCCTTCTGACACCTCTTTGTTGTTGTCACACTCCTCTTTTGACACCTCTTTCTTGTTGTCTTCATTCCCATTTTCAACCTCAACCGATTCAACTTTGTTTTCTTCTCTCTCTCCTTTGACACCCCTTCCTTGTTATCTTCATTCCCATTGTCAACTAATTCACCTTCTTTTCTCAATGCACAAGGCTTCTGGAATAGTTGAAATGTATCAAATTAAAGAACAATACACTTAAGCACCAAGTTAACATAATATAACAAAAATATGATCAACATATTTACCTTTTTGTATGTATAAAAAATAGGCCTCTTCAATGACATGCTTTCAACCTGAATACTATTTTTTAAAGTTATGTTTACATTATTCAAAGCTTCAACAACCAAAGGATGATTACTAACATCAATCTCAAAGAGCAGAACAAAGATCGGAATATCAAAGAACATTAATACCAACGAACTTTCACTATCAATGAGTCCGTGCTCATTTGACAAATTGAGTAAACTAAATGCATGATCACGAGCTTCCGAAAGCAGTCTGTTCTCCTTAATTATTGATGCTCCTTTTTCTAACTTAGCCTTAACAGATGATATGTTCTGAGCTAAACTAGTTATACATTTAGCAAGATCAAGAATATACTCCTCCGTGTAGTCCTTTGTTTGATAGACAGATTCGACACCTGTATTGTCAACCACCTCCTCCATTGGTGCTTCCAACTTACCATTTCCAAACATACCGCTTTTCATCTCATCCTTCTCTCTCGATGTTAACAAACTACTAGTCCAACCTACCAACGTATAATAATCTCTTTCAACTTTTCGTTCCACCCAACAACGCGATCAACATAGATAAGCTGCAAAAAAAAAAAAAAATTAATTACAAGAGAATGAAAACGTACCTTCCAATGTTAAATTAATTTATGAACTTCAAATATATTTTTTGGGACTTTTTACCTCCAAAAACAACAGTGGCCCGCCGAAGTGAGTCTCCTTTTCCACCCACTCAATCTTGCTTTCTTGCAAACTTTTTAACAAAAAGGAACACCAATTGTAATATTTGATTTCATCAACATTCATCAAAGATTTTAAAACATGATGATTAACCAAAGGCTTTTGCGTGTTTCTCATTAGCAAAGAAACAAAGAAACACAACAAAGTTAACCTTGAATTCATCACCACCATGATCATGATTTATTAACCAATTCTCAAGCGTTTTGAGTGGAACTTGTCCATCTTTTATACCAAATTGTTGCTTCCATTTGCCATAAAACTCTTGAAACTCTTCGATTCAAGATATGAGTTTTGGATAATTCAACTTTTTTAGGGCCTATTGGAAATCCAAATGTTGATCTTACATCAGAAACCTTCAAGTACAACTTCTCACCATCAAGAAGATCGATCTGATTTTGGTATGGGTTATCTTTGCTTAATTAACCAAAGACCAAGCTTTAAAGGAATGGAACGAACTCTTAACCAAAACAGCAAACTAAATCCAATCTCTTCTAGCGCGCACCATTGTTCGTATGACAAACGTTCAACTACCTCAACTACTCTTGTAGGAGACATTCTCGTATATGCACTTTTAAACGAAGAGAAATCAAACTTCCGCTTACACTTGGAACCCAATACCATCTTATTACTTACTTTACCCTTTTGAGGACTTTCTTTACGTGCAATAACAATTTGTTTATTAACAGAAACAATTTGTTTCTTAACTGCAAGATCATCGTCACTTTCTTCATTTATCTTCTTTGCGAAAGATTTTATAGACTTAGATTTACTTGTTAATAGTAGCGATTTACGCTTTCTTGTAAATGGAGCACACTCATTTTTACCATCGAGTGGAACTTTCGGTTGGTGGAAAAATAAAAGTAACTTTTCTCCGCTTTTCAGATTTTTTATCTTCCTGCTCCATAGTCCGTAATAATAAAATGAAATTACGAAACAAGTAGAGATAATCGCAGATTATCTAATTTTAGGAAATGTACATTAATCGAAAATATAATGTTCTTTTAGATGATTCAGAATAATTTCTATATTAATAACAAACGGCACATTAATTTAAGCTGAATATCCATTATATTATTACCTTCAATTAAAAACCCAAAAATTCACAATTAGAGATAATCATCAGTTACCTAATTTTAGGAAATATACATTAATCGCAAATATAATGTTCTTTTAGATGATTCAGAACAATTTCTATATTAATAACAAACGGCACATTAATTTAAGCTGAATGTCCATTATATTATTACCTTCAATTA
Source organism: Silene latifolia (assembly GCF_048544455.1). Classification (NCBI taxonomy): domain Eukaryota; kingdom Viridiplantae; phylum Streptophyta; class Magnoliopsida; order Caryophyllales; family Caryophyllaceae; genus Silene; species Silene latifolia. The sequence goes on from NC_133531.1 coordinate 43,889,554, forward strand.
AAAACCCAAAAATTCGCAATTAGAGATAATCATCGATTACCTAATTTTACGAAATGTACATTAATAACAAATATAATGTTCTTTACATATTTCGAATGGTTCCTATATTAAAAACAAACGGCATATTATTTTAAACTAAATGTATTATATTATTACATTCAATTGAAAATATAAAATTGACATGTAGAAATAATCACCATTACCTAATTTTAGGAAATGTACATTAGTCACAAAGATAATGTACTTTTAGATGATTCAAAAAGATTTCTATATTAAAAACAATACGCACATTAATTTAAAGTTGTATGAACAATATATATTATTTCCTTCAATTAAAAATTCAAAATTAACGAAAACTAGAAAGTAAATGTTAAAAGAATACTTTAGAGATATAAAATTGGGGAAGAACAATGCGAATGTGTTTCTAAAGGTAGAAAAAATAATTCAAGCACATTAATCCGAATTAATTTTTAACAAGAAAGTAGTATAAATATCAGAAATCAAAACATCAAAATTATACTGCTATTGAACAATTAAGTGATCCAAATTAAACATTATATTAAGTTCTGATAGAGAAGAAACGAAATTGAAAAGAAAATACCTTAGTATAACGGAGGAAATTGGGCGTAACTTCAAAATTATACTGCTGTTGAACAATTCTCCTATGACAACGTCTATACTTGTAATGTAAAACGACTGAGCTAAAAACTGGTTACTACTTTTTTTTTTTACTCCGTTTCTTTTTTCTTGTAGGTAGTTAGTTACTATTATAATGTAACAGTTAAAAAATAAAGGAAATGATACCCTAAAATAGTTAGTTAGTTACCTTGAAGCTTGGCCACTACAGTCCCCGAAAGGGGTGGCTTACATGCTCCATGTGTTGGTGCGAGAATGCATGGACCCGGGGGGATTCAACCCCCTCGTCAACATAATTTTTTTTTTTTTTTTTTTTTTTTTTTTTTTTTTTTTTTTTTAAAAAAAACGACACCCGACGGACCAAGTAAACCTTTTTTTTTTTTTTTTTTTTTTATTTTAGTATAACAAGGGCGGGGGGAACGGGACGAGAAAGATTTTAGAGTTGGATTAAGCGGATCCTTGCTTCTCATTTGAAGGCGGCAAGACACCCTAGAGGTGCCGGGTATCCTAAAACGGGACGGGAAAGGGTTTAGGGTTTGATTAGGCGGACCGCTACCGCGGATCCCCCTAATCAAACCCTAAACCCTTTCCCTTGGCTGTCATTCGAAGGCGGCAAGACAAAAAGACACCCTAGAGGGGACGAGTGAACCCTTTTTTGGGGGGGCCGGGTATCCTAAAACGGGACGGGAAAGGGTTTAGGGTTTGATTAGGCGGACCGCTACCGCGGATCCCCCTAATCAAACCCTAAACCCTTTCCCTTGCTTCTCATTCGAAGGCGGCAAGACAAAAAGACACCCTAGAGGGGACGAGTGAACCCTTTTTTGGGGGGCCGGGTATCCTAAAACGGGACGGGAAAGGGTTTAGGGTTTGATTAGGCGGACCGCTACCGCGGATCCCCCTAATCAAACCTTAAACCCTTTCCCTCGCTTCTCATTCGAAGGCGGCAAGACAAAAAGACACCCTAGAGGGGACGAGTGAACCCTTTTTGGGGGGCCGGGTATCCTAAACGGACGGGGAAAGGGTTTAGGGTTTGATTAGGCGGACCGCTACCGCGGATCCCTCTACTCAAACCCTAAACCCTTTCCTCGCTTATCATTCGAAGGCGGCAAGACAAAAAGACACCCTAGAGGGGACGAGTGAACCCTTTTTGAGGGGTTGGGTATCCTAAAACGGGACCGAAAAGGGTTTAGGGTTTGATTAGGCGGACCGCTACCGCGGATCCCCCTAATCAAACCCTAAACCCTTTCCCTTGCTTCTCATTCGAAGGCGGCAAGACAAAAAGACACCCTAGAGGGGACGAGTGAACCCTTTTTTGTGGGGTCGGGTATCCTAAAACGGGACGGGAAAGGGTTTAGGGTTTGATTAGGCGGACCGCTACCGCGGATCCCCTAATCAAACCCTAAACCCTTTCCCTTGCTTCTCATTCGAAGGCGGCAAGACAAAAAGACACCCTAGAGGGGACGAGTGAACCCTTTTTGGGGGTTGGGTATCCTAAAAACGGGACGGGAAAGGGTTTAGGGTTTGATTAGGCGGACCGCTACCGCGGATCCCCCTAATCAAACCCTAAACCCTTTCCCTTGCTTCTCATTCGAAGGCGGAAAGACAAAAAGACACCCTAGAGGGGACGAGTGAACCCTTTTTTGGGGGGCCGGGTATCCTAAAACGGGACGGGAAAGGGTTTAGGGTTTGATTAGGCGGACCGCTACCGCGGATCCCCTAATCAAACCCTAAACCCTTTCCCTTGCTTCTCATTCGAAGGCGGCAAGACAAAAAGACACCCTAGAGGGGACGAGTGAACCCTTTTTTGGGGGGGCCGGGTATCCTAAAACGGGACGGGAAAGGGTTTAGGGTTTGATTAGGCGGACCGCTACCGCGGATCCCCCTAATCAAACCCTAAACCCTTTCCCTTGCTTCTCATTCGAAGGCGGCAAGACAAAAAGACACCCTAGAGGGGACGAGTGAACCCTTTTTTGGGGGGCCGGGTATCCTAAAACGGGACGGGAAAGGGTTTAGGGTTTGATTAGGCGGACCGCTACCGCGGATCCCCCTAATCAAACCCTAAACCCTTTCCCTCGCTTCTCATTCGAAGGCGGCAAGACAAAAAGACACCCTAGAGGGGACGAGTGAACCCTTTTTTTTGGAGGCCGGGTATCCTAAAACGGGACGGGAAAGGGTTTAGGGTTTGATTAGGCGGACCGCTACCGCGGATCCCCCTAATCAAACCCTAAACCCTTTCCCTCGCTTCTCATTCGAAGGCGGCAAGACAAAAAGACACCCTAGAGGGGACGAGTGAACCCTTTTTTGGGGGGTTGGGTATCCTAAAACGGGACGGGAAAGGGTTTAGGGTTTGATTAGGCGGACCGCTACCGCGGATCCCCCTAATCAAACCCTAAACCCTTTCCCTCGCTTCTCATTCGAAGGCGGCAAGACAAAAAGACACCCTAGAGGGGACGAGTGAACCCTTTTTTGGGGGGCCGGGTATCCTAAAACGGGACGGGAAAGGGTTTAGGGTTTGATTAGGCGGACCGCTACCGCGGATCCCCCTAATCAAACCCTAAACCCTTTCCCTCGCTTCTCATTCGAAGGCGGCAAGACAAAAAGACACCCTAGAGGGGACGAGTGAACCCTTTTTTGGGGGGCCGGGTATCCTAAAACGGGACGGGAAAGGGTTTAGGGTTTGATTAGGCGGACCGCTACCGCGGATCCCCCTAATCAAACCCTAAACCCTTTCCCTTGCTTCTCATTCGAAGGCGGCAAGACAAAAAGACACCCTAGAGGGGACGAGTGAACCCTTTTTTGGGGGGCCGGGTATCCTAAAGCGGGACGGGAAAGGGTTTAGGGTTTGATTAGGCGGACCGCTACCGCGGATCCCCCTAATCAAACCCTAAACCCTTTCCCTTGCTTCTCATTCGAAGGCGGCAAGACAAAAAGACACCCTAGAGGGGCCGAGTGAACCCTTTTTTGGGGCCGGGTATCCTAAAACGGGACGGGAAAGGGTTTAGGGTTTGATTAGGCGGACCGCTACCGCGGATCCCCCCTAATCAAACCCTAAACCCTTTCCCTCGCTTCTCATTCGAAGGCGGCAAGACAAAAAGACACCCTAGAGGGGACGAGTGAACCCTTTTTTGGGGGGGGGGGTATCCTAAAACGGGACGGGAAAGGGTTTAGGGTTTGATTAGGCGGACCGCTACCGCGGATCCCTCTAATCAAACCCTAAACCCTTTCCCTTGCTTATCATTCGAAGGCGGCAAGACAAAAAGACACCCTAGAGGGGACGAGTGAACCCTTTTTGAGGGGTTGGGTATCCTAAAACGGACGGGAAAGGGTTTAGGGTTTGATTAGGCGGACCGCTACCGCGGATCCCCCTAATAAAACCCTAAACCCTTTCCCTTGCTTCTCATTCCAAGGCGGCAAGACAAAAAGACACCCTAGAGGGGCCGAGTGAACCCTTTTTTGGGGGTCGGGTATCCTAAAACAGGACGGGAAAGGGTTTAGGGTTTGATTAGGCGGACCGCTACCGCGGATCCCCCTAATCAAACCCTAAACCCTTTCCCTTGGCTGTCATTCGAAGGCGGCAAGACAAAAAGACACCCTAGAGGGGACGAGTGAACCCTTTTTGGGGGGGGGATGGGGGCGGGTATCCTAAAACGGGACGGGAAAGGGTTTAGGGTTTCATTAGGCGGACCGCTACCGCGGATCCCTCTAATCAAACCCTAAACCCTTTCCCTTGCTTATCATTCGAAGGCGGCAAGACAAAAAGACACCCTAGAGGGGACGAGTGAACCCTTTTTTGAGGGGCCGGGTATCCTAAAACGGGACGGGAAAGGGTTTAGGGTTTGATTAGGCGGACCGCTACCGCGGATCCCCCTAATCAAACCCTAAACCCTTTCCCTTGCTTCTCATTCGAAGGCGGCAAGACAAAAAGACACCCTAGAGGGGACGAGTGAACCCTTTTGGGGGACGTGATTAAAATTAGGGGTTGAGTATCTTAAAACGGGACGGTGAAGGATTTATGGTTGCATTAGGCGGATAATGTGTCCGCTTAGTTCAACCTCAAACCCATTCCCTTATTTTAAGAGGATAATCTTTGAAAGAAATGCGGGGTTAAAGCTTTGGTACATCGTTACATAGTAGTATGGACATTTTTAAAATGTTGAAAGTACATTATAGTTGATCAGTCTTGTAACTGGCTTTACATTAGAAAGGGTCAATTCTAAACAGTTAAAGCTTAGGTAGATGATAATAATTTAGATTCAAATAAACATTCATAATAAATCGCTAATATGTTCGACAATAATACTTAATCAAAACGCATATGTTCCTAAACTTAACCGCATATTATAATTATACATAAATTAACATCAAAGTTCTTAACGCTTTACTGCGTTTCGCAAATGATGGATGAACACTGCTCTCACCCTCCAGCAAGTCCTCCTTTAGATGTCTCTTATAACCGTCTATTAATTCCATAGCCTTCACGATCACGCCAAGGTATAGTTTTTTCACCATCAAGAAGAGCATATGATTCTCGTATACCAATTTGTGACACCGGTGAGAAACTGACGGTCCATGTCAGCCTCTGTGTAATTTTTTTTGTCTATTAGCTTCAAGTTGTCGGGCTATCTTGTCTCTTTCACCGTGATAAACTTCAATCTGCGCTTCACAATGTCCACCTCTTGTTGTAGTGACTTTGCATTCATTTCACTATTTCCAGTTTCTCGTCGTACGCGCTTCTGATGTTCTTCTAATACTTCGTTTTGACCAAGCACCTCAATAAGATGTTGATCCAGTGAATCTCTTTCACGTTTAGTTTCAGCGAGATCATACTCAACATTAGCGAGTTTTTGCTCGATATCCGACATTATTTCCATATTGGTAACCGAACTCATATTCTCGTTCGTGCAAAAAATAAACGTATTTTAAAAAGAGTGACAATAAACTTAAGGCATTATGGGAAGTACCAACTTCAACCATATTTAAGGCCATACTGTAGGGTAAAACAAATTAACGTGGGCTTTCACATTGTATAATCATGCAAAGAGCAAACAATGTTATTGTGAAAACAGATTACAAAAGAAAAGGTAAAATAATCTTCTCCTACAAATATTAAGCACATTGCCAGATTGAAATATCTACTATACTTAATTTTGGCAAAACGTTCGAGCCACAAATGCGTTTGATTTTCGGACCAAAACAACTTTTAATTCGTCTGGGGACTATAGTATATATTTCTTTTCACAAGATAAAAAAACATACTGATTAATCAAATAATACTTATAAATGAAATAATCTAAATGTTATATAGGCTACTATATTACATAAACCAGATCACCTTTTCAAGGGAGTGAAGACGTTTTCTATATGATTATTCCATAGATTTTGTAATTAGCACACTTGTTTAGACAAGTATTTATAGTGAGTTTTATATTTAAAGTGATTTTGAAACAGTCTTGAATGGCTTTTGTAAGTATTTCTAATATTAATTAAATAGTATTGTGTCGTTTACTGTCATTAACATTCAATACATTTTTTATATATGCTATATCAAAGTGCACAACAATATTTCCTATGAACATTATCAATAAAATAAATGTTCCTTTAAAGGCATGACAATGGACATTGGCAGGAATACATTAGATAGAAACATTTATTTGTACGAAATAAATTACCAGAGCATATTACTATTCCATTACTGCATTATTCTTGCAATAATATTCGATATACTTATTTACATGAAGATATGCATTTCTTTTGCAGGGAAAAAATAATAAGAACAAAAAAAAAAAAAAAAAAAAAAAAAAAAAAAAACCGAAATTAGAGTACCTTTTTAAGGCAGTGAAGACGGTTTGTATGAGTATTCCTTAGATTTTGTAATTACCACAGTAGTTTAGGTAAGTATTTATAGTGAGTTTTACATATAAACTGCTTTGGATAAGAATAGGAGAAGTTACAATTTATGAGTGTAGTATTATTTGTCTTTTCACATGCATTAGTTTACAACTTCCATTTGACACATGTCTCATTTAAGTAAATAATCATGAATAGTGGTGTCTTTTCACCTGAATTATTTTACAACTTGCATCTGAGAGTGTAATTATTAGATGCATTAATTTATATTATTTAATTTAAATGGTACATTGTTATTGCACGTAATGGACATTGTAAATACAATGATGGGACAATTCTTTTCATGATGTATCGAAAATTCAAAAATTACAAAAGGTACTACGTCAATATAATGAAATATCATTAACAAATAAGAGAATGTACTTATATTCTTATATTCTGAATGGACATTGAAAATCAACAAAGAGGTACAAGGGGTATGAGGTAAATATAAAACTTATACTCAAATATACCTCACCTGTTTATATATAATATTACTCGGTTTGATTTAATAGAATAAAAGCAAGTTCGACCGCTGGTCGGGAAATTGACGTTGGGATAGAGTCAAAATCTTCTTCTTCACTGTCTACAACAACAAGATTTCCTAACTCGGGTGCCAAATGATATTGAAACAAGTGCAATGTCCTCCTTGTTAAGAGATTGTCTGTCAAGTAACAAAGACACCTTCGGAAAACCACTACATTATCCCCGGTAGTCGTTCTAACCCCAAATGAAATGCTTGTCTGTAATCTGCTTTCATATTCCTCTCTTAAACGGGCTTCCTCATTGTGTAGGATAAACATCTTAGCCCAACACTTGCATACTGCTTCCATGTTATGTTTGTCAGCTTGATTAACTTTTTGAAAGATTTGTAGCATTTAAGTTTCATCTTGTAGTCTTGTGTTTTTTGCATAGTTATCCTCCACCCCCTTAATTATGGCGTCCTTCCCATTGAATAGCCATCCTAGCATTGTCTTCTTTGCATCAAGATGATGTGCAATGAATTGTTTTCTGTCTTCCTCTTCAGAATTTGTTACCAATCCCAAGCAAAATAATGACATGATTTGCTCAGAGACATTTAAAATGGTTATGCCAAAATGTTCATTGGACGATAGCATTTAGAACATCATACTGTAAACTTTAAAAACACTATTAATTAAACGATGAACACTGTGAGCAATATTCGAAATTGAGTAAATTGTACAATTAGTATTTTAATTTACCTATTACTCGTATTTCATATGTTGTACACAATTTTCGTACTTGCCCCAATTATCCCAACACACGTAAAATCTCACACAATTGTAAACAATAAATAACATCCCATTAAACTTGACATGAACATCCAATTAAATTGTAAACGATGAAAAATGTAACCAACAAAAGAGGCGTGATTTTCAGGTGATTTTGTCAATGATTTAAATCAACCAAGTATAATTACCTAAGAAATACACCAAAAGAATGGACGAAATTCAGGACAATTTAGTAAATGAACGTGATTACCTGGCAATGAAGAAGTATTGAAAACGAAGGTGGAGTATAACCAAAATTTATGGAGAAGTTACCTAATACTCCGTAGTTGAAAGAACTATTTTCTTTGGAAAGATTGTTTGAAAGAAGTATTCCTTTTATCTATTTTAGATTTACACCTAATTGTGTGTTTTATAAGAACGTAAATTGCCTATACTTCCATAATAGGGTATTATTAGGTCCACCCTAGATTTACGTGTGTTGGGGTTATTTGGGCAAGTAGGAAAATTGTGTGCAACATATGATATACTTTTTTGTTAAATTAAAATACTACGTACTAATTGTATATATTTACTCAATTTCGAATATTGCTATTGGTGTATACGGAGTATATTTTTTTGTTTTCCTTAAAATGAACATTCTTGTATTAAAATGACCACGCACGATATAAATTAATTGTATCAATTGTGAGATCCCAAAGCAAGAAAGTTACACAAGATGTAAAATTGTTTTCCTTAAAATGAACATTATCGTATTAAAGCAAGAAGATCATTGATTTTGGTGAACATTTGTTTTCTTTAAAATGGACAACTGATCATTATAGAATGTACATTATAACAAGTACCTTGGGTGAATGCACATCCAAAGACAACTTCAATGTACATACGCCAAAGATCAAAAGTACAAAAGCAAACTAATAAATCATATTCAGGAACTATTTGTGAATGTCGTTACATGCTAATGCATGTCTAATAATGCTGTTACGATGTTTGTTGTGCTCAAATGTTAGTAGCGTGCATAGGTACTTGAATCTCAGCATTGTCAACGATCTCATCTGCAAAAAAAAAAAAAAAAAAAAAAAAACATGAAATTAGAATTTAATAACCAACAAAATAACATTGATTTGTTCTAAATAAGTTACAATTAAAATGTAAAACTCACATCAATTTTGGACAGTCCACAGTCCCAAGTGGCTATTCCCATAAATGTTTCCATGTGCCTCATGGTGTAAATACCACAGTCAAAAATATTTCTATTATTTCTCCATGGAAGCATTGCTATTGTAGGATCCATGCCCATTACTATATTACTTTTCTCCATATTTGATTGATTTTCACCCAAAAACCGTGCAAAAGCATCACCCTGTAACACAATAATAAAAATTAGACGAGATGAACCATAATATACATGAATTTACCAATGCAAGTGAACGATAATAATTCATAGTTGAGGAGAATGTAAATTTACCGTTCAAGTACACTATCACCATACTCTTCTAAGACACTCCCCCTTCTAATGCGGTTGTCAAGAATAATGAGACATTTCCTTGGCAGGTCGAAAACGTACAACACAAAATGATTCTCAAGAGCAATAGGGAAGAAGAACTAGCATCAGGGAAAGAAACAATTGTAAGGTCACTGACAAATAAAGGTTAATTTCATGTTAAGTAATAGCACATTTTGAAAACTTTGAGAGTACATTCACTGACTTCTATTTAAATAGACTACTACAGTAATACTGAATTTAATTTCAATTACTAAATGAAGTGAGGGACTCACTAGTTCAATGGATGGAAGATCAATCCACTCAAACTCATTTAATTCTACTTCGATGCGGCGCTTGAAAGGTTTGTAACGATGATCATCAATAGAAGCACATGTGTTCTTCATTAATAACAACTGCACAATGAAGATAAAATTTTAGTAATGTGAAAATGTTGGAAATAGTAAACTGAAACACGTGAAAACAATGACCAAACTTACATATGTAAGTGTACTAAAAAAGAATCGTGTGGGATTGGTTGGATTCCCATCCTTTTCTTTGTAGTTTAGATATGCCGACCAAGAATCTATAACAAAGCTTGAGATATAGTGATACGGTTTTAATGACAACAGTTGATCCCAACCAAGGACATTATTTTTGAACTTAAATAACGTATTACTGCACAAAAAACAGTAATAGAATTATGATTAGCAGCAGATATGTAAAGATGAACTATGTAAATGAATATAAAATATTTAATCTTCTGTATGTAATTACCAACTGTTATCCACAGAGCCGTGGCCAGTGAACACATAATTTGAAATCTGATATTGCATTGATGTCAAAGGTATGAAGGGATTCGTGTCGTCAATAGCATCAAGGAGAGGTTCACAGGAAGGACTCTTACTAAAATGATATTGATTCCCTGTTTTCGGATATAAAGATGGACGATCAGCAGACAATTTCTTTCTTTTTTTACCCCGCTCTGGTGCTGCATAAACAAGAGTCCTCATCTTCTCGGGAACACACCTAAACCGAATGACACAAAGAAATTTGTAGGCGCATCCTTATTCCGTTCAAAGAATTAATTTTCTCACTTTACGAAGAGCCGCTATGTGTTTGCTAGCAGAAGTGGGCTGTTTGTTGAAAACCTGGTCTGTTTGATATGACGTTTGAATTGGTGTTTCAGTTAAATGAGCAAGAATTTCTATCGGTGGCACTTCTGCACAGCTTGTTCCTAAGGTAGCCCTAACAATGTCATGTTTGTCCCTCACAGTCTGTTTAATGCGTGGCCGATTAAAGATGGATCAACAATCCCATCTTCAATGAGGCTGTCAGGAACATCAATCAACAAAGGATAAGAGGAGTTTTTTAAGATGCTACACGAAGTGCGGCGAACTCTAGGACGATTAACAATCTCGTCTATTGTAGGGCTGTCGGCAACATCAATTATCGCAACAGAAGAATTTTTTTGTCAACTGTTTGTAAAGTATGACAAATGCTAGGATGATGTACTACTCCTATTGTAGGACTGTCAGAAACTTCAATTATCTCAGCAGAAGAAGAGTCTGTGTTGAATCTTGATGGAGGTTGACAAACAAGAGGGTGAATCGGACTGATTTGCACAACCATAGTGACATCTGTGTTCTTCAGTTTTAAATGTTGTTTTTTTTAAAAAATAAAAAGAGAAAAAAAAACATATAAGACAGAAACATAAAGCCTTTAAAAATACAGATATCCAGAAAGAACATGCTAAACATTAAGAAAGTACATGAAGAAAATACATCCTAAATATTAAGCCATAGCAAAGAACATCAAAATTATTAGGAAATAATGTGTACAAATTCCAACATATTAATATGAAGCACATGTATCCAGAAAGTAAATGCTAAACATTAGTAACAAACTACATCAAAATCATTAGCAAACAATTCGTATAAATTCCGACATATTGATATGAAGGACACGTATCCAGAAAGTAAATGCTAAACATTAAAAAAGTACATGAAGAAAATACATCCTAAACATTTAAAAATATTAAGCCATAGCAAAGTACATCAAAATCATTAGGAAACAATGCGTATAAATTTAGACATATTGATGAACCTGAGAAATAATAGTAGGACTAATTTATAATGAACATCTTCGAACATTAACAGCTAAGGAAACTATGTTAAATTCGAAGCAGATGAAAAGTAAACACAGTTGTTTTTAGCAAATAATTAAAGGCAAAGAGTATAACCTTCATTCCGATAGAGAGCGATAAGAGTAAATGAACGATCTGAGAATGAGAAAACGTGCAGGTACAATTTAATTGACAGGTTTATCAAAAAGTAATAAGATATTAAAGAGAAGAAGTTTAAAGTGGCGGTTTTTTTAAAAAAATTGGGTCATACTATAATTTCGTAAGTCCATTTTTTTTATTTTATTTTTCTTTTTTTGTTTATTCCAACTACTAGAACCATTCATTTGATACTCTACTTTTATATACCCATTTTATAATTTAAAACTTCAGATTAGGTCAAATTAGGATATATGGCCATTTAACACAATGGTAATGTTATAATTTGTCAATGTATTTTCTAAAAGTTCTAAATGTCCATAATCTATATTCATAATGTGCATTTTTTGATAATTAGGTGCAACTAAAATATCATTAAGCACTGTTTGGAAAATGTACATTATATTATATTTAAAGGTACATTAAATTATTTTAAAAAGAACATGAAATATTAATTAAATTGTAATGCATGTGATCGTTTAATAAGATAGAAAACTTCAAAAGTTCATTCATATACTTAGATTATGATGTCGTTATAGATAGATCTTTGAAGTGATTTTAGACCTATTTCCCTGTTTTCAATGTATAATAGTAATAAATGTGCTTTCAATTTAATTCAAATGTCCATTATGTATGTTTATAATGTGCATGTACTGTTTTACAGAAGAAATTTAAAAGCAGACCTGAAATGTACATTATATTATTTTGCTAATTCAGTCGCTATTCAAGGAGATAATAACGTTCAAGTAAATAGCACGCCAAAAATAGACAAAAAAGTACTTTAATTAAGTGCAACAAAACATTGGTTCACAAATTCAACATTTTGCTTATGCAATTACAAATCATTACACATACTAACGTACACTAGAATTTAAAACATCATACTACATGAACAGCGATGTCATCAGACAAATTCTAACATACTGCGTAGATAATATCTGAACATTAAATGTAATCACTAACTTTAGAGAAATGACCCTTCTTCGCATGATCAAAGCAATTTTCATGGCAATCGTTGTGCTCGAACATAAGTAATGTGCATAGATATTTGTATCGTAACACTTTAAGCACGCTCATTTGCAAAAAAGTCAACAATTAACAAGATAGGCAAAACACAATGAACATGAATTTCTTTAAAATAAGAACCAACACTCACATCATTTTTCATCAGGCCACATTTCCAAGAGATTAATCCCATAAATGTTTCCATGTGTCTCATTGTGTATATACCACAGTCATCAACATTGTAGTTATTTCTCCAACTAAGCTTTGCAACAATGGGATCCATAGCCAACACAATGTTGCTAGAGTCGAAGTTTTGGGTTCTCACCCAAAAACCTTCCAAAAGCATCAATCTATGACAAAATATTGTAAACCAGTGTTAAGCGTGACTAATAGTCAAAAGTCAATAAAACAACAAAAATGTGTCAAATTCAAACATACTTTGTTAATGTGGAGATACACCATATTTCTTGATGGCATCTTCATCTGAGAGTGAGTTGTCAAGAATGACGAAACGCTTCCTCACCAGGTCAACCACGTATACGAAAAAGTGTTTCTCGTGTACAATTGGGAAAAAAAAACTGAAATTACAAAACAAATGACGTACAACCATAAGTACAGTCAAACTCTTCAAAGGGTACATTTTAACTAATCATGAGGCACATGTAAAAAATGAGAACAGGACATTGCAATATAAAGTGACCTTATTTAATACAAACGCAAAGAAAATTCCCTTTGACTCAAGCAGTTGAAATAAAACAAAAGCAGAATGTAGACATGGAATGATAGTATGACTCATGGTCTATGTTCCCAACGTGTGCATATAGTTGCAACTGCTCATGCATATAAGATATTCCCCACATTGAGAAATTACAACATTAACATTGTAAATATTTTAAAAGTACATTTAGGACGTTTAGAAAGTACATTGAGAAATTATAGCATTAACATTGTGTTAAATGGCCATTTATCCTACTTTGGCCTAATCTGAATATTTTTAATATAAAATGGGTATATACAAGTTGAGGTTCAAATGAGTTTAGTAGTTGGAATTAATCTAAAAAAGAAAGAACTTATGCGATAATAGTATGTCTCAATTTTTTTAAAATGCAATACAACAATGGCAAAGAAAATTGCAAAGTATGTCAAGCAAACAATAACAACTTACGAGTGCGATAGAAGCTATTTCTATTCCCGGAAAAAGCTGCAACTCCATGTTTGCACGAGCCTCGAATAATTCATAAATTTTTTCATCACTTAAACCTGGGCCGGGTTTCGCTAATCTGATTGCATGGGAAAGTAACGAAAGAGGGAAGTACAATATTTCAAAATACATATTACACACAGCATTTAAGAGTGTATGTAAATGTACTTACATGCACAAGCGTGGTAAAAAAGAACCGCTTCGGAGTACCAAGATTGTTTTCTTCCTCTTTACAATTCAAATATGATGACCAGCAATCAATGACAACACTCGAAACATGTTCAGACGGCTTTAATGACCACAAATGCATTCGCGTTGCAAAATAAGTCTTGTACGAATATAAGTGCTCACTAGACTCCCTCCCTCACCGTAGTAAACACCAGGCCTGGTGTTTTGGAGAGTGGGAAAGGAGGTTTTGTAGGTGGGGGAGGTATTTTATTAGGTGTAAGAGGTGGTCTTGGAAGGATGGAAATGGCGTTCAAAGGTGGTTGGGATGGAGAAGGATAGTCACGCCAACGCCAACGACGGAGGGAGGAAACGCTGTCGATACTGCCGGCGGTGGTGGTATTGACGTGATGGGTTGTAGTGGGTGTCGACGGTAGTAGTTAGTTGGTGGTATAGGTGGTGAAGTAGTTGTGTATGGAGAGAGAAGGGAAAGGGTATTGGTTACCTTAAACAAACATCAATAATTGCACAAATCCATTTAATACCTTAGATAAATCACTTCTCTAAATAAGGCAAGTAGCATTTGCGTAATAAAAGACATGAGAAAATAGACTACGTAATTATTTTTTTAAAATATTTTCGAATAAATATTCTGTACCTCATTTATAAAACATTGATCACAGATAACCTATCACTCATTACTTACATTTAAACCTCTTATGTATTTATTTGAGAATAATTTGACCTTATACCTAAAAAAACTAAGATTTAGAAAGATTAATCTATTTTTATTTATGATTAAATCTTAAATTCGTATAAAAATTACGAGTTTATTGTTTTCCTTAAATTATAAAATAAAATATACAAACAGGCCGCGCAAAGCGCGGGATACTACCTAGTTACTTGTCAGGTGTGAAACAGTGAAAATGACATTCACAAAATGTTAATTTAACAAGTTCACATTTTAGATTACCTGGAACGACGATTTTTAATGCCCCGGTCACTGAAAACATAATCAGCCACTTGAAGGTGAACCGCAGTAAGAGGCGTTAACACATTGGTGTCATCTTGGATAGCAGAAAACAACGGATCAAAACGAGATGACTATTGCTTGTTGCTGGATAGAGGTATATAAGAAGGACTTGCCATGAAATGAACCCTTTTGGTAGCTGAAGAAGATTCACCAGTGACACGGCAATCCCGTTTAACCCCTTTAGCTGCGGCTAACCTTGCCTCACTCTCAGCAAAGTCTTTCTCCAACCCTAAATCGAACGAAAATTCACCAAAGGATGGTACAAATGAATTTCTCCACTTAGCACATTGTTCTCTGTGTTTAGCACGAGCAAGTTTCAATTTGTACGCTTTCTCCGCATTTGCTACAATAAACTGTTCATCCTCATCTAGTGTCTTTGGATTCCCACGGCGGTGCACACGACACATCTTCGGTACCACCACCATATGTCAAATATACAAATTCGATTCTTAGAATGGGCCTGTTTGACACACTCTTCACCTGGGAAACATTGCAAACCAACCGCGTATTTCTCATCTAACACAACCATATCTTCCATGACTCTCTTTCTTTGAAGCAAAGTGTAGTCATCTCGCAAACTCCTGGACAAGGCACAGTATGAAGGTACATATTTAGTACTATGAAGGTACATCTTTAGTACTATGAAGGTACAAAGAAAATATTTCAAAGTGAATCTTGAAAAGGAATAGTGAATACTTCAAGAATCAATGGATATACCTCCGGAGACGAGTATGAAATTGGAGATTTTGTATCAGTACTAACATCCCTCGACACTCTCCGCACTTTTTCAACCACTTGTCTACATGGATTAGAAAATCTAATTCTTTCCATCAATCGACCTTTTACACGACCAAGACCAAACTGACCAGCTTCCATCTCCCACTTTTCCCTTGAGAAAAGTGCAGCAGATGTCCAATTCAAAAGAGTATAGTAATCTCTTTCTACGAATCGTTTTTCATGGACAACACGGTCAACATAAACAAGTGCAAGTAAAAACAGGATTATAATCGGAAAATGGCAGTTTTAAAACCATAATAACTAACAATAAATGTAACGCATAAGATTTGTACCATTAGAAACAGGAGAGGTCCACCAAAGTGATTCTTCTTCCCCTTCTTGACCCAATCCTTTGTGTTATACCGCAAACTCTCCATGACAAATTGACACCAATCAAGCTGACCAATGGCAGACACATTCCTCAGCGATTTTAGTACATGGTGATTGACGAACGGCTTCTGATTGTTGCGCATTAACAAAGACACAGCAAGCACCACAAAATTAATCTTAAATTGATCACTGTAATCATCATGACAAATAATATGCTCTGCAAGGGTCTTGATATCCACTTGACCATCAACATGAAATTGAGCTTTCCAATGCGCGTAAAACGCATCACATTCTGCATCTTCATCACTACAGCATGAAAGTAAAACAGGTTTTCCTCCAATTGGGAGGCCAACAGCATCATGAATACAAGAAGCAGAAACACGAAAGCGCTGTTTATCAGGTAGAATGATGAAATCCGAATACGGGTTGTAGTTCTCAATTAACCAATAACCAAGGCGTAAAGGAAGCCTTGTAACCCTTAGCCAAAACAATGAAGAAAAACCAATCTCTTCCAGAGCACACCATTGGTTGTAATCAAGGTATCGAAGGAAATCAACAAAACTTTTAGGTGACATCCGGGTGGTAATACGGGAGAACGTTGGAGTAGGATCATCAACGGTAGGGACCGAGGTTGTTCAACCTCGGAGAAATACGGCGTGTAACGGTTCCCAGGATCGCCTTTGCGCTTGATGGAATCGAAAGTAGTTTTGCATGTAATATTAATCGGTTACTTTGTGTTGTACACGTTTCACGAAGAAATGTCCTATCAGTTTTATTGAAATGTACATGATCTACAACAATAATGTGCACTCAATTATGACCTTTTGCATGTGGTCTTAAATTGATGCTACTTACGTTAAAAGTACTTTAAATTCAACAAAAATTCAAAAAAGCACAAATTAGATAAAACTAAAGAACAACAAACAAATCGAAATGTATAAGCAAGTTACGAAATCAACAAACAATGCGACAAATACAAATTCCGATAGCATGCAAATGAAAACACAAATTTCGATTTTAAAAACAATACTGAACTCAAAATTCATCAATAAAATAAATAATCCGGCAAAATGAACATAAGAAACATTATTTTAGATTACAAGAGAGTTACATAAATTAACGACGAAATCAAGAAAAGCTTGAAGCTAAACAATACTCACCTTCATGACGAAATAGGTAAGAGAAAATCCAACAGAAAGACGAAAATGCAACTCCACTGAGAATAAGGAGAGAGAAATAGTTGAAAGCTTAACAAAGAAGGTCGGAATCCATGGTTGAAAGCTTAACGAAGAAGCGCGAGGTAGATTTCAGTGAAAAAGAAAGACAAAGCCCTCAAGTTTTGGTAAAGCAGCGCGCGTTATAGGCCCTTAGATTTGCCGCGTCAGACAAGATCCAACGACTGACGCGCGTTCTCACGGTTCTCACGCTTGTGCCATTCTCATATGATCCGAAATCTAATAATAATAATAATAATAATAATAATAATAATAATAATAATAATAATAATAATAATAATAATAATAATAATAATAATAATAATAATAATAATAATAATAATAATAATAATAATAATAATAATAATAATAATAATAATAATAATAATAATAATAATAATAATAATAATAATAATAATAATAATAATAATAATAATAATAATAATAATAATAATAATAATAATAATAATAATAATAATAGTAATAATAATAATAATGAAAGCTAAGGGTGTGGGAGCCCAGCTTGTTTCTCTGCTCCCCACCAATTTCATGTAAACTTTTGTTTTTCATTTAATGAAAGCTGCGCGCATAATAATAATAATAATAAAAAAAAAAAAAAAAAATAATAATAATAATAATAATAATAATAATAATAATAATAATAATAATAATAATAATAATAATAATAATAATAATAATAATAATAATAATAATCATCCTAATAAGCAAACTAATCTACGCATAAAAACAAAACCATCGACATAATGGCAAAACGCAACAACAAGCGTCCTCTGCCGGGCCACCGGCGGCCAGGGCTGGTACCGGCAGCGAGTAGCGTTAAAAAAAGGGAGGAATTAACTGGGGTGTAGTGGGAGCCGGCCTGTCGGCTGCCGGGGCACCGGCATAGAGAACAAGAGCTGATTGATGCGGTTGCGAGTTTGAGGCTTGCGTGTTGTATGCCGGTAGGCCGGCTGCCGGTGGCCAAGCCGGCATCGAGCACTTCAGAAATTGAGATGGGTTGCGTGCTGTCTTCCGGTGGTGAGGGCTTATGCCGGTAAGCCGGCATAGAAAATAGGGGAGGTGTTTGTTTGTCGAGGGGTATACGGGGGCTATGGCGGCTGGTGTGGTGGTCCATGCTGGTTGTAGGAGGTTGGTTAGTGATGGTGGATATCTGGGATGGTTAGTGGTGGTCGTAGGTGAGGTCCACGGTGGCTGGAGGTGGCTGTTGTGGGTGGTTGAAAGATGGGTGCATGAGATGGGTGTTGTTTGTGTTGTTTATGGACGGGGGGTGGAAGGAGAGGTCATGGTGGCTGTTTTGGGTGGTTTTGGTGGCCATGGGTGGTTGGGTTGTAATAGAGGAAGTTAAGGGTGGCCAATGGTGGTGAGAGGTGGCTGCCACGGTGGATGGAGGTGGATTTAGTGGTGGTTGAAAGATGGTCGCATGAAATGGTTGTAATTGTATGTTTGTGGCTAGGGGTGGAAGAAGGGTTCGTGGTGGCTGTTGCGGTGGTCCATGGTGGTCGTGGATGGTTGGTATGTGATGTTGGAAGTGTAGGGTGGTCAGTGGTGGTGAGTGGTGGCTGCCACGGTGGCCGGAGGTGGTAGTAAAAGCTCAGCAAAGACCGTCTGAAATTAGCAGCTGCTCCTTTACTTAGTTTATTTTTCCAAGATTTGGCCTATTTTCACCTCCGCCATTTCTTCTCATAATCCCGTCTTACTCTTCCGCCTCACTTTCCCGTTTTGCCTGCACATTAAATTAATATAATAATAATAATAATAATAATAATAATAATAATAATAATAATAATAATAATAATAATAATAATAATAATAATAATAATAATAATAATAATAATAATAATAATAATAATAATAATAATAATAATAATAATAATAATAATAATAATAATAATAATAATAATAATAATAATAATAATAATAATAATATACATAAATACAATTAATAATTAATTATAAACTAATACGACTAATTATTATAAATTAGTAACTAAATGAGCTTATTAGACAATTAAGCACACAAAATGAGTCGGAATAAGGTAATAGGACGGGGATAAACCGTAATAGGACGATATCAAATCTCCCCACACTTAAACCTTAATCGTCCTCGATTAAGCTCATTTAAACTAGACTGTGACCCATAAAATAAAGAACTAGCTAAACTAATAATATCCGACGAAAGGCAATTAACGGGCTTTCTCCGTCCCTTCAACTCACATTGAAATACAATGAGGTATGCATTCCGATGCAAGGCAAGTGGGGGCTTGCGGAAAATTGGACACATCCAACATTTAAGCACGAATCAACATATAAGATGCATCACAAAAAGTCAAACCGCTTTCTTCATCTAAGCGGCCGTTTTACTTTCAAAAACCGAACAAAGAGTGTCATTAGTGGAGGATGTCGTCTCCGGGTCTTACCAAGGTGTCAAATCACTAATTCTAGCTCAAGTAGCCAATATTGACAACACGGGGTGCCTAAGAAACAAATTCTAGGCGGGAAATGGGAAGTACTTCGCTATACTCCCAAGAATGACACGACACACACAAGATTCAACTCCATATCAAACCTTTGATCAAAGGAGACACAAGACCGACTCTCACGGGTTTCACTAGACACTCATTGAAGAATCGGGTGATTTTTGTGACAAAAAGTAACCAAAATCACTCCCCTAACTCGACTTGTGAAGCATGCCCGCATTCTAATATGGTACTCCATTCAATATCCGCAAGAGAAGTGTCAAAACGATGCATACATAAGAGAGACAATCGAGTTGTAATGTGGCTTGGGTAAGGTGAAAAGGGTTTGGTGCAAGCACCATTTTACGACATGTGGGGCTAAAGATCGAGTAGTCGCCACATCGAACCAATTCACTAAACCGTACCAATGCAAAAGAATTATTCCACAAAATTTGACAAAGATTGTCATTTCCAAAAAAATTATCCAATCCTCTTCAAAGCAAAACTCGATTTGCAAATTACCAACCCTTTGTTTGGGACAAAAATATACATTTTTTTCTTTTTCTTTTTTCAATTCATTTTTCTCTTTTTCTACTTGTTTTTTTTCTTCTTCATTTTTTTCTTTTCCTTCACTTGTAACCTCCTCAACAATTGCAAAATTGGCCAACCACCAAGCTTCATTTCACTTTTGTGATATTTCGGACCGTTCACCTCAAGAAAAATCAAATTTCTTACCCAATTATACTCCTCAAAACAACTAAAAAGACGAACTACTCAACAAAGGTGAGATGTTTATGGAATGTAGTTATTTTATTGGCAATTGAAATGACAAGGCTTAGGCACAAATTGGGTGAACAAAAAGGAAAGATGATCAAATGGGTGAAAAATAAGCTTATTTGGTTATGAGAGGCTACTTTATTTGAGCAAAATTCTCTCAACATGCACATCGACACTTCTACGGTATGGAATGAGCATCATACTTATGCGTTTTGACATGACATACCACGTAAGGAGAACTACTCACATGACCTAAACGGGACCGGTTTGATGGACCGGCCATATGGAGGCTCTATCCTCACATTTTAGTAGCTATGTCGGTCCTAGGTCAAGTCTCGAGCCTAATACGGTCTCACAAGGTGGTCGCAACTTGGTTGTTAAGCTAGACTTCCGGGTTTTTGCAAGCAAAAACCCTAACATGTGTCATCAAGAGGTACGAGCTATCAAGAGGGAAATGACACGGGCAAAACAAATTAACATCGTTGACAACATATGCCCTCCACATTAAGACTCCCTATGCAAATATTTACAAACAAGATGCAACGTGTATGGATGCAACTAATCATATGAACAAACTACGTGAATGCAAGAGTGAACACATATATACATATCTACTCTAAATGCATAAAATATCTAGTCCTAACAGCACACCAAGAACACAAGCATATCCAAAACGGTTCCCAAAGGGAACACCCACATCACATATCCCGTCCTCCTCCATGCTTATATATACAAAAAGAAAGGGAAGGATAAAAGAAAAAAGGTTGGAAGAATTTTACCAAATGTCTTCTCCGATGCTCTCATGTGTTGTCAATAAAAAAAGTTAGGATAAATGCAATATATATAATATAAACAATGCAATATTTTTGGAATTTTTGAATTTTTTGAATTTTTAGGTATTTTTTTTAATTATTTTTCAAATTAACAAGCAAGTATATACAAATATAAACAAATATTCACAAAGTGGATATTTCCCTCCCCACACTTAAAATTTACGTTGTCCTCAATGGAACAAAGTATAGGGAGAGAATAAGAAATTAAAAGAACATATTTTTTTATTTTAAATATTTGAAAATAAATAACATGTTTTTGTATTTTTAAAATTTGAGAATGTCCTCCCCACACGTATTTATATACATATTTCATGATGGAAATAAATGTGTGGAGGATATTCGAAAAGTAAATACATATTTTTGAAATTTTTGAAATTTTTCCAATTTTTTTGTGATTTTTGGTTAATGAATGTAATGCATGAACTATCCTACATGCTAAATTGAAAGTACAATCCAATCTACACTACATGAATGCAAAGAGAGCTAATTTAGATTAACTCCTAATCGGATCATGTCACTAAATGCAAAATGCGGTAAAAACTTAATTAAAGAGAGGAAGAATATATACAAGGTGTAGATACCTCATTTCTGTACCTCCCGCAAACCACCCGGTGATGATTGGGCCGCATGTTTGGTACGCGGAACGATTTGTGAAAGTTCGTAAGTTTATCGTCAAGTGATTGCTCAAACATTGATGTCTACCTCTTAGTTGTCATCTACGTGCCGATACGGTCGTTTTGACAGTAATTAGAGTACATTTGGAGTCCGGGCCTAAAACCGTCTTCATTTTCTGATAACCGCTAAATCCCGAGTCAGAATGTTCTGGAATGTTCCGGATATTTCTATTCCATATTTTATAAATATTTTACAATCTTTTAGTCTTTGGTAAAGAATTTCCCGTAATATTCATACAAAATATTAAGGAAAATAAGATTAATCCGTTATTCCATAAATTGAACACGGAAATCTTTCTTCCGCAGGAGGAAACCACCTGGGAACAGACGCAGCAGGTGCTGCGCCTCTTCCAAGAGACGCAGTGCTTGCTGCGCCTCTTCCCAGGTCCTTTTTTGCGTATTTTTCGTATCTTTTTCATATCTTTTCGAGATTCACTTCCAAAGTTTCTCCGAAAACCCTATTCCTTCACGTGATTAGTATAAATAGGAGCCTTCGCTCCTTATATTTCTCACGCGAGTGTCCGCCCTTCTCTTCTCCCTTTGCATTCTAGACCACGTTCTTACTTTTTGGCGTCTACGTGTTTGAACTTTCGACCACGTAAGCTCGGATCTTTCTGAGTACCAGCCTCGTTTGCATGACCGACCAATTTGACCAACTCCACAATCAATCAACTTAATTAATCTTAATCGTTTTCCTCTTACGAGGGCACTTTCGTTACATTCGAGTCGAGCATCACTAATCGTAAACTTAGTTCATCTCGTTTCGTCAAACATGTAAGTCTGAGGGTGTATATCTCTCTTTATTTATTTTTATTTACCTTTTTGTATCATTAATGTAAGGTTTATGTCGAAAATACTTCTTAAAACCGATTTCTAAAACCATGTTTTAAAACCCTTTTTACGGATTATCAGAAGACAACCGTCGAGAAAGGACGCAGCAACTGCTGCGCCTCTTCGAAGGAGCGCAGTGCCTGCTGCGCCTCTTCGTGAGGCTGCCGCAGTTCCTGCTTCCTTTCTTCTTCCTTCGTCCTCTGTAAATTCGTTGCTTTTTTATTTGTTTTCGTTTGTTCTTCAATTTCTTGACATAATAGCATAATAATTTCACATGTACATTTTTTATCGTCATTAGCATATAATTCATCATTAAAATCCGACCTTAAATCCCTTATAATCCAATATTTGCGGGTTTTTCGTCATTAAACTCAACCCGGGTTGTAGAGATTCAATTCTTTCATATTGAGTTTCTGGAATTCGATCTTTGATATATTTTCATCTGTATATCGTCATATTCATCGTTAGTTCTTCATTAATTCGTCATGTTTAACCTATTTAGTTCACCCATGTCATTAATCAATCTTTCATTCATGTAATTAATTCGTTCGTATTCGTCTCATCCATGTTTTATTGCTTTTACGACCTATTCATATGTAAATAACCTGTTAAATCACTTTCATCCGGGTCGAATATCGTAATCAATCCTTAAATTCACCAATTAAAATTAACGATTTGCAGTTCCGGCTTCACAGCCAGAACTCACCCTTGGAACAGACGCAGCAACTGCTGCGCCTCTTCCAAAGGGCGCAGTCCTGCTGCGCCTGTTCCAGGATGACTTCTGTCTCTGAACTTCCGTTCTGCCTTGACCTAGTTTATTTAGTTTACGTATTAATTAACTATTAATCGCATTATCGCCTAATTCCTGTTCGTTAATTTATTTATTCTTTCTTTCTCAAATTATCCGTTTTGAAAGTATTTTCGACATAAATCAATTAATCCATTATAATCATTGTATTTTATTTTATTTCTTTTATTGTACCATTTGTATGTCTTCACATGTAATTGAACTTAAATCCCGATTCGACCTAATTGTATGCTAAATTAATTGTTCACCGACTTAGTCTAATTCTTCACATGTTAGAATCAAAACTTGGATGTTGCATTGCATGCATATAATTGACAGTATATCGAGTAAAGACAATTTCCCTAATCATTAGTAGAGGCCGCTATCGAGGCGGGCAGGATTAGGTGTTCGATCAAAAGAGCTTCCTAATACGTACCCTCACCCCTTACTCCAGATCTCTGTGAACATCCGTGTTCATTGGCATCCACGAGAGTCATTCTAGACATAGAATGCTAAGGGTAACGAATTCTTGGTGTCTATGTCACTACTTTGTGTCTTGACATGACATGAGGTATTCGAACGGTTTCCAATTTTCCACAATAAATTGGTGGCGACTCCACAAATGCAAACGCTTGTTCTCTTCCTCCCAAGCACCCCCGTGGGCCCGCGTCCACACAAGGCGGTGGTTCTTATGTAACTCCACCAAACCTCTTCATAAAGGAGGCTTCAATCAACCGGGATCCCCCTCTTGGAATCCCACTATCCCCTTACCGACTTCAAACTTTCCCATGGAGCAAGAGCTCCCTAGCTTTGACAAAACTTCATGTACACCATTCATGGCATGGTGCACTTCCAACCATTTCCGGGCAATTTCTTCTTCAAGCTTCTTCTTGTCATGGACAAGAACTTCTTCATTTTCAAGGCTTGGCTCACATTTCCCTTTTCTTTTCACCTTCTTTCTCCATCTTTTTGGTTTCTTCTTCTCAACCCTTGGCTTCATTTTTGGAGGGGTATTAGTGCTAGAATCAAATTTGGGAGGGATGACATTGGGGTGATGCTCTCCAACCTTAAGCTTCAACTCCTCTTTTTCTTTTTCATCTTCTATCATCAACACATCACCTACCCTTTCCTCATAAATCTTCTTTGGGGTTTCTTTGCTTGAAGTGATCGAGCTACACTCTTTAAGGCAAGTAAATTGGTAGGAGGTGGGAGGTGGAGGAGTCAACTTCTCAACATTGAGGTTCATAATGTTGTCATTTTTATCCTCATTTTCTTGACCCTCCAAATGAATCGAACTATTTCCAAAGAGGAGAGTTTCAATATCTTCCAAGCTAGTGTCAAAACTACAAATATCATAATTTTTCTCACGGCTCCTCAACTCCCCAAGTATGGCAAGTTCAAATTCATCAACCTCCATTTCCCAAGTCCTAACCTCTTCCCCACACTTGTCATTGACACACACTTCATCGTCATGAATTTTAGAAGGAATTGGTGGTGGAAGGTCTTCCTCATCATCATAGATATTCTTTTGCTTTGAGATAACTTCCTCAAGAAAGTTGGTGTAATGAGGTGTCTCTTCCGTGGATGGAAGAGTGACTTCCATCATTTTCATCAAGTTAAAGAACTTATCGACACATGAGTCTTAATTGGTCACTTCCACCCTTTGAGGAAAAGGCAAAGGTTGCACATAAGAAGGTTTTGGTGTACCCTTGGGTTCCTCAATAACCAACTCACCAACTTCTTGTTTTACCGATGAGTTTTCCTCCCACATTACCATTTCTTCTTCTTCATCATCGGTTTCAACTTCTTTCCTATCAACTTCTATCCCCATTATTTCTTCAAGAACAAACTCATCATCAATTTCACTCCTTCTATGATCACCAATTTCGGGGGTAGTTGATACAATCGGGTTATCATTCTCTTCACTCATTTCAAATGATATTGGCCTTGACTCGTTACCAAGATTAAGAGACATGCATGCTTCTTCCATTGCCACCTCCCCTCCCACAATGATAGTATTCACCTCATTTACCTCCATAGTATCCTTATCATTTTGCCCTTGCCCTAAAAATCCATCCGGTGGTGTTTGAGGGTCAACAAGAGCTTTGGAACCCATTAGACGAATAAGGGTACTTTGGGAGGCATAGAGTTCCTTTATGTGTTGGAAGACTTGGGTCTCAAGAATTTTTTGATAGGCAGAGAGGTTACTCATGGTTTGAAGGGTTGAACTTGCCAAGTCTTCTATCATCTTATACAACTTGTCATATTGGGCATCTCCCAACAAATTGCTTGCTTGAGGTGGTGGCTCTTGATTGAAATATTGGTTGGCAAGTGAGAAAGGAGAATCATGGTTATACCGGTTTTGAAAATTTGAACATTGGCCTTGGTCAAAGCCTTGGTTGAATCCTTGATAGTTTTGATTAAAATTTTCATTTCCTTGATCATACCATTGCCCATGGTACCCTTGATTGAAGCCTTGGTTGGCTTGGTTCCCTTGGTTTCCATGGTAGAAGTTTTGATTACTTTGGTAACCTTGGTTGAAACTTTGGTGATTCATGTTGGACTTTGTGGTGGGTATTTGTAGGTAGTTGAAAATTGTGGAATAGATTTTGTAAGAAGGGATAGATTGTGTTGTTTGGTTGTTCTTTGGTAAAGGTTTCTTGGTGAGATTTGGGTAGATGTGCTAGCTTGGTTTAAAGTTGCCAAGTCGGAATTCCCAATCCTTGCTAAGGTCCTTCTTCTTAAAGCTCTATAGAGCCTTTCCGGTTCCAGGTCACTAAACAAAGGATTACCGTTTCCTCTAGGCATATACTTCAACAAACCGTTGGTCTCCTAGTGTTTTTAGGCACTAGGGGTAAGCAATAACACACTCACTCTACAAGAAACAAGTAACTACTCAAACAAGCAAACAACATATAAAGACTAAGCCTAAGACTCTAACTAACTAAGCATAACCTGACGCCATCCCTGGCAGCGGCGCCATTTTGATGACCGGTTCTAGTCGTCATTCCCGGGTCAAAAACAATTTATAAATTACCCAATTAAGTAGCATAATCGGGATCGAATCCATAAGGATGGCAGGGGTGTATACTTAGTCGGTTCAAATCCTATTTTAGTCAACCAAAAGTAAGATTGATTAATTGTAAACTAAGATGCAAATAAGATATAAAATTAAGCTAAATGAAAATTGCTTCTAATCAAATGAATGAAAACTAAGGTCCTTGGGTTCACTTGGGTAAGTCTAGGAAGAGAAGATTGTTAATAAGAAATGGGTAATGATAAAGGCCTATGATAGATCCTAATTTCTTAGTCAATTAGAGCTAACCAACAAGCATTTACTTAGTAAGAAAAAAACTCGTCTCGACCATGCCATATAGGCCTTCCATTGTCTTTCGACCTAGGATAGACTAAACATGATAATGAAAGACTCAAACTCTCATTTAAGCAATCCATCAAACATTTCATAGGCATGAGAGTAAGGTTTTACACACAAGCTTACACCTAGTTGAGACAAACTCATCACAAACATGCATAAAGACTATCTAATAGCATAAGCACCAAGATGGATCAAATATGTCTAAGAAAGGCTCCAACTTTCATTTAAGCATCTCATTTAAACACTTCTAAAATCATCCAATAGCACAATGCACCAAGATAAGTTAAACATGCTAATAAAAGACTCAAACTTTCGTTTAAGCATTTCATCGAGCACTTCATATGCACAAGAGTAAGACCGATTAATTACCCAATTCAAAAGGTTAACAACCCAATTTCAATCCCCTTAATCACCCAAGATCCCCCATGACCTTAGATAAGACTACTCACACATACCTATAAGAGAGAAATTGAAAGATAAAGAAACAAGCATGAATAACACAATAAACATGGTTACTAATTCAAACAATAATTTAAATGAACAAGAAATGTAAATAAACTAAAGGAAATGAGATTAAGAAGAGAAATTATACCAAAAGACAATAACTTTGATTGAATTATGGAAGGATTCTTCAATTCTCCACATACAACCCAAAATTACTAAATGTATACTAATGAGAAATGAAGAACTTGGATAAATTAAAGAGTAATTACATTAATTTTTAGTAAAGATTACAACTTGGCTAGAAGAAAATTAAAAGAGGAGAATTATTCTAACTAGGGTTCTAAAAATATTTGAGAGAAAGATGAACTAACTAGTCTAATTTCTAAGGTAGAGTAAGATAATCTAAGGCGAGCTTCCTTTTTCTAATCTAATGTAGTCTTTATATACTACTTCTACTAATTACTACTAATACTTATAATAATAATATTATAATTATAATAATAATAATAATGAAAGCTAAGGGTGTGGGAGCCCAGCTTGTTTCTCGGCTCCCCACCAATTTCATGTAAACTTTTGTTTTTCATTTAATGAAAGCTGCGCGCATAATAATAATAATAATAATAATAAAAAATAATAATAATAATAATAATAATCATCCTAATAAGCAAACTAATCGACGCATAAAAACAAAACCGTCGACATAATGGCAAAACGCAGCAACAAGCGTCCTCTGCCGGGCCACCGGCGGCCAGGGCTGGTACCGGCAGCGAGTAGCGTTAAAAAAAGGGAGGAATTAACTGGGGTGTAGTGGGAGCCGGCATGTCGGCTGCCGGGGCACCGGCATAGAGTGTTAGGTTCATATACCTATTATTAGACTCCTCTAATAGTGAACAAGTTAACTTGTTAATTATATGTTCTTTAGATCTAGTGCATGCATAACAAAATGAAAGATTTATAAGAAAAGCAATGTTCCTCACATTGAAATATGGTTCGAAAATGTGGGCTCAAGTAAGGTCACCTTCCTTCACTTGTTCTTGAGCTAAATATGATGGATGATCCTCCTAAGACTCCAAGTATAGAAGACACTCCAATAAGTTGCACCCAAGATTAATCCCAAAAAATTCCTACTAATATTAACTAGATATGTAGTAGAAATGTAACCTTAATAATACTAATATTTCTTGTATTACTACCTCTAGTAATATATTGAGTGTATTAGTATTTTTAGAGAGTTTTGTTACTTTGCATATGAGGAAGAATTAGGCAAAAGAAGTAAAAACTAGAGCATCTAAAAATGAGCAACAAGTGCTCATTTTAAGAGCACCAAAACCGGTTGGTGTAGCATATGGGAGAATCTTTTCCCTTTTGTTTTTACTCATTTGTCAAGTATAGGTAGAGTAGTGTAAGAATAGGTATGTTTAAAGCTCATATGACAAGTCACTATCATGCTTTAATCAAAAACCAACAAAGACAAAAGAGCATCTTTTGCTCTCTTATTTGGCCGAAAAAATGGAACCACTTTGGTCCATTTTTGCCTTTTGTCATTTGTCCCACAAATGCTTATAAGTCATATGTTTAACTATCTTACATAATTAATTATTAATGTAATCATTTAACACTTAAATATTACAATTAATAAAATAATATACACTCGACTTTTTGAGTAGTATACTACCATTATATCAACATATAATGGGTCCCATAATTACTAGTTGGTTAAAATTACAACTTCTTGTAACTTTAAATAACTAATTACCTCTACCTCAAAACTTATAAAATAACTCAACTAATTTAGTAATTTAACACTTAATTACTAAATTAAATCTTATTTAATCACATTACAATAAGACGTAAAATTGCACTCCCATAATTAAGGAATTAATTAATCTGTATCGCATACAATTAATTAAATATCTATTTGGGCCTCATCCTATAGGTGTGACCTAAAGGGATCAACTGACCACCACGTCACACGACAGTAATGTCAAACTCTAGTTAGCCAATCATTACCGATTAATGACGGTCAGTCGACTATATAAAGAATCATCCCTCACGTATTCTTAGTATGAGATTTAATAATGATATTTAAATCATGTGATCGCACTATTGTTGAGGACACATTTCCCAACAATCTCCCACTTGTCCTCGACAAGTGTGCGTCACCAATTATCTTGTCCTATTACAATTTCCCACTCAATGCAAGGTGTCTTACAGGTCGTACTTACACTTGATCATATCTTGAGTGGTTTTCTCGATCTGGAGATTAACTGTCTGACCGGAATTATCTGTCATAGATACCTTCCGAGCGTGGCCACGCATTTGCAGTTAACTACTCCTCGAGTGGCCTTGAGATTTTAAACAACCCTGACAAGGGGTGGACAATTCCTATCGCCCTATTCCCTTCGTTCAGCCACAGTCCATCATAACCCAAAATATACCCAGTTTGACCTCATTTACGAAATCGTAGAGTATAAATCAAAGCTAATCAGAAGTTGTGCCAACTTGGGCGAATAGTCTCTAGTCAAAAGAATTGACTCATAAAAATACTATAGTAGCTTCTGCCACGACCAGGCTTTATGAATTACCAGAACTCTATAAGCGGTCACTGCCCGACAGATTGTCCCATACAACCTGCCTATGTGATCGACTAGTCATCCCATATGACTCTATGACACTTGAACTTGCCATCAATCGCATCACACTCTAGTCACTTCGAGACGTCACCTCATATAAGTAACTAGGGGCGAATACCATGTCAATCCAGTTCACTTTAATGGGGTTCAATTTGTCTCTACAACCTATTCGGATACGACAAGGTAGCGGGTGAGTTTAATAAAACTCAAACGATAAATGTGATTATCACATATGAATAGTCAATACACTATTACTACTTCATATTCTATAATCATTAGTGTATTATTAACACTAGTTAAAATGCAATACAAGCTTGGTTAGTGGATATACCCGATATCCATATATTCCAACTTTATTAATTGTTATTTCCTTCCATTCAATGTCATCTCTAATGACATGAATTTATCCAGGTATATGTCTAGACTACTTACTAGACATGGGCTCTTTAACTTGAAAGATGCTCCCACTGTTATCACATAACTTGTGATAAAGTCATTTGTAGAGGGATTCACCCTTAATCCCTTCATTAACGATTTTATCACTATTTACTTAGATTCCTTTTGTAGTATTTGCAATGCACGAAACTAAAACACTTTTCTTAGTTTCTAACTCTTTAGTCAATAAGTCACCCTAGGATTTCGACAAATCCCTTTTGAGTTTGGGAACTAAAATTTGTGCACACTTCAACACCTAACTTAGTTTGTCATCCAAACATGTGAACGAATCCTTAATTCTTCTCAAGAATCTCAAGGATGTTCTTTAAGGCTTTCACAAGCCATATTATGGGAATTATCCCTTTTATTGCCTTATTATGTTCTCAGCATATGTCATACCATGGCATGTGCGTCTGTTGGCATACATGATCATTCTAATGGCGGAAACATTAGCAATCGATTTCATGCGATCAACAACTTAATAGGTTCAGTGAATGATTATGAGTCCATCATAGTAATTCTACTTCCATCAACATGAATAGCCTATTTGACCTTGTTGTTGTACAACAGATGTGAAATATCTTATCCTCACAAGACTCTCAACTCTATGCCAATATTCTCTCACATAGATTCAAAATCTAGAATACTTTGCATCCCTTTCCAAGTCTCCCAATCACTCTTGCCAGAAGAGAGCATTGGTACATAATACTTAGTAAGTAATATGTCATCAACATATAAAACATGGAAACGTGATTCTGGCTCCCACTTAACTTCATGTATAATCATGATTCTTCAATCAAGTGAATGAACCCATCCACTATTATTATATGAACGAAAAGTATAATCCTTTAATGCTAGCTTAAGATCATTCCAAGATCACTTAAGAAGGCTACGCATAATATGTTAGGATTCTTAGATCTTCATCTAAGATTTTGTGTTTCAAACACTTCCTTCTCTAAATTCCCATTTTAGAAAAGCGAATTCAATTTGCCATTCTTCATTAAAATGAAATGCAGCAATTCCTAACATAATTTATCTTGATCAACATCTTAATGTAAATCTTATGCATTTGTGTACTCTAAAGCTCTATTTACCTTTGAGAAGACCCTCGCCTTAAAGTAAATCTACTCTTGAGTAACAATTTTCGGATTGTAATGCGATGGCTCGTATGTAACAAGGTCATGATACTTATCACTTTCACAAAATAATATTTTAACAATAAGACATGTGCGATAAACTCCCACTGAACTATGCTCTCAATCTATCTTCATAGACTATAGTTCAATACCAACTCCCACTCTATAATTCCATTACTTTCACAAAGTAACATTTCAACTATAAGAGATGTTTGTGACTTATACAATCTACTCCCACTCTATCTCTCAGAAATACATCTATCTTCTTGAGAGATAGCTTTGTGAGTCACAAACATATATATTTAACGGAGTATTAGTGTTTATCTAGACTATGTATTAGCTTTCAAAAGGCCATCCTAACATGGCAGCTTGATAATATACGAGTCTTATCCATGTCATCTGTTTAATAGACTCTCTATTCTAGGTATCTCATGGTTGACCATCCGTTTAGAATAATGTGTCTATATGGTATTGTGAATTCCATACTTGATGAGTTTAAAAACTCATTACAACTTTAATTGATCTTACATAAGTAAGTTGTTACTTTTAGTAATAATGACATAAGGAGAATCAAATTCATAGCTTATGGACATATAATGATCCCATCATCATAATCGTCTATTTGACCAATTTAAGTTGTCTATCTAATGTTTCTCTACGCAAGTAATTTATGATGATGATTTTAGAACAAATAACATAATAAAACAAGTGATTTGGGTTGAAAACCAAATCACCAATATTCAAAATACAATCCGTGTTTAAAGGATACAAACCAATTTCCAAGTCACACAAGGAAATCAAAATAGTTCTAAAAACATGAAATACATCATAAAATTAAAGACAAAGCAAATAAAAGCCAAGCTTCCATTGATCCATCACCACGGTCGGCTACTCTAGCTTCCCACATGATTCTCTAGGCTTGCTTCTCCTTGCCTTTGTCCTTGCTTGGAGGCCCTATTTACAATAAAAAGGGTAACCATCACAACTTGTATCATCATACCAAGGTTGAGATTGAAACATAAAAGATAGGGATAGTTATATACCTACTGGAATAACCTTTCCAGCTTTGATGTCGCCAAGGTATTTGGAACAGTTTCTTTTTCAATGTCCAACACCACAACAATAGTGGCACTTGTTCACGGTGGGGGCACTGTACTTGGGCTTGGAGGTGCTAGCTTCACAAGCTTTAGCTATATTCCTGTTGGGAGTTCGCTTCTTCCCCTTCTTCCCGCTCTTCTTGAACGTTCCCTTGCTCTTATGATTGACATTGAGCACATCTTTTGTGGTGCTAACACTTAGCCCCATGTCCCTTTCGGCTTGCACAAGCATTTTGTGCAACTCATCAAGGGAAACCTTCTTATCATGCATATTAAAATTCACCCGGAATTGAACATATGCTTTGATTTTGTTGAGGGAATGAAGAATTCGATCAATTACGAGTTCATTGGGAATTTCCACTGTTCCGGGTGTAATTCCAGAGCAGTTATATGTTACCACCCGTGCTTGTAGAATGACGTCTTTAGTTGAATCCTCCTTGCGGTCTCCTGAAACAATGAGCAAACTGAGGGCTCGGCTTTGTGCCGAGCGAACTCACTCCGACGCTCAAGTCATTAAACTTAGAAAGATAAGTTGTTGTTACTTGGTGAAGCAAATATTGTAGAGAGATAAGGAAGATATTACCAGATGAATAGTGATTCTTAGGTTAAATTGTGGATCCTTTACTCAATGAGAGTAGAGGAGTATTTATAGACTTTCACCTTTTGTCACGTAGTGGCCAAGTGGCCAAGTGGCTAGCAGGTGGAAAGACTGACCTACCCCTCGGCCGAGGGACCCATGGCAGGCCGACGGGCCCTGTTGACTCACCGCCGAGGGGTCTTGGATATGAGTTCGCGGATGTGTGCCCCGGCTGGCTGGTTGCCCCGGCCGGGACCCATCTGTCAAGCCGACAGGCCTCGTCGGTTAGGCTGTCTAAGCCGTTGACTTGCTGTGGATATCTTTGACCTTGCTCAATATGTTGATCGTCGGGGGTGCGAGAATATGCCCCATCAATTTGCCCCCAGCGTAGTCTATGCCATGGTATGGGCTCCGATGTATGTTGAGCGTATATTCTGCGCAAGACAAAATTTTCTCGCCTTTCTTCTTCTACCTCGGCGTGGCTCGCTTAGGCCGTACCATATCCCCCTCCACATGGTTGTGTAATGGACATCCGATGTGGAAAAGGCAATGACGCCGGGCCGAGACCAGGGTGGAGAGTGCCGATTGTTTCGATTGCCCCCTGGCCTGCTTTCTCGGCTTGGTTGATCGTGTGGCCGGCGGAGAAACGGATACTTAGGAACTTGTTGAGGAAGATGAAACGGGCGAGAGATATGAAGGGGCGTGTTGAAGACGCTTGTCATCACATTGCATTGATTGACATTCAACTGTTGTAACGATTGACATTCCGTGGTTGCATGCTCGACACGTGTCTGTTTGTTGATTGGTCGACGTTTCATGGGGGTCATGCCTGATTGGTCCCTCTTCATGGGCTTTCCTCTATAAATAGGGTACTTAGTCCCTGAAATTGGCCACCAATTTCATTTTCTCAAAAATTTTCTTCTTTCTAGCCCTTGTGACGAAACCTCTCTCTAGCTTTCAGAATCATTACTCCGACGTGGCATTTTTCTTCAAGGTAAACAAATAAATTCTCTTTTTAACTCGTAAGTTTTGTTGTAACATGTCTTCTGCTGGTCTGGGACCTAGTAAGCTGCGGCCGGGGTTCCCCGTCGCGTCTTGATGAGGAGGAGATACTAAACGCCATCCCGATAAGGTTTGGGGGCCCTAGGTCTCCGTCTCTTGAAGTCGATCCAAAAGCTCCGGAGGGTGGGGAGGATGATGATGTTGATGATGACTGTGAGGAAGGGATTCCTTCTGGTGAAGAGAGGCCGCATATCCTGGACCACGGCGAGGCGTGCATGACTGGTCCTGACCGTGCCTGGACCAATAAATTCGCCAGTTGTTCCGGAGGAACTCTTTTCGAGGGTCATTTCTACTTCGGTGAGGGGTACAAAATTGTTATCCCTGGGAGGGTCAGGGCGGTCTGTTGCCCTCCTCCGGGTCATATCGGCGTATATATCGGGCATCCGGAGTATGGCCTCCGGTTTCCTTTGAATAAATACGTCACGGCCATCATCAAAGCTATGAACGTCGCGTGGCTCAACCGCATCCGTTGGCCATTAGGACGATAGTTGGCTTCGTGTGGCTCTGTCTTTTCAAGGGGGAGGTACCTACAGTTAACTTATTCCGCCGGCTTCATCATCTTCGGGCATCGACCCCCGGTAAGGTGGGGTGGTACAGCGTGCAGATGGAGCCGGGCGTCCTTTCTGTTGATAAGCTTTCTTCCTGCAAGGACTGGAAGGGGCGGTGGGTGTATGTCGAAGTCTTGGGATGACTATCCGCTGCCCAGTCCTTCCGGCACCAAGTCAACTTACGGTGCGAGAGTAAGAGGGAGCGTGAAAAATGGGTCTCCTAGAGTAAGCTCAAGATGGATGCCAGCGGGGTTCCTCTTGGTGCGACGAGGAGCGAAGCGATCTGTTGTTTGATGCTTTGAGAAGGGATGGGTGCCCCGACTCGGATTATTCTTCGAGGATGAGCTGCTTTGCCGCGTCGGCCTCATACCGGCCCTCAACCAGGGTGAGTAGGGTCGGTGTGAGGCCCATCTTTGCCTATTACGCTCCTGTTTTTAGAGCTTTGTTTTACTTCTTTTGTGTAACTCTTGTCCTGGTTTCTTGCAGACCGGTTTGGCCAGGATCTGCGAGGAGACCTTGAAGAGGTTAGGGCTTGATAAGGACGGGAACGTCGTTGAGCGGCACCCTCGGGGCGACGCGCGTGATCGTAGATTGGCTCCCAACGAACTTATGGACAAGCGGTTGAAGGCACCGGATCGGGGCGGCTCAAGCACGGGTTCTCGGGGCGTGCGAAGAGAACATCAAAGGCAAGGTCCAGGTCGGCGACGTTGTCGATCCCAACTCCCTCTTCAACCCCAACGGTCCAGAAGGAGCATGTGGAGGTCATCGATGTCTCCGAGGATATGGTGACCGTTGCGAAGGGCCCTCCCCCTCCAAAGAAGAGAAAAGAGTCACTGCCGGCCGCCGCTGCGGGAAAAGAGTGATTCACCGGTCCTCCAACTAAGAAGGTCCAGACGGGTGATGCACCTAACCTATGGTTCGGACTTAGCTGGTTCATTATGCATTCCCGATGACAGACTCTACGATGTGTCAATGAATGTTGACATGGATGCGCGTGTAAATTTTTTGTAGATCCGCCAAGTCGGCGCCGCCGTTCTTGCGATCGGCAATTAGAGAAGCGACTGAGAAGGCGGGTGATAGGAATGTCACCGTTGACTCCGCACTCAGGAAGGTTCCCGCCGAGCTTGTGGCAGAGGGTACAAAAATATCCAAGAGGCTGGCGAAGTGGACTCAACTGGCCGGCTCCTACATTATGGAGCAAGAACAGGCCATGGCCCAGGCTGGGCCACTGATCCAACGGCTTAAGCTTGATCTCTCCGCGGCAAAGGGGGAAGCCGGGAAGGCTAAGCTTGACCTCCTAGCTGCTCGGAAGCGTGCGGAGGAAGCTGAGAAGCAGCTACTGGCCGAGAGGGCCAAAGTCGAGGCTGCTGATGCCACCTCTGCCCAGTTGCTGGAGGAGCGGGACAGGTATAAGGGTGGCTACGACGCCGTTGTTGCCAAAAGGGAAGAATGGAGGGGAATGTATGAGGCTCATTCGGAGGCACTTGCGGACACTAGGGCTGTTCTTGCCCAAAGGGAGAAAGATATTAAGGTGCTTCAAGATAAGGTCCTCCCTGACTTGTGCGCTCAATTCCGGGATCAGGCCGAGGAAGCGACCAGGGAGGCAATCAAGAGGCTCATTCCTGAAGACTCCTTCCCGTGGGAGAAATTTGAACAGCTTCTGGATGAGATGGCCGATGCCGGGGAAAAGGCGGTTGCGGAAAAAGAGGAGGCGGCGAAGGCGGCTCAGATAGCCGAGGCCAAGGCGGCTTATGATGCAAAGGTGAATGAGGCCGAAGAGGAGGCTGAAAGGCTGAAGGCATGTGGAGATGACAAGCTTTCCTCTGGGCCGGCCACCGAAGTTGACGTTGCTGCTGTCGATGGTGGGCAGCATCAAGCGTAGGGAGACGGGCGGTCGTCACCAGACTCACCCGGCGTCTCGGATAGCTTTAGCTGTTCGGGGGCCAACTACTGAGCCTTTCCTCCCTGCCATCTTTTGGCGCTTCAAATATCATGTCTGTAATCTTTTGCTTTTCTTTTCCTTGTTTATGTAAGACTTTGGTAGGTTGCGTTTTGGCTAATCCCTATGGGGACGGCCGTCGTCTGCATTCTTCTCGTTTGTAATCTGTTGTCATTAATGAAAGTTTGCTTGTTTTGCCTCTGGCTTGGCCGAGGTCTTTTCTTGTCTTCCTGCGTTATTAATTGAGCGCTTTTTTTATTTTTACCTTCAGCTTAGCCGAGGCAGCTAGAATGCGTATCTCAACTGCGTTTAACATCTTTTTCTTGAACATGTTAGCGTGTTGGTCGCTTCCTCTTTCACTCTCGGTCTGACCGAGGCGTCGGGTTTGCGCTTCCCAACCGCCGTTGTGAACATGTTAGCGTATCGATCGTTGTGTCCCCTGCCAGGCCCTCGGCGGGCCGAGGCGACTAGGGGTTACGACGCGACAGCGTAAGTTGGCGTATCGATCGTTGTGTCCCCTGCCAGGCCTTCGGCGGGCCGAGGCGACTAGGGGTTACGACGCGACAGCGTAAGTTGGCGTATCGATCGTTGTGTCCCCTGCCAGGCCTTCGGCGGACCGCGGCGACTAGGGGTTACGACGCGACAGCGTAAGTTGGCGTGTCGACCGTTGTGTCCCCACTGCCCGCCAGCCTTCGGCCGAGGCCGAGCGACTAGGGGTTACGGCGCGACAAAGATTCTTGGGGTGACTGCCGGCTTGGCTTGGGCGTCTACCACGATATGACCGCGGAGGGGATAAACACTTTGATGGAAAAATTGGGTGATTCTTCATTAGATGTAAACGTGCGTTGGGGTGCCAACAATTGTTTTGGTCACCTCCGCCGCTACACAAAGTATTTCCTGAGATTGTCAGTGTTCCAATGACTCATCAGAGGCACACCCTCCATGTCGGTCAGCCGGTATGTACCCGGCCTCATTTCCTCGACCACTTTGTAGGGACCTTCCCAGTTGGCCGTTAGTTTACCATGAATGTTTCCCTTGTTGGTGGCGGCCGACTTTCTTAGGACTAGATCCCCTACTTTCAAGTCCCTTTTGTGGACTCTTCGGTTGTAAGCTCTTCTCATTCGGTTTTGGTATACCGCCAAGTTGAGGCGTCTTTGTATCTCGGCTTTCTTCAACCAGGTCTAGGGAGGTTCTTAAGCCTTCCTCATTTTCAACCGGGGTAAAGGTGGCCGTTCTGAATGTCGGCACCGTTGCTTCAATTGGCAGGACTGCTTCGGACCCGTAGACTAAGTGGAACGGAATTTGTACCCCGTTGCTTCTTTCTCCGTGGTTCGCAGGGGACCACGGACGCCTTGGGTAGTTCATCGGCCCATCTTCCCTTTAGGTCTTCAATTGTCTTCTTCAAACCGTTGAGGATTGTTTTATTGGCCGCCTCACTTTGTCCATTGCTACGTGGGTGGCGGACGGAGGAGTATGCAAACTTGATGCCGAGTTCTTCCAGCCATCTCATTATTGTGTCACTCCAAAACTCTCGGCCGTGGTCGAATACCATGACTTGGGGTAACCCAAAATGAGTTATGACATTTTCCCAGTTACCTTTCTTACGTGCCGTTGTCTTTGCGAGTCTTTGCTACGGCTTCAACCCACTTGGTGAAGTAGTCAACGGCGACAATCAAGAACTTTCTTCCGCCGGATGCCGTTGGAAATGGCCCTAGTAGATCCATCCCCACATGCGAAAGGAAGGGGATTAAGTACGGCTGCAGTCTCGGGACGGCGCATGTATCACCGGAGCATGCATTTGACGATTGTTGCATTTTTGGTCTTGGCTCTGGAATCCGCAAGCATGGTGGGCCAAAAGTAGCCGGCTCGGAGAGCTTTGTGGGCTAGTGTTCTTGCCCCCATGTGATGGCCGCAGATGCCTTCGTGAATCTCTGTCGATTAGCTCCGCGTCGGTGTCCGACGCACTTTAAGAGTGGCCTCGTCACGGACCTCTGTCAACTCCCCTTCAAACACCAAGTACCTTCTGCGATCCTCTTTATTTTCTCGCGCGAGACTGCGGTCCTCCCAGTAGTTCACTTGTCAATTTGTACTTCATTATCGGAGTCATCCACGTTGTCTCGGTCTCTATGTTACCCACCATGCCGACGGCCTCGGTAATGCTCTTGGCATTCCCGATGTCCACCAACGGTTCGGTGACATTCTTGATGGTTGAACTGGCGAGTTTTGAGAGAGCGTCGGCTCGGTTGTTCTCGGACACAGGGAATGCATTGTATCGAAAAGACTTTAACTTTGAGGTGTCGGCTTTTACCCTTTCCGGGTATCTTACCATTCCGTCGTCTCGAGTCTCGTACTCTCCTCGATTTGATTAGCCACCAAAAGTGAGTCTGTTTTTTCAAAATGATGTGCTCCGCCCCTGCGCCCTAGCTAGCTCGACTCTCAGGTTATCACCGCCTCATATTCGGATTCGTTGTTTGAGGCCGAGAAGGTAAATTTCAAGGCGTACTCGAACTCGTCCCGTTTGGGCTGATGATAAGTATGCGGCTCTGGTGTTCGTCGTGGAGGACCCGTCGGTGTATACCTCCCATACTCCGGGTTTTGCTCTTCTTGGTATGTGCATTCGGCCAGAAATCTGTCGGTGCCTGTCCCTTTATTGAGGGCCTCGGCTTGTCTTGAATACCGGCCGGATAGCTCTCTTGCCCATTTGATGAGCTGCTTGGGATTGCTCAAATTTTTCCAATGCTTTCTCCAACGGCTGGTCGGTTAGGACCGTCACGGGATGTGCGTCGAAGTAGGGTTTCGTTTCCTTGCGGCGGCAGACGACGACGGCAAAGGCCTTTTTTCAATCGGCGGGTAATTTCTCTCGGCGGGCAACAATGTATGGTGACAAAGTAGATTGGGTCTGTTGCTTGTCCTCTTCTCTCGACGATCACGGCAGACCGATAGTGGCCGAGGTAAATCGCTATGTACGGATATAGTGTTTCCCCCGAAGATCGGCCGACGGGGTTGGGAGAGTCGAAGATGAGCTTTCGGTTGTTTGAAAGCGTGCTCTGCTCCTCCCCCAGCCAAGTCTCTATTCCCCTTCAACACCTTGAAGAATGGGGTGCTCTTGTCGGCTGACCGTGAGATGAAACGGGCCAGAGCCGCCATCCTCCCGGTCAGCATCATGACCTCCTTTCGGTTCCTCGGCTCCGGCAGGTCTAGGATCGCCGGACTTTGTCTGGATTGGCGTCAATTCCCCAGCACCGACAAGTACGCCGAGGAACTTACCTGCCCGGACACCGAAGTTGCATTTCATTGGGTTGAGCTTCATCTTGTACTTCCTTAGTGAACAAAATGTCTCGTTCAAATCGGCTAAGTGCTCGTTGTCAGACTTGCTTTTTACAATAGCATCGTCGACGTAAGCCTCAATGTTTCGCCCTTTTTGATTTTGGAACACTTTGTCCACCAGTCTTGTGTAAGTTGCACCGACGTTCTTTAAGCCAAACGGCATCATTTTGTACATGTATGTGCTGTTACCGATGATGAATGCGCATTTAGGCATGTCTTCCTCGGCCATGAACACCGATGATACCACGAGAAGGCGTCCGGCGGGCTCAACATAGTGTAGCCTGCCGTCGCGTCGATTAAACAATCTATTCGAGGCAAGGGATAGCAATCTTTGGGGCATGCTTTATTAAGATTGGTAAAATCCACGCACATCCTCCATGCCCCGATGATTTCCTCACCATTACAACATTAGCTAACCACTCAGAATAGGTACAAGGCATGATGAAGCCTGCCGCCAGCAATTTATCTACCTCGGCTTTGATGGCCTCATCCTTCTCGGCTGAGGAGTTGCTCATCCTTTGCTTGATAGGGCGAGCGGTGGGGAGTACGTTTAGTTTGTGAACAATTACTTCCCGGCTCACGCCTGGCATCTCGGCCGCTGAGTAGGCGAAGACGTCTTTGTTCTTTCTCAGCAGATCTAGGAGTGCGGCTCTGAATTTTGGCTCCAGGTTAACACCGATAGTTACGGTGCGGCCTGGGTCGATCTCTACCTCTTCGGTCTCCGCTCCTTCAACCATGCCGACGGTGGTACCCATGTGCTCGCCCTCCTGTTGCAAGGATGGGCTCTTCCCCTTCTCTGACTTCTTCGCCACTTTGAAGGATTGCATGTTGCACCCTTTGGCGGACGCTTGGATATTGACCACTTCGTCCTTTTCGTTCTTTGAAACGAGCTTATGTGCTTCCCCCCGGTCCGAGACATACATCAATGTCAAAGCCCGGATGGACATTACTGCATCGGCCTCGCTCAGGGTGACTCGGCCTATGAGAACGTTGTAGGCGGACGAGCCGTCAATGACCACGAACTCAGACATAACGTTTTTGGCCGCACTTCCCTCGCCGAACCTCACCGACAGCCTGATTGACCCAAGGGGTACCAGGCCGGCTCCAGAAAAGCTGTACAACGGGTTGGTGCAGGGGCTCAAGTCTTCAACTTTCAGACCGAGGTTGAGAAAGCATTCGCTGTACATAATGTTTGTGTAGGCGCCTGTGTCAATCAGGCACCTCTTCACCAGGTGGTTGGCTATGTCCAAGTGGACTACGAGTGGGTCGCTGTGAGGGGCGATGATTCCCTCGTAATCCTTTTTTCCAATAGTTACATCGGGGATGTTGGAAGCGGGAGTCGCTGTGTTGGGCACAAAGTTGATGGCCTGATACAGCTCGTTCAGGTGCCGTTTGTGCCCATGAGCGGACCCACCGTTCTCGTTGCCCCCGATGACAACATGGATTACTCCCATCCGTTCGAAGACGGATTTCTTATCTGAACCGTCGGCATCAGTCTTTTGGCCTTTGGCAACATACTTGCCGAGGCTCCCCTTCCGGATCAGTTCTTCAATGGCATTCTTCAGATGCCGGCAGTTGTCAGTAAGGTGACCGGTGTGGCCGTGGTACTCACAGTACTGGCTCGTGTCACCGTCACTCCTCGGCCTGGGAGGCCTCTCCCACTTCTGACCTTCGCTCTTACTCAGGGCGAAAACCTCGGCGGCAGACACGGCCAGGGGGGTGTGATCATTGTACCGCCTCTGGCGGTTCGTTCCCGAACTCCCCCCGGCGTCCGCCGAGTTCTGTTTCCTGGCGGACCTGTCAGACCGTGACCTATTATCGTCACGGCGTCTTTCATCCGGGTTGTCCTCCCGGCGGCTTTTTCTTTCCGAGTGCTCGGCCTCGCTGGGGCCTACCCAGGTTTTGTGGTAGTCCTCCACCTTAATGGCTTGATCGGCCATTTTCCTGGCGGAGTCTAATCTCTGGCCGCCGCACTTGATGAGCTCATTCTTTAGGTCTCCTCTCGGGAGGCCTTTCATCAGCGCGAAGGCTGCCAGTTCGCTGTTCAGCTCACGAATCTGCTGAACCTTGGCGTCGAACCTCTTCACATAACTTCGGAGAGATTCGCCTCCTTCCTGTCTGATAGTCAGGAGGTCCGAGGTCTCCACGGCCCTCCTCTTGTTGCAGGAATACTGGGCTAGGAACGTGTCCTTTAGGTCGGCGTAACAGTATACCGACCCGTCGGGTAGCCCCTTGTACCAACTTTGTGCCATCCCATGCAGTGTCGTTGGGAAGATTCGGCACCAAACCTCATCGGGTTGCTCCCATACTGACATGTGAGACTCGTAAGCCTCGACGTGGTCGGTTGGGTCGCCTTCTCCTTTGTATGCTATAGGTGGCAACTTCAGCTTAGTCGGCACTGGGGTATCTAGGACGTGGCGCCGAGGGGTGTCGACCACGTGTCGAATGACACGCGGCGATCGGCTCCTCGCATCCCTAGTCCGGCTCCCCCCCCGTGGCGGGAAGGGCTTCTTCTCCGACTCGGTGAATCGGGCTTCTTCTCCGACTACGGTGAGTCGGACTTCTTCACTCCTCCTCCGGGGGTGCCTCGTCGGCGCTGCGGCGACGCCATCCTCCCGCGAGTGCGGGAAGGACTAAGGTCTACCACTAGCGCTCTGGGCTCCCCCGGCGTCTTGACAGGGCCGGCTTCTTGCAGTGCTCCATTCAAGTCTCTTGGAGTCACATTCTGGGCCCTGGCCTCCTGGACGGGTTCCGCCGCTCTTGTCGGTGTGACAGTGTGAGCCGGCGTACTAGCAATTATGTCCAGGAGTAGCTTCAGCTTTGCTGCATCAACCACATGTCCCATGACGGTGACCTGGTCGGCGAGCAGCGGTATATCTTGTTCCTTTGGTGTCCCGTTCGTCGTATCAGTGATATGGCCGGTGGGGGACTGCCCGATTTCTGAGTTGTGGAATGTGTCGTCTTGGTAGAATTTGTTTTCCACCAACACCTTCTCTGGTTGTTTCGACATCTTCTTAGCTTTGTGGGTGGGTTTTTGTTTTGTTCTTTTTTTTTTTTTTTTTTTTTGGGAATGAATGTGACTAGCTTCTAGTATCTTTCCCCACAGACGGCGCCAATTGTTCCGGGTGTAATTCCAGAGCAGTTATATGTTACCACCCGTGCTTGTAGAATGACGTCTTTAGTTGAATCCTCCTTGCGGTCTCCTGAAACAATGAGCAAACTGAGGGCTCGGCTTAGTGCCGAGCGAACTCACTCCGACGCTCAAGTCAGTAAACTTAGAAAGA
Source organism: Silene latifolia (assembly GCF_048544455.1). Classification (NCBI taxonomy): domain Eukaryota; kingdom Viridiplantae; phylum Streptophyta; class Magnoliopsida; order Caryophyllales; family Caryophyllaceae; genus Silene; species Silene latifolia. The sequence goes on from NC_133531.1 coordinate 43,933,052, forward strand.
TAAGTTGTTGTTACTTGGTGAAGCAAATATTGTAGAGAGATAAGGAAGATATTACCAGATGAATAGTGATTCTTAGGTTAAATTGTGGATCCTTTACTCAATGAGACTAGAGGAGTATTTATAGACTTTCACCTTTTGTCACGTAGTGGCCAAGTGGCCAAGTGGCTAGCAGGTGGAAAGACTGATCTACCCTCGGCCGAGGGACCCATGGCAGGCCGACGGGCCCTGTTGGCTCACCGCCGAGGGGTCTTGGATATGAGTTCGCGGATGTGTGCCCCGGCTGGCTGGTTGCCCCGGCTGGCTGGTTGCCCCGGCCGGGACCCATCTGACAGACCGACAGGCTGCGTCGGTTAGGCTGTCTAAGCCGTTGACTTGCTGTGGATATCTTTGACCTTGCTCGATATGTTGACTTGGTCAGAGGGTGCAGAATATGCCCCATCATCCACCTTATGCATTTTCAAGGTCTCAACATGCTCCATCAACTTGAGCACATGAGGGCTCACCTTTTGGCCCTCTTTGATGTTAAGATCAAAGAATGCGGAAGCCGCCTCATATTGAATGACCCTAGGAGCTCGTGAAAACATGTTCACAAGCTTCATGTAGATCTCATGAGCGGTGCTAATCTTTATAGCACTTCGTTGGAGTTCGGCCTCCATAGCGAAGATCAACACATTTTTGATCGCGGCCGACTCCTTTTGGTAAACCTCATAGGTTTGGCTAGCGGCGGGGGTGGACCTAGTATTAGGTTCGGAGGGAGATGCCTCGGTAAGGTAACGAAGCTTGTCGTCACCTTGCGCGGCCAAGCGAAGTTGCGCGTCCCAATCGGCGAAATTAGACCCATTCTTTTCTAACTTACATCGATCCATGAAGGATCGGAGCCATGACACATTGGTAAGCGTGGTGGAATTAGTGGATGCGGATGTGATTGGAGTTGCCATTGCGGTTGGTAAAATAAATTTGACTACAAAATAGGAAATGAAGGAATTAATTATCATCTATCGTTTTAATAATACTCGTAAATTTAACTACAAGTATTGCATTTATATAGTGACCTCCACCCAACTATATAAATGATTCCGAGATCCAAATTCATATTAATACGGTGCAGTGGCGAGTCATCCCTTATTAATATAACTCGGTGGATTAACTCTTTAATCGATTCTACTTTTAGAACTCTTGGTCGATAAAAATTACTCTAACTCTCATCTTTAGCCCGGAACACATGCGACTACGGTCAACAATACTTCCGTTGAGCTCAATCCAAATTTCGATGTAATAACATTTTACTACCCCACTTCGCCAACGTAACAAGGTTTGTATTACGGTAAAGCCGGCTCAACTCCCTTATGAAATTGGTACTTCATGGGTTTCTACTATTTGGTAAGGCTATTTCTCAATTATTATATGTGAGAGGTCTTGTCAATTTATTATCTATCACGTTTTAAGTGAACTAAAGCGGTGAACTACGATAATTATAATTGACACGGTCGATGACTCGATATGATATGCATGTGTTGTTATGGCGATTTGGCAATGCATGCAACATATTAAAAGAAATGCAAAGCAATAAATAAAATTCCTAGTATGGCCTTCCTAAAAATAGAAAATCAAATAATCTATTACATATTCGGAAACCAACTCCTTTGGTCTCTTGAATCTTCAATTGGCACGCTTCCTAAGACACCGTCTTTGTCGGATCACCTTTTCGAATGGCACCGTCTTTGAAGATGCTCCATAATTACAAATAATAATAAAAATACAAAGCTATTCCTATTATACATTTGTAAAATGGATAAACTAATAAAATAAAAGTGATATGAGATCACATTAAATTACAACCGAATCAATATTCCCTTTCATTACGGGTAATATTGATTAAACTAAGGCCATACTAAGATAAAATTACATAATTCAAAATTACATAAATAAAAGACATTCAACAATTGAAATATGCAGCATTATAATATGTACCTATCATGCCAAATGATGTGCCAAATCGCCCTTTTTAACTTATGTCGTACATATAACCCGGTTTTATGGAAATGCGTGATAATAACCTTTTAAAATCACTAATTAACACTTAAATCACATCTAAGCTCAAGTTAATTATCCTAACACTTTTTAGGACTCAAAAATTAGTCATCACATAATTTTTGACAATAATTCAACTTGATTTAATTTTATGCTCATTTTTGACCTTAAAATCATTATATTTATGAAATAAATCCAAATTAATTTATAAAAATTTCAAAATTTGAATTTTAAATTTTTTAAACATTCTGGAATAATTACACGACACTCATAATGTCAAAAATCATGGTTAAAATTTTCGAATTAATTTTGAGAAAATATAGTTGTAATTTATCGGTTTTATCTCATAAAATATATAAAGTATCCAAAAATTACTCCAATAATTTTTAAAACCTTAGATCTCATTAGTGGGATATTAATTCAACTTAAAATAATTTTCTCAAGCCATGCAATACGTTTTAGCTAATGTTGCTAAAATAGTCACTATTTATGCCATTTTTAATCTAAAAATCCATAAATCATGCTAAAAGAGATATTTTAATCTAGTCATTTACATACTCTCTGTAAATTATTCATGTGACATCATATTAAAATATCATGGCTTAATTCGAGATTTAACTATTTTTAACCATTTTACCTCTTTTAATCCATTTTTATCTCATAAAAATCATAAATCATGCAATATAAATCAAATTAACTCGACTTTTTACACACAACTTGTAAAATATTCATGTGAGGTCATATTAAATTTCCAAGGTCAGAAACTTAGTTTAACTATTTTTAGCATTTTAATTCCCATTTTAGTCATAAAAATGTAATAAAATGACCAAAAATCATTAAAATGAGCAATAAATTTCCATAAATCATAAAAATGACCTAAAAACATTTTAGGACCAGAATATATAACATGCATGGTGATTTCGTGGCTTATACTTATAAATCACAAATTTTTAGTTTTATATGTTAACCTTTTAACTCGGAAAAACAATAACCGATTATGCATGCAACATCCTTATGCTCTGATACCACTTGTTAGGTTCATATACCTATTATTAGACTCCTCTAATAGTTAAAAAATTAACTTGTTAATTATATGTTCTTTAGATCTAGTGCATGCATAACAAAATGAAAGATTTATAAGAAAAGCAATGTTCCTCACATTGAAATATGGTTCGAAAATGTGGGCTCAAGTAAGGTCACCTTCCTTCACTTGTTCTTGAGCTAAATATGATGGATGATCCTCCTAAGACTCCAAGTATAGAAGACACTCCAATAAGTTGCACCCAAGATTAATCCCAAAAAATTCCTACTAATATTAACTAGATATGTAGTAGAAATGTAACCTTAATAATACTAATATTTCTTGTATTACTACCTCTGGTAATATATTGAGTGTATTAGTATTTTTAGAGAGTTTTGTTACTTTGCATGTGAGGAAGAATTAGGCAAAAGAAGTAAAAACTAGAGCATCTAAAAATGAGCAACAAGTGCTCATTTTAAGAGCACCAAAACCGGTTGGTGTAGCATATGGGAGAATCTTTTCCCTTTTGTTTTTACTCATTTGTCAAGTATAGGTAGAGTAGTGTAAAAATAGGTATGTTTAAAGCTCATATGACAAGTCACTATCATGCTTTAATCAAAAACCAACAAAGACAAAAGAGCATCTTTTGCTCTCTTATTTGGCCGAAAAAATGGAACCACTTTGGTCCATTTTTGCCTTTTGTCATTTGTCCCACAAATGCTTATAAGTCATATGTTTAACTATCTTACATAATTAATTATTAATGTAATCATTTAACACTTAAATATTACAATTAATAATATAATATACACTCCACTTTTTGAGTAGTATACTACCATTATATCAACATATAATGGGTCCCATAATTACTAGTTGGTTAAAATTACAACTTCTTGTAACTTTAAATAACTAATTACCTCTACCTCAAAACTTATATAATACCTCAACTAATTTAGTAATTTAACACTTAATTAATGAATTAAATCTTATTTAATCACATTACAATAAGATGTAAAATTGCACTCCCACAATTAAGGAATTAATTAATTTGTATCGCATACAATTAATTAAATATCTATTTGGGCCTCATCCTATATGTGTGACCTAAAGGGATCAACTGACCACCACCGTCACACGACAGTAATGTCAAACTCTAGTTAGCCAATCATTACCGATTAATGACGGTCAGTCGACTATATAAAGAATCATCCCTCACGTATTCATAGTATGAGATTTAATAATGATATTTAAATCATGTGATCGCACTATTGTTGAGGACACATTTCCCAACATAGAGAACAAGAGCTGATTGATGCGGTTGCGAGTTTAAGGCTTGCGTGTTGTATGCCGGTAGGCCGGCTGTCGGTGGCCAAGCCGGCACCTAGCACTTCAGAAATTGAGATGGGTTGTGTGCTGTCTGCCGGTGGTGAGGGCTTATGCCGGTAAGCCGGCATAGAAAACAGGGGAGGTTTTGTTTGTCGAGGGGTATACGGGGGGCTATGGCGGCTGGTGTGGTGGTCCATGCTGGTTGTAGGAGGTTGGTTAGTGATGGTGGATGTCTGGGATGGTTAGTGGTGGTCGTAGGTGAGGTCCACGGTGGCTGGAGGTGGCTGTTGTGGGTGGTTGAAAGATGGGTGCATGAGATGGGTGTTGTTTGTGTTGTTTATGGACGGGGGTGGAAGGAGAGGTCATGGTGGCTATTTTGGGTGGTTTTGGTGGCCATGGGTGGTTGGGTTGCAATGGAGGAAGTTAAGGGTGGCCAATGGTGGTAAGAGGTGGCTGCCACGGTGGCTGGAGGTGGCTTTGGTGGTGGTTGAAAGATGGTCGCATGAAATGGTTGTAATTGTATGTTTGTGGCTAGGGGTGGAAGAAGGGTTCGTGGTGGCTGTTGCGGTGGTCCATGGTGGTCGTGGATGGTTGGTATGTGATGTTGGAAGTGTAGGGTGGTCAGTGGTGGTCAGTGGTGGCTGCCACGGTGGCCGGAGGTGGTAGTAAAAGCTCAGCAAAGACCGTCTGAAATTAGCAGCTGCTCCTTTACTTAGTTTATTTTTCCATGATTTGGCCTATTTTCACCTCCGCCATTTCTTCTCATAATCCCGTCTTGCTTTTCCGCCTCACTTTCCCGTTTTGCCTGCACATTAAATTAATATAATAATAATAATAATAATAATATTATACATAAATACAATTAATTATTAATTATAAACTAATATGACTAATTAGTATAAATTAGTAACTAAATGAGCTTATTAGACAATTAAGCACACAAAATGAGTCGGAATAAGGTAATAGGACGGGGCTAAACCATCCTAAATTAGGACGATATCACTGTGATGATGGGAGATGTCCAGATCATTCTCAGGAGGTGTTCAGTCTGTCAACAAGCCAAGAGCTCCTTTTAGAGTGGTCCATATACTTCTTTACCAGTGCCTAATAAGCCATGGGAAGATGTGAGGATGGATTTTATTGTTGCCTTACCTAGGACTCAGAGGGGCAAGGATTCTGTGATGGTAGTTGTTGATAGGTTCAGCAAGATGGCTCATTTTATGGCATGCAAGAAGACTGAGGATGCTGCCAGTGTTGCTGAGCTCTATTTACAAAAAATTGTGAGGCTGCATGGGGTACCAAAAACCATAGTGTCTGATAGGGACACCAAATTCATGAGCTATTTTTGGAAAACCATGTGGAGGCTCCTAAAGTCAAAGATGTTGTTCAGTACTTCTCACCATCCTCAAACTGATAGCCAAACTGAAGTCACCAACAAGACATTGGGGAGGCTACTAAGATGCATAGTTAGCAAGTCCTTGAGGGATTGGGATTTGAAATTGTCACAAGATGAGTTTGCATTCAACAGGGCACGATCTGCTGCAACTGGTCATAGTCAATTTGAGATAGTCTATGGGGTTAATCCACTCATGCCCTTAGACTTGTCTAGTGTTCCAAGAGAGGAGATGAACTTTGATGCTAAGGCCAGAGCTGAACAAATGCTAAAACTTCATGAATCGGTCAAGAAGCAGATTGAAAAGGCCAATGAAAGGTACAGGAAGCAGTCTAAGGTCCCTCAAAGGAAGAAGGAGTTCATGCCATGTGATCTTGTCTGGATTCACCTGAGGAAAAAAGGTTCCCAACTAGGAGAAAGAACAAATTATTGCCAAGAGCTGATGGCCCATTTGAAATTGTTGAAAAGATTGGATCAAATGCCTACATGGTGGATTTACCAGGTGACTATGGAGTACATGGTACTCAATGTGGGAGATCTCAGTCCTTACTATGACTCTGTAATACCCGTCCTTTTAGGGACTCGTTGACCAACCTTGACCGACCTTGGGATCAGGTGGTATCACTTAGTGATGCGTGCTAGAATTACCGTTTGCCTTGTTTGCCTTTCTATGTGGGATGTACTGGATAGAGTAGAGGTTACTCAATCGAGTAGCTTGGGCACTCGATCGAGTAGGGGCCACTCGATCGAGTACGTTAGTTACTCGATCGAGTAGCGTCTTTTCAGCGAGGGTTTATAATCGTGTTTTGTCAAAACCGCAAATCATTTCCGCCTCCTTCCTTTAGATCTATAGGTCGCCTCCTTCCCTTCCCTTCACCAAATACCTTCCGTGGGAGCCTTTGAGGATGTTAGTGCCTTGGGGATGCGTTGCTTAAGTCGGGTAGCGGTCTTAATGCCGTTGTGGGATGCGTAGGTACGTCGTCGTCATCGTCTTTGTCTTTGTTGTTCCTTGTAGGGTTGTGTTGGTAGTAATAGGCTTGTGTACTGTTTGTATAGGGATTGCTTGCTTGGTTGATGTCGTATGGTTGATCGAGGAATCGCTGCTTTTGGTTAAAGGTAGGTTCGCCTACTCAGTCTCTGGTTGTTATTAGTGTGTCGGTTGTAGTTGTTGATTGTTGTTGTCGTTGCTGTAGTTGTTGTTGTTGTTGTGGTGGTGGTCGTTGTGGTGATACAACTGCTTGTGACTGATTGTTTGTGGTTCTCGAGGTGCGTCCTCGGCTGAGTGGAGTCACTTGCGGGAGTGGCTTCACGCCCTAGTTTCGCCCTCCGTGGAACCCGCCACGGGAGGGGATGTGCACATTAATGGGACAGGGTTATCGCTCAGTATGATGAGCGGGGATTTGGTGGGTACGGTTGCGGTCCCCCACTGGCAGGGCTGGTCCAGTGGACAGTCAGTGACGGAGATTGATTGGAGTGGGTGTGATTGTGAGTGTGTTTGGTTGTGTTTGTTTTATGTGACAATTGATTGTTGTGTCTCACCTCAGTACTGACCTTGTGTGGTTGTCTTGTTTGCCTTGTGTGTCTGCCGTGATCCCTTATGGTGAGCAGTCCGTCTTAGCAGGTGTTGTCTTGGATGCTAGCTGGAGTTCGGGTTGGGATGAGTCCTCACGATAATGCCAGAAGTAGTTCTCTAGCTTTGACGAGTTATACCTTTGTTAAATAGTTTAGACGTAATACTTGTAACATAACTGTAATTGTTCTTTTATCGACTTTTGATGATTACTACCTCGGGCAACCGGGATGGTGATGCCCTTATATGCTAGGGAAGGTCTTCTTAAGGCTCCTTGGTATATGGGGGTGTCACAAAGTGGTATCAGAGCGACGATTTTGGAACCTGAACAAATGAACCCAATGAACGTAGTGAGTCTAATAAAATAAACTTGGTGTATGTATAATGGGAGCCCCAGCTGATGCTAGATTTTGGGTGAGTAGGCGCCCTCATTTCAAAATCTTGGCCCCATTGTGCTTAAGCCAGTCACTGGGTATGGAAATGTAGAGTCGGTAATCATGCGTTTAATGTGTACGGTGATTATGTTGAAATTGATTGTGGTCGAGTCTCTGTTGAAGTTAGCATGTGCGTAATAGTTAAGTTAGAAGTCTATATGGTAAAATTTTGTTGGAACTTATATGTGAGTGGGATGGTAATGAGGATCGTGAAAAGGTCTAACACGATAGAAGTACGCGAAAGAGTAGAAATGTGTGATGTGATCTGGAATGTGGTAACGGCTATATTTGCTTCAGCTTGTTGGTAAAGGTAGTTCATACGATTTTATAAGTTCTATAATAGTGCTAATGTTAGTAATTAAGATAGTTATAGAATTGTAATGAGAATTATAAAACGTTAATGGATGAATGTGATACATGTATGGCTGAAAGTTTCCGCGTATGATGTGATTAATTTGAGTAGATTAGTTGTTTAGGGTGAAGCATAATCATGTTGCTAGTACATTTGAATGATACCTGTAAATTCAATGTTAAAGGAGCGAATAGAGTAATGTGTTTATAAGTTCGTTGGCGGTATGGTAGGCAAAGGTTTAATTATAAGGTAATGCGTTAAATGTATACAAGAACGATTTAATAATGTGGTAAATAATGTCGTGTGAAGTTCGTTGTAGAATAATATGATATGAATCCGAGTGATGAAACCATTGCGATACAATTGAGTAGTAACGGTATAATGTGTATGAATATGATAACAAGTGACGACTTCCGAACTTGGTTTGGAATCGGCACGTGATATTGTTTTGCAGGAATCTTTAGTTAACCTTGTAATTCCGACCGTATACCCAACCTTACTTGACCAAGTGTGAGTGCTTACTAGACCGAGTAGACCTCACTCGATCTAGTTAGGAAGCTATGACGTCGAGAATGTAGGAATTTCCTACGAATACTCGATCAAATTGTTGGAATAACTGTCCTCCGACAATAATGCGATCACAACTGTCGATCATGATGATCACATGTTTAAATCTCATATTTAAGAATACATGTGGGAAGTAACATTTTACAGTCAACTGGTCCACACATATCGGTAATGATTGGCTGACTAGAGTTTGACATTACTCAATGCGGCGGTGGTGATCATTGATCCCGTAAGGTCATACCTATAGGATGATACTCTTAATTGAATATTTAATTGATCGTATGACGATACGAGTTAATTAAATTACTTAAAATTGACGGACGATTTTGGAAGTAATATTTACGTGTCTCATTGTAATTTGATTAAATAAGATACGGTCTAAGTGATCGAATTGTTTTATTACATAGATGAAATTATTGTTTACGGAAACAATTGAAACGGAATGAATAAATTATTATAAATACAGAATGTTGTAGTTTATAATTAGGAAACACTTTTTGGTACAAGTAATTATGAATTACTATGTTAATTTTTACAAGTGACATATTTTGTTAATATGTTGATTTTTAATTGTTTTTTTTTAGGTGAAAATGTAAGCTTTTATTCCAACCAATACGAACAAAACGTATTACATCATTACTATGGGCATCCCCAAACAACACTTAACAAACAAAGCAACAAATGAAATCTATAACAGATTCCTATCCTGCAGCCAAATTTGATCTTTCCTGAGTAACGGTACATGAATTTTGCCACGAATTCTGCAACACATTGTCTTTTGAAGCTGCTGGACAAGTGCAGCAGGAACAGGTAACACTTGATTAACACGAGCATCATTCCTAGCCTGCCGGATAAGATACATTAAGCCACCACACAGGCTAGGACGACTCTCCACTGCGCAGCTTTGATCTTCTTTTCAACCGCACACACCATTGCCAAGTAAAGATGTCGAGCAGTCTAACTTTAAGCCAATCCCGCACCATGTTTTTGGCAATGCTACTGTAAGGACACTTTGCCAAAGAAAGGTGAGCCATGTCCTCATCATGAATGGCACGATGCAACAAATACAATCGTACAAATCCCGGTTAGTGCAGCCTACATCCGGTTTGCGTCTACCCAAGGTTGAGAGCCACAGATGAAAGGAATGCTTAGGCACCATTGTAGAGTGCCAAAGCAACTTACTCCAAGGCATCTGAGATTGTGGACCAGTTAACCAAATATAACCCGCAGTAGGCGTGTAATTATCCTCACTATTTAACCATTTGCCCCCCACATAAGCAGGTAAGAACATATCCTTGAGCTTACAAATCCTTCGCCAAGCCCAGCTGGAATTAATGGTAGGCTGATAAGAGACCCAATCTCGCCCTTTCATATAAACATGATCAATCCATTGAATCCATAGATGATCAGATTTCTTTGCCATCCACCAAACATATTTACCCATTAGGGCATTATTCCAAGCCTCACACCTTCTCATGCCCAAGCCACCAGCCTCCTTAGAATTGCAGAGGAAATCCCAAGCCACCAGAGGAGTCCTAGAATAATTGTCAGAGGCACTCCAGAGATAATTCCTGCAAGCCCCTTCAATTCTCTGAATAACTGACTTAGGCAGTACAAAAATAGAGGCCCAGTACTGGTGAAGAGAAAGCAGCACAGACTGTACCAATGCCAATCTACCCGCATAAGAAAGCTTCCTAGCTCCAAATCCTTTGATTTTACTACTGATCTTATCAATCAACAAGCTACAATCAAGCTTCCCTAACCTCTTAGAACAAATAGGCACACCCAAATATCTAAATGGCAGGGTACCTTTACTACACAAAGATAAAGCCGAATCTTGTCCATTACAAAGAGGTGCCACTCCATTAAAGTATATATTAGACTTAGAAGCATTCATATGGAGCCCACTAGCCGCAGAAAAGGTTTTAAAAGCTCTAAGCAGGAGGAGAATAGAGCTAATGTCCCCTTTACAAAATAGAAGTAAATCATCCGCGAACATAAGGTGGGTCAATCTAAGTCCCTTGCATAAAGGATGAAATCTAAAGTCACATTTATCCACCATCACTTTGAGAATTCTACTAAGGTACTCCATACAAAGAGTAAATAAAAGGGGGGAAAGTGGATCTCCCTGCCTCAAACCCCTCCTCCCTTTAAAGTACCCAGTATGGTGCCCATTCAGGTTAATGGTAAAAGAGGGAGTAGAAACACACTCCATAATCCAGTTTTTCACCATAGTAGGGAATTTTAAAGCAGCCAGCATCTGCTCCACAAAAGACCATTCAATTGAATCATAAGCTTTTTTTAGGTCAAGTTTGATTAAACATCTAGGTGAGACATGTTGTCTCCCATACTGTCTAACAAGATCTTGACATATGAGGACATTTTCCACAATTTGCCTGCCCTTAACAAAAGCCCCTTGAGTAGGACTAATAATAGAAGGCAACACCTCCCCTAACCTAGCACAAATGATTTTAGAGATGCACTTGTAGATAACATTGCAGCACGCAATGGGTCTAAACTCAAGTACAGATTTGGGAAGAGCAGTTTTAGGGATAAGGGTAAGAGTTGTAGCATTTAGCTGCTTGAGTAACTTACCAGACTGGAAAAAATCCAGCACAGCCATGGTAACCTCCTGCCCCACAATTGGCCAAGCATCTTTAAAAAATTTACTAGAGTATCCATCAAGGCCAGGCGCCTTATCATGAGGGATACCCCAGATAGTACTCTTGATTTCATCAGCAGAGATAGGTTTCAGAAGCTTACTGCACAACACCTCATCAATCACAGGGCCACCATAATGTACAGTGGGACAATGCACATCAGTGGTGACACCATTTGTACCCAACAAACTGACATAAAAGTCCAGAAAAGCCTGTTGGATATCATCAGTGCTCGTCTTTAAGCTGCCATTCATATCCAGGATTTGGAGAACTTTGTTCCTAGCCTGCCTCCCCTTTATACGACTATGAAAATAAGAAGAGTTTTCGTCCCCCTCCACAAGCCAACCAGCCTTTGCTTTCTGAGCTAGATAGCTATGCCTAGCTTCAGCTAATAGCTTGTAAGAGGCAGCAGCCTCCCTCTCCTCATTCATCAAATTCTTATTGTAAGGATCCAGCACCAGTTTCCTCTGTAAATCCAACGATTTTTAATTGTTAAAAATACATTTTATATATAAGATGTCATGTAATGTGTTACATATGCCATATTGACAAAATCACAAATAAAATGGACTTCTCCATTTTATTTGAATGTACCGAAATAATGGGTAAGTAGTAAGGTTACATTGTGTTTTAATTTATAATGTAAAAGCACAATGATTACTACCCATTCTAGCCATGCACACCTAGTTGCTTTTGTGAAGAGCATCTTGGTCATGCATTGGCCCTTGCCACCCCCCTATACCCGGTTTTCCTAGAGCAAGGCAAAGGGTTTTTCTACAATTTAGATTGTGATATACACTAAGACATTCTCTAGTGTATTATTCATTCTTTACACAACCAAAAACTTAGTGAAGTTTAGAGAGATAAAATCTCCAAAATCCTTCCTCTCTATACCGAAATAATAGAGATCAAAACAATAGTTTTGGGTCATTTTAGTAAGATTATAATTATTCTAGATCAAATAATAATAGTCTTTTAAGGGTTATCTTGGGTATATGCTTTAAGGAGGGATTCTATCTTTAAATCCTTATTCTTCCATTTGTAAGGAAAGCTCAAGAACAAGTGAGTAGGAGAACTCACTTGTGCCCTAAATCCGAAACTACTATAGTAAGAATGACGATTTCTTCTCTATTTCTATTTATGTTTGCATGCATAAGATCTAGATTTAATTTATGACTAAATTAAATTGTAACATATATGAATATGTCAAATAATGAGATTAATTTTTCTAACAAGTAGTATCAGAGCCTTAGGTTGTTTGCATGCAAATCGGTTATTGTTTTTCCGAGTTATAAGATTAACAAACAAAACTTATAAATTTGTGTTTATTATGACATATCACGAAATTTATTTGCATGTTAAAGTTTCTGGTAATGTATTTAGGATATTTTGGTTTATTTATGGATTTTTATTGTTCATTTTATATAATAATGGCATTAAAATGTGATTTTATGATAAAAATGTCATTTTTGGACTAAAAATAGCTAAACTTCGATTTTTTCAGTGGTTTTTGTATATGTTTTCACATATATTATCTACTGATGGCCTGTAAATTTTCATAATAAAATGAGTTCTTATGCTCGAAATATTGATTTTTCAAGTTAAAATCGTATTTAAATGGGAAAAATAGGTTAATATGAGTTATATTTCGAATATGGTCATGGAAATTTAGTATGTTGTCACATGCAATTTTACAAGATGTGTGTAAAATATTTGGCTATAATGAAGTCTTTATGCATGATTTATGAATTTTTGATGAAAAATCACATAAATAGGGACTTTAATTAGTAAAAAACGCTAAAACATACTTCATGACTAAAGAAAAACGTCACATGTTGAATTTTATCATATATTTCAGATCTAAAAGTGAAAAGTTGATAAAAATAATTTTTCTCATATTTTTATGGTAATAATTGATAAATCCGATAAACCGCAACATTGTTTTTCTCGATAAATTTTCGAAATTTTTAACCTAAGTTTTTGAATATTATGAGTGTCATGGTATTTTTCCAGAATGTTCATGAGTTTAAATTTCAAATGTTGAAATTATTTGAAATTTTTATAATTTAATTTGAAGTTTATGACATAATTTTGTATTTTAGGTCCATTTATGAACAATATTAAGAAATCTAGGTTAATTGTTGTCAAATGTTAGTGGAGACTAATTTTGAGTCCTAAGATGGTTAGGGTAATTAACTTGTACATAAATATGATTTTATGTAATTATTGTGATTTTAAAAGGTTAAATCACGCAAATCTGTAAAAACCGATTAATATACGATATTGGCTCTTTAAAGGCGATTTAGCATAAAATCGAGCATGTTCATACATATTATAATGCTGCATTTTATTTATGATTGTCATATTTTAATTTTATGTAATTTTTGTATTATGTAATTTTTACTTAGTATGGCCTTAGTTTTTAATTGGTATTACCCGAAATGTATGGGAATATCGATTCGGTTGTAATTATTGTGATCTCGTATCACCGTTTTGTAATTTAATAGATTTATTTTATTTTAATTACAAATGTATAATAGGAAATTATGTAATTCATTTTGTAATTTATTTATTCCGGAGTACCTTGAAGATGGTGCTACTCGAGAAGGCGGTCCATTAAAGAAAGTGTTGCCTTGAAATGCGTGCCAAGACCGAAGTTCAAGGGACCAAAGGAGTTGGTTTCCGAATTTGTAATAGTTTATTAGATTTACTATTTTAGGAAGGCCATACTAGGATTTTATTTTTATTTTTTATGCTTTGCATTTTGTTTATATGTTGCATGCATCGCTAAATCGTCATAACTAAACATGCATTTTAAATCGAGTTTATCGACCGTGTTAATTACAATTATCGTAGTTCACCGCTTTAGTTCACTTAAAACGTGATAGATAATAAATTGACATGACTTCTCGCTAAAATAAACAATTGAGACTTAGCCTTACCAAAAAGTAGAAACCATGAAAACCTATTTCGTGAGGGAGTGCGCTCGGCCACACCGGGGTACAAACCTTGTTACGTAGGGGAAGTGGGTGATAAATGTCTATCCACCGAATTCATGTTGATAAGGGATGAATCGGCTACCCCGTGCCCAAGTTAATGTGAATTTGGATCATGGACACATCTATTTGAAATTTGGATTGAGCTCAACGGAAGTATTCGTGACCGTAGTCGCATGTGTTCCGGGCTATAGATAAATATTAGAGTAATTTTATCGACCGAGAGTTCTAAAAGTAGAATCGATTAAAGAGTTAATCCACCGAGTTATATTGATAAGGGATGAATCGGCTACCCCGTGCCCAAGTTAATATGAATTTCGATCTCGGAATCATTTATCAAGTTGGGTAGAGGTCACTAGATAAATGCAATAAAACTTGTTTAAATTAAAATTTTACGAGTATTATTATTATTTTTTAAAACGACAAATGTTTTATTCCTTCTATTTTGTTTTGTAGACCACTTTTATTTCTCATAACAAATGGCCGCACCAAACACCAACGCCGCACCTCTCACTAATGTTTCATGGCTCCGATCCTTCATGGATTGTTGTAAACTTGAAAATAATGGGTCAAATTTCAACGATTGGGATGCCCATCTCAAATTAGCCGCCCAAGGTGATGACAAGCTTCGTTACCTCACCGAGGCCTCTCCACCCGAACCTAATGCTAGGTCGAGTGCCGCCACTAGGGAAGCATATGAGGCTTACCACAAAGAGTCCGCCGCTATGAAAAATGTATTGATTTTTGCTATGGAGGCGGATCTCCAAAGGAGAGCCTTTAAAATGGGCACCGCTAATGAAATCTATTCCAAACTTGTGACAATGTTTTCACAAACACCGAGGATCGTCCAATATGAGGCGGCCTCGGCATTCTTTGATCTCGATTTTAAGGAGGGCCAAAAGGTTAGCCCTCACGTGCTCAAATTGTTGGAACTAGTCGAGACTTTGAAGATTCAAAAGGTTGAGATCCCCAAAGAGCTCATTGTAGATAGGATTCTACACTCCTTATCCAAAGTCAAAGCATAAGTTCAATTCCGGGTGAATTTTAACATGCAAGACAAGGACGTGTCTCTTGAAGAGTTGAACAAGTTACTTGTGCAAACCGAAAGAGACATGGGGTTAAATGTTAACCCACCTAAGGACGTGCTTAATATAAGCACTAAGAGCAAAGGGAAGTTTAAAAAGAATGGGAAAAAGGGTAAGAGGCAAGCTCCCATGTCCACCAAGGCTAAAACTTTTGAAGCTAGCACTTCCAAGGCCAAGAAGGGTCCTCTTGATAAATGCCATTATTTTAATGGTGTTGGACATTGGAAAAGGAATTGTTCCAAGTACCTTGGTGACATCAAAGCTGGAAAGATCACTCCAGTAGGTAAATGACTATCCTTTCTTTTATATTTCTAATTCAACTATGGTATTTTGATACAAAGTTGTGATAATGTATCCCCCTTTTATTGTAAATAGGGCCTCCTCCAAGAAAAGACAAGGGAAAGGAAAAGCAAGCTTGAGAAATCATCAAGGAGCTAGGAGTAGCTACCAATGAAGCTTGGCTTTTATTATTGTCTTATTTTAAGTTGTGTTAGGGATTTTTAGAACTATTTTGATTTCCGTGTTCGACATGGAAATGGTTGATCCTTTCTAAACAATGGTTGTATTTTGGATTATGGTGGCTTGGTTTGCAACCCAAGTCACCCCTTTTATCGTATTTGTTTGTTCTAAAAATTCTGATGACCGGGTTTTGCCGTCACTTCCGGTACCAAAAACAATTTATAAAACCAAATAAAAGTAGTATTTATTCGGGTGTCGAACACGAAGATGGCGGGGGTTAGGTACTCGGTTTGTTTAAGTCTTTAGTTTAGTCAAACAAAATAAGATGTTGATTTATCTAAAACTAAGATGCAATAAGGTATAAATTAAACTAAATGGGATTGTATTCAATTGATGGAAGGCTAAGGTCTTTGGGTTCACAAAGGGCAATTAGGGGGAGAAACAAGGTCTAACAAGAGAAGGGTAATAATAGTGGTCAAGGGTTTAAGACTAATTTCTTAGTCACCTTAAGCTCCTCAATAAGTTGTCACTTGATCGAGATGAACTAGCTACAAATAAAGCATAAAGACTACCCAATAGCATGAGCACCAAGACGGATCGAATGCATCAAAGAGATGTTCTAACTTTCATTAAAACTCATCTATAAGCACTTCTAAAACTATCTAATAGCACAATGCACCAAGGTAAGCCAAACATGTTAATGAAATGTCCAATTTTCATTGAGACATTTCCACAAACACTTCAAATGCATTAAGAGTAGAAATCACATAATCACCCAATTCAAAAGGTTAACAACCCAAATTCATCCCCTTAATTACCCAAATTCCCCCTAGACCCTAGATTAGACTACTCACACATGTTCATGGGTGAGAATTCAACAATAAATTGCAACAAAACACAAGTAAACATTGCAAACATGATAAAGACTAATACTTTTGATGAATAACAATTAACCAACATAAGAAATGTAAATAAATGAAAATAATGTAAACAAAAGATGAGAATTGTACCAACAAAGAGGAAAGTAACAATCTTGGATAATAATGGAAGAATGAATTTCTTCTAATCTTCAAATACAACCCAAAATACTAATTGTATACTAATGAGAGATGAGGAACTTGAATGAACAAAGGAAGAATTAAACTAATAATTAAAGAAAGATTGCAAATTTTATTGAATGAAAAGGAGAGAGTAAATATTAGGGTTCTACAATATTGAGAGAGAAGGATGGACTAATCTAATTTTCTATCTAATGTAGTGTAAGGTAGTGTAAACTAATGTTAGGTGGTAGTCTTATCCTTTATACTAGTCTAACAATAATAGTACTAATACAACTTAATAATAATAATAATAATAATAATAATAATAATAATAATAATAATAATAATAATAATAAGCCTAATTAAGACTAAAAGACACGACTCTCCACAAAGAAAAAAAGGAAGAGGGGAAAACGAAGAAAAAGACGCAGCCAAGGGGTGTCCTGCCGGCCCGCCGGCGGTCGGTGCGAGGTGCCGGCAGCGCGTACTTGAAGAAAAGGCGAATATTCACAAGGTGTGTGTGGTTGCCGGTGGGGCGGCTGCCGGGGCACCGGCATAGGAACACAAATTGATGCGAGAATGTTGTCTGCGGTGTTGTATGCCGGTTGCCCGGCTGCCGGTGGCTATGACCGGTAGCGAGAACTTCACAAAAAAGAGAGAAATTGATGTTGTTGTCTGCCGGTGTGGGTAGTCGACTGCCGGTTGACCGGCATAGGACTCAAACCTTCAATTTAGCTCGATTGAATTGGTGGAGCTTGGGCGGTGCTGATGGCGTGGTTGCTCTGGGTTGCTGCCGCTGTTGCTTGTCGTCAATGATGGTGGTGATTGTTGGTGGTAATTGGAGGTGCGGTGATGTCGTGGTGAATTGTTGTCGGATTTCTGGGTTGAATTCCGAGCTCGGAAATTATGATGGAGGGACAGCTGAATAGATGGGTTGTCCATGTTGTTGCTGGAATGGTGGTGTTGTCGAAATAGAAGGAGGTCGAAAATGGGGACGGAAATGGTTGTGTTGATGCTGGTGATGTCGCTGCTGGTGAGGACGGAGTGAATTGAATGTGGAGTTGAGTTTGTGGTGATGTATGATGATGAATGATGGTGATAGAATGGTGGTATGCGGGAATTGTAATGGAGATGAATGAAGGATGTAAATGCGTTAATGGTGGTATGTGGTGGAGGAAATGGTGGTGTGCGGCTGGTTGTAGTGAAGGAGTCGGGTTGAGTAGTGAAGGATTCTGATGGGGGTTGAACGAAGGTGGAGGACGAAAATGATGGAGGTAGAATGGTTCATCAATGGTGAATGAAGCAGGGGACGATGTATGATGATGAAGCTGTTGGTTTTGTTGTCGTGGTGGTATGGTGGTTGAATGTGGATGTCGGGTTGATTGTTGATGTGGGTGAATGGTGATGGTGGTTAGTGGTGATGGTGATGCAAATGATGTAGGGGTGTTGCAATGGAGGTCATGCAGGGAAGTTGATGGTGGTTAATGAAGGAGAAAACAGGTGAGCTGATAAATGAAGGAGGTGAAGACGGGTTTATGCTGTTGTTGATGATGAGTGGTGTTGGTAAGTGGAGGGGTTTGTCAAAGTCAACAATTGACTTTCATTTTGGTTTCCTTTGATTTATTTTGCACTTTGACCCGTTTCAACTTGCTTGCATCACCATTCTCCGTCTTTATTCCGCCTTGCTTTCCCGTCTCACCTATACATTAAAATAATATATTAATAAATTAATACTAATAATACTAATATTATATAAAACCGACTAATTATTAAATTTAACTAATACGACGAATTATTATAAATTAGTAAATAAATGAGCTATTTAACGATTAAGGCACACAAAATCGAGTCGGAATAAGCTATAAATGAGGGGTAAAATATGAATAAAATGTTACTCATCAAATTCGTCTTTATATGCTTGCACATAGAAACATAAGATCATCTACTTAAAGTGATCCGATAGACAACTATAATGATGGGATTCATTGTATGTCCACAAGCTTAAAGCTTGTGTATGATCAATTATAAAGTGATGTTGAGTTGATGAACTCTTCTAAAGGAATGTCAATTACCAAGTACACTCATCAAAAACTATTAGATAAACTATGAGATAGTCCTCCTTATACTTCAAAATCATTATTTGTGTCTCATAAGCTATCTTTGAATATCTAGTGTATTTATTCTAAAGATAGAGTGGGAGAAAATGAAGACACAAAGAATACAAAGATAATTTGTATACTTGAGTAAATGAGATCTATGAAAGAAAGATTGATTTGTATACCTAAATAAAAGGTATACACGAATAGATGAGATCTATGGTCTCGAATAGATGAGATCTACATGACAAAAGAGACCAAGTGAAGTAATCAAAAGAAAAAAGAGACCAAGTGAAGTAATCAAAAGAATATGTTCCTAAGATAACTACACGAGGAGACCAAAAGAAAGTTTTGAAAGAAAATGACTAAAGAAAAGTCTTAACAAGAGATTTGACTAGTTTATGAACAACATTTGACCAAGAGTTTCTATATTGATATTTTCTTAAGAGCCTAAATGAAACAAAGTTGCATCCTTGAAAATAAATGAGATTTATGATTAAAATTTGCAAAGGAAGATATGTCGATATCTACAAAAAGCTAAGTTAATTTTTAACCACGCTAGAGTCATTACTTAACCTCATTATGAAAATGAAATGGTAAAACCTCCTTCCGGAAAAGGGTATTTTGAGAAGGACGTGTATTAAATGGAATTTCACATTTAAATAATGACATTGCTACGCATCATTATAAAAATGAATGAGTTAGAGATTAAAATCTCTTTCCATAAGTTTAAGACTGAAACCTTTTCAAAATAGGTATTTTGAAAGGATATGCTGGGAACATATATGGTTTTAATCTTAATAACTTGGCAAAGCAAAATGTATTTCAATTCTTGAAATGTTTCAATTGAGTAGTCAATTGCGAAACATGTGGAATTGAGTGAGAGTTTGAAATTATCATGTGAAGACATGGAATTTAGTGGGAGCAATCATCTTGTAAAATTTATAACTCATTACTCATTGAGAATGACGAGCTAGTACTATCTTTCACAAAGAAGTGTTTGAGTTTTCAATTCTAGATGAAAATGGACTATGATGAATCCAATCACATCATGGGATGTTGGATAGGTATTGAGATATACACATCAAATCAACGAGAAACGTAGGTTATTCATGTCAATGAAAATGAAATTACCATAAGCAGTCATGGTCATTCATTGAACCTAAGAATGGTTGATCACATGATTATAAATTACTAATGTTTCCGCCATTAGAGTAATCATGAACATGTTCAATAATGAATCATATGCTTAAGAGCATGATGACTCATTGGTAAGCCATAGAAGAATCGTCATGAATTCTCGAGGAGAACTAATGAGCTATTCTAGTGTTTGATAGAACACTCTGTTATGTGACAAGAAGTTGCACATATTGAAATTCGTAAATACGTAAGGATTTATGAAAATCCTAAGCTATTCAAGCTAAAAGGAGAAATAAGAATTTTGAAAAGATACTTGTCATAGTAAGAAGTTACTCAAACTAGTATTTTCTAATATGCTAGGACTTATGAGAAGTGCTAGGCTAATCATCTTGACAATTGTTGCAAGACCCTACAAAACGTATACCTAGTGCATTGCGAGTTGGTAGAACACTTGACCGGTGCAAGTTATATCATCCACCACAATTCGTTGCTTATGAGATAAACAACAAGAAAGTTCTTTCAAGATAAAGAACCTAAACCTAGGTTGGGAACCTAGATGTGTACTTGGTAAGGTTCATGCTATGAGAGATAACATGAATATAAAGGAAAGTGCAATACAAGAAGTATGAACACATGGACACATGGTATATTAAACTTCTATTGCAATCGACTAGTGTTTACACACTTACGATATACATCACAAGGTTGTAATATGGTATGGACTACCCGAATGTGATGTTGACATTCGTCGTTTAAGTTATTATTAACTCACCTTATACTTTGTTACATCCAAACGGGTTGTAAAGACAATTGAACCCCGTTAAAGTGAACACGAATTAGCATTGTATTCGCCCATAGTCACTTACATGAGGTGACGTCTCGAAGTGACTAGAGTGTGATGCGATTGATGGCAAGTTTAAGTGCCATGGAGTCATGTGAGATGACTAGTCGATCACATAGGCAGACTGTTAGGAACACTTTGTCGGGCCTTATGACCGCTTATAGAGTTCTGGCAAATTTATATAGCCTGGTCGTGGCGAGAGCTACTATAGTATTCTAATGAGTCGATTCTTTTGACTAAAGACTGTTCGCCTAAGGTGGCACAGTTTCAGATTAACTTTGATTTATGTTACTACGACCTTCGTAAATGGGGTCAAATGGGCATATTTTGGGTTATGATGGTTGTGGCTAGTCGAAGGGAATAAGTGCGATAGGAATTGTCCATCCCTTGTCAGGGTTATAATAATATCTCAAGGCCACTCGAGGAGTAATGAACTGGAAATGCGTGGCCACGCTCGGAAGGTATCTATGGTAGATAATTCCCGTCAATCAGTTATTCTCCAGATCGAGGAAACCACTCTCGATATGATCACTTGCAAGTACGATCCGAAAGACACCTTGCATTGAGTAGGAGATAGTAATAGGGCAAGAGAATTGGTGACGCACACTTGTCGAGGACAGGTGGGAGATTGTTGGAATAAGTGTCCTCCGA
Organism: Silene latifolia; assembly: GCF_048544455.1. Classification (NCBI taxonomy): domain Eukaryota; kingdom Viridiplantae; phylum Streptophyta; class Magnoliopsida; order Caryophyllales; family Caryophyllaceae; genus Silene; species Silene latifolia. The sequence continues at coordinate 43,954,714 of NC_133531.1, forward strand.
CAATAATGCGATCACAACTGTCGATCATGATGATCACATGTTTAAATCTCATATTTAAGAATACATGTGGGAAGTAACATTTTACAGTCAACTGGTCCACACATATCGGTAATGATTGGCTGACTAGAGTTTGACATTACTGTCGTGCGACGGTGGTGATCAGTTGATCCCGTAAGGTCATACTTATAGGATGATACTCTTAATTGAATATTTAATTGATCGTATGACGATACGAGTTAATTAAATTACTTAAAATTGACGGACGATTTTGGAAGTAATATTTACGTGTCTCATTGTAATTTGATTAAATAAGATATGGTCTAAGTGATCGAATTGTTTTATTACTTAGATGAAATTATTGTTTACAGAAACAATTGAAACGGAATGAATAAATTATTATAAATACAGAATGTTGTAGTTTATAATTCGGAAACACTTTTTGGTACAAGTAATTCTGAATTACTATGTTAATTTTTATAAGTGACATATTTTGTTAATATGTTGATTTTTAATTGTTAAAAATACATTTTATATATAAGATGTCATGTAATGTGTTACATATGACATATTGAAAAAATCACAAATAAAATGGACTTCTCCATTTTATTTGAATGTACCGAAATAATGGGTAAGTAGTAAGGTTACATTGTGTTTTAATTTATAATGTAAAAGCACAATGATTACTACACATTCTAGCCATGCACACCTAGTTGCTTTTGTGAAGAGCATCTTGGTCATGCATTGGCCCTTGCCACCCCCCTATACCTGGTTTTCCTAGAGCAGGGCAAAGGGTTTTTCTACAATTTAGATTGTGATATACACTAAGACATTCTCTAGTGTATTATTCATTCTTTACACAACCAAAAACTTAGTGAAGTTTAGAGAGATAAAATCTCCAAAATCCTTCCCCTCTATACCGAAATAATAGAGATCAAAACAATAGTTTTGGGTCATTTTAGTAATTAGATTATAATTATTCTAGATCAAATAATAATAGTCTTTTAAGGGTTATCTTGGGTATATGCTTTAAGGAGGGATTCTATGTTTGAATCCTTGTTCTTCCATTTGTAAGGAAAGCTCAAGAACAAGTGAGTAGGAGAACTCACTTGTGCCCTAAATCCGAAACTACTATAGTAAGAATGACGATTTCTTCTCTATTTCTATTTATGTTTGCATGCATAAGATCTAGATTTAATTTATGACTAAATTAAATTGTAACATATATGAATATGTCAAATAATGAGATTAATTTTTCTAACACAAATAGCGCCTACTCGATCGAGTAGAGGGCACTCGATCGAGTACCCTAGACACTCGATCGAGTAAGCTACAGTACCGGAAATTATACGGGTTCATAAACCCCTTTTCTTCCTCATTCTTCTTATTTCTTCTTCACATCTCGCAAACCCTAGCTCCTAAACGCCTATCAAACTCTTGAATCCTTGTGTTTTTGGTGATTTATTTGGGTGATTTTCATTGCTTTTGTTTGCTCTTTCACTTCTTATTTGATTAAGGTATGATTTATTTCCTATTTTAATGTTTTTCATCAATTAAAAGACAATTAGGTTGATAGAAAATCTGAAATTTCGAGTTATATATGAAGAAATTTGCTTGTAATCGTTGTAATATGATCTATATGCTTCCCTTTCATGATTATTGTTGATTAAAAATACAAAACTCAAATAGAAATTGCATATGGTAATGACCGAATTTTCTAGGGTTTGAGAAATCAAATTGATTTTTGGTTGTCTTTTACATGTTGAAGGATGAAATTTGAGTAATGTATGTTGTATATGTTATGTGGGGAGTTAATTTTTGTGATTTTCACCTCAAAATTTGCCTTAAAACTCCGTCTTAAAAGTGCCTCAAACTGAAATTCGCTTCATATAGTTGGGATTTTGTGATGTACATGGAAGTAATTTGAATGTAGGAGTCCTAGAAATTGTAATAGATGAATTAATTCATGTTGATTTTGACAAAATTTTCGCAGCTGTAAAGACCGTCTGAACTTTGAAAATTTGAATTTTACTTGGAAATTGGGAAATTGTTGGTGATAGTGTATAATTAGATAATTCTTTCATGGCATAATTTGTGTAATTAGCATGTTTTGGTGCATACATGTTGGTGTATTTAAATTATATGTTGAACAGATGCCGAGACTAAACTTGGGAACCAGACAAAGTAAGAGGGGAAGGGCTTCTCAGCCCGAAGTTGGGGAGGGTAGCGGACCAGTAGTACCGGCTGTACCAGAGTACCCTTCGGTAGTTTTTGTAGACTTTAACCAACGAGAGAGGTTTGTTGCTTTACAATCTCGCAAGATGAGGCCTACCCGTTGTGTTGACACGGCTATCTTAGAGGACCTGGGTATTGAGACGGATGTCCGTCACATATTTGAGACTTTGGGGTTCACAGGGTTATACCATTTACGGAAACATTCCTATGCTTTCCTGACTCTAGAGTTCATGAGCTCATTTAAATACGAGCCGGTTGAGCAGACTGTGCAGTTCCGTCTTATGAACACCAGTTTTATGCTAACCATGGACCTGTTTGCTTCCCACCTTAGCTTGGCTAAGCCTCCCAAGGATGCTCTCCGTGACATACCGTCTGAGTGCGGGGTTTGCCGCCTTATGCCCTGCATTACCGGGAAATCTGCTCCCACCGCTAGTAACATGTTGATCAACGATGTGCAACATGTTACCTTGAGGATCTTTCTTCGTGCTGTGTCGTGTCTCCTTTACGAGAGGTCTGATATGAGTAAGTTAAACTCCCACGAGTTGTTGCTTCTGATGGCTTATCTTAACCCTGAGCGGACGGAGAGAGTGGTCTTTAATGCTCCCGCTATAGTTTGTGCCAGTCTGGCTTTGATGGCCTCCTCTAGTACTAGGATCTTTAGTTGTGGTGCTATTGCTACCCGGTTAGCTGAAAAGCTAACTTCTTTTGAGGCTTCCTCCGAGTACGTTCCCTTAGCCACCTCGGTGCCTACCATGGATAGAGATTATTTCTGTTAGAAATCTATATCTCATTACTTAACATATTCATATATGTGATGATTTAATTTAGTCATAAAATTAAATGTTGATCTTATGCATGCAAACAATAAAAGAATAAGGAAGAAATCATCATCTTACAATGAAGATTTCGGATTATTGGGCACAAATAAGATCTCCTTCTTACTTGTTCTTGAGCACTCCTAAAATGGAAGAAAAAGGATCCAAGTGTAGAATCCCTCCCAAGGATTAATACCCAAGGTAATCTCTTAATAAAATTAATATTATTATTACTAGAACAATATTAATTTAAATAAAAATGACCCAAAAATATTTATTTGGTTCTCTTAATTTCGGCTAAGAGAAGGGAGAAAATGGAAGGATTTTTATCTCTCTAAAACTCTTATTTTAGATGTGTGTAAGAATGAATAATACATTAACATTTGATGTAGTGTATAAGGCAAAAATTAGAGGAAAACCCCATGGTTTTTCCTTTCACAAAACCGGGTAGAGGGAGGGGGTCAAAGGGCCAATGCATGAGCAAGGTGCTCTTCACAAGAGGCACTAGGTTTGCATGGCTAGGTTTAGGAAGAAATGATTATGTTTACCACTTAGTTAATTAACATAATATTTTCCTAAACCACCCACTAATTCGGTCCATATGAGATAAAATGGACTCCATTTTATCTTTGTCAATTTGTCACATGTCACATGTCATGTAAAATTGTTATGTATTTTTAACATATTAAAAATCAACGCATTAATAAAAA